>NC_136622.1:34869241-35214241 GCF_933228915.1 Telmatherina bonti
GACACTTGACGCCCTCATGCGATGGTAAAAGGATGCTTCAGGCCGGACTCAGGTAGACCATTCCAGACTTCTGCCTCGTCGGACAGACGCTGCTCCTTTTCATTCAAGCCATATTTAATTGGTAGTCTTATTTTGTATTTATTTTTATGTTGTTTTGAATGAAATAAATAAAAATGAACTGCTGAATGTTAAGTTATTGGGTTAAAACAGCTGCCGTAGATTTTTCTGAGAACAGCCCGGCATATTAATGCTGACGTGTTCTCTGGTCACATGACAGGTCAGTTCTGCTTATCTGACCTGGGAAAACATTTCAACCTGCAGTTTATGCGAAACAAAATGGAAGGAGAATAAACGCTGGGGATGAAGCAATCTCAAGCCTTTCAGTGTTTTATTTAGTTAAAAGATAAATAAAACAAAGATTTTATGTAACAGCTTTTAGGCTTTGTAAAACAGAACCAAACAAATAAAAAATGGTTGCAATGTTTTTCCGTCTGTTTTTCTCTGGAGAAAACGGAGACGTCAACAATAGCTAAAAAAAAACAACGTTATTTTGCTGAAGCTTCTCCGACTTGTTTGAAGTATTTACTTCAATCGTAACAAACGGCACGTTTCATCAATCAGGTTCCAACTTTCTCGTCCAGCAGCGAACCGATCAGCTTTGCATGATGAAGCACGGACCACATTTCCAATCGGACTGACAACTGGACCGTTGGTCTGGTGATGGAGTCAACATGTCCACCTTGACGAAGCGTTTCAACACTTCGCCCCGGTGCAAGACGCATCATCATCCTGAAAAATGCTCTGATCCTCAGGGTACACACCGATCCGGTTCGGATATTCTGCTGTGTCTTGTGTAGGAACCAGCTGCATATTCTGCATGCATGCAGTCACATTTACCTCACATGCAGGTCTTCTAATCCGCTCCAGATGTTGGCTGAGGGAACCGTTTGTCTCTTCTCTCTATGCAAAGTGACGTGTGACTCTGGGATTTACACGCTTCGGCTTTGGGAGTCCTCACAGATTCTGCAGGTCTGTAAAAATGTCAGACTTATTTTAATAAACATTATTTATTTATCGGCCTTCAACCCATTTTTTCCACGTCACCTGTCCCAGAGAGAAACGCCACCGTCTCCCCTGGTCCTTACACGACATCAACATCACATCATTGAGTAGAAATGTACTTGTTTTCTTCCGCCATCCTTCCATGTTTCATTAGACTCAAGTTCCAGGATCATCTCCTTGCCCTCCGTAGATTCCCGTTTCATCTTTGAGTATCTCTTTTCTCCAATCACGTGGAGTCTGGGACTGATTCTCTTCAGCTGCTAATGATGCTTTATGTTGGCTTTTCTTCAACTAACCCCTGCAGCTCCCTTCTTCATGCTTCAGTCACATCGTTTGGATTTTTCCGTCCGATGCTTTGATATCTTCCTCGGTCACGATGACGTTAAGAGTCCTCTTCCTCGTCTGTGTTTCTGCATACTTGCATAAAGACAACATAAAAAAAGCTGAAAGTGTCTCTTACCAATGCTAAAAATGAAAAAAGTTCAGAAGCAACCAGATGTGGGCTGCTGGAACATACTTCAAATCCAACAATTAATTCCCACCCCCAAGAAAACTTCTGACACCACAGCTCCCCAGCTGAAACAGCGCCAATGTTTGGAATCGGATGGAAAGAGGAGAGAAAGCTCATCTTTACAAACGCCGGCCGTTTAGCTGCAGATTCTGACTGAACCGAAGGTCATGTTAACATGAAGGACACAAAACGTCACACAGCTCTGCTTTTCAGTTCCTGTACTGTTCAGTCGTTTCATTTTCTTCCTTAAAAGGACTTAAACATTTAGCAGCTGCATGTTTTCAGTAGAAAGTAAAAGGAAACTTATCCAAATGAAGCATGTTTGGAAAAGAAATCTTCAGCATGTTGTCCCCAGTAGCAGGTGATGGCTGACCAAGCTGGAGTGGTGCTGAAAGCTGGTCCCAGTTAGCTCAGAAATGTTCATCTCAGCTTTAAATGATAAAATCAGACACTATTAAGTACACCTAATGTTGCTTGTTTGTAAAATATCTAATCAGCCAATCACATGGCAACAACTCAACATTTAATCTTTTTAACAGTTTAGCGTTTACTTGAATTTTTCTTCTTTTCTTATTTGTCTGTTTATTTATTAATAAATACATTTATTCACATATTCATTGATTGTTTCATATCTTTTATACATCATTGTCTTTGTCAGTGTTTTGTTTTTTATGGTTTGTGTATTTGCTCCTGTGGTAATTTGTTTTTCCTTTTTCCCCCTCTTTGTTTTAGGCTGTGCAGCAGTCTTGGGCGTGTCAGCACACCTGCATCTCATCATCGCTCCCTCCAGTACTTCAGGAGGGTTGCTCTCTCAGTCTTTGCCAGATCGTCGTCAGTGGTGCACAGCTCTTGGGTGTGTGTGGCTGCCCAGGACTGCTGCCTGCATTGCTCCTGAGTTAGACTTTATTGTTTTTTCCTAGTGTTTTTGTGAAGTTGCTCATTTTTTATTTTTTTGAGCAATTAAAAGAATTATTGCCCCCTGTAAACCTTCTGTGGTTGTGTCTCTGGCATTTTTGGGTCTGGTTCCGGCAAACATGACAGTCTTACCTAATTTTATGACATATTTGATGAACTTTTTATGTATTTACATATTACTTAGGTTTAATCTTATTGTTGTAATTATTGTTTTACAGAAGCTCCAGTGTTTCTTTTTCCTCATGGGGATCCTACATGTCAGGGGTTGTACCTGTTTGGCCAATGGGGTTGTTGTGGTGGGGGTCATCCTGGCGGGGGTGTTGGTAGGGGGTTCTGCGCTGCAGCCATATGGCTGTGGTGTGGACCCCGGCCTAGCCGTTCCCTGCAGGGGATACCTGCACAGGGTTTTTAGCCTGTTGGTCTTGAAATCTATCCCAAAAGTTATCACTTGCTCTACATATTGTTGGCAACAACCAGTCATACATTTACAATACTTAAACTTTAAATCACAGCCCCAAGTTTTGCACGTCGCACCCTGAAATTCACTCACTAGTTAAGCTACTCTGCTCAGGGCATGACCATCAGACAACCATGTCCCTACTAATCAGTGAGCTTGGAGCAGCAAGCAAGCAGTTATAATTCATTACTTGTGTTATTATTGTAAATGTATGACTGGTTGTGGCCAACGATATGTAGTGCAATTGATAACTTTTGGGATAGATTTCAAGACCAACAGGCTATCAACTTTACCTGCAAGCAGGACAGCAAGAGAAATGGGCAAAATGCAGAAGGCGTAACTGGCGCCAGAGCCAGGTGAAACCAACCAATAGAAACTCCGCTCTCATTCACTAGTGCAGGCCCCGCCCATCAAATGCAGGTAAATTCGCAACCAAAACTTTAGAACTTGCAAGCAAACAGGACTGATTTGCAAACAAAACTTTATAACTTGTAACCAAATGTTTAACTGTAAAGAGAAGAGGACTTATTTTTAAGCACAGTGGTTGTAGTTTTTGACTTACAAACATTAGTTTTGATAGAAGTTGGAGAAGTATGCTTTCTCAAATATATATATTTTTTAAATTGGAACCCAATTTGTTTCGATCTCTACCAAAGAAAATTTGATTCTCACTTTTTTCTTTGCTTTCAAAAATAATTTTTGGTTTCAAATCTAACTTATTTGGATTATAAAGAAACAAAATTTCTCTCCATATTGGGACCCCCAGTCTGAGAACCACTGAGCTGAAGAACCAGGCGGGCTGAGCTGACAGAGCCCAGTTACCACTGCCAAGGAGGTTATGTTTTTATTGGTGTTGAATGGTTTGTGTTCAAGATAACTCAAAAAGTTATGGGTAGATTTTCATTAAATTTTCAGGAGTTGTATGAAATGTGAAAAGGAAGAATTGTTTAAATTTTGGTGGTGATGTGGATCACCGTTTGGATACAGGAAGTTTTTAGAACTGTGGCCCTTGGCGGAGGTTTGACCTCTGTGAGTGCTTTTCTAGTTTCCATTGTATTTAGTTTTAATTTTATTTCCCCTCTGCTTCCCTTGAGTCAGTTTTCCTCAGGGGAAACTGCAGAGTGGCTTAAAGAACAAGTGAGAAATGCTCCTCATCCAGGATCATGGTGTATGACTTCAGTCTAGAAGAGAAAAGCCTCCAATGAAGTTAACACAGAACGGAAAGTCTTCCTCATGAAGCAGAAACAAATGTGCAACAAAAAATAAATAAACACCTGACAAAACTGATCTGGTCAAACAACACATGAATGCACACAAACTGTGGAACAGCCCGGCTTAAGAGCAGGAGGTCATCAGTCCATTACAGGTGTGTTGCATCAACAATCAGCAGCTGCAGCAGCGGCACCTGTGGAAGTCAGAAACAGGAGGAAAACCAAGAAAAAAACCCACAATTCCCAATAAATCCACACAGTCTCACTAAAACGGTACAATGGAAGCCTGGAAAAATTATGTTTATGCAACATTGATCACAAGCAATAAGATTTAAAATTGCACTTTAAAATTCCCTTTATGTTTTTGTTATCACCTAAAACCAGAACTATCAAAACCCTTTGTAACATTAGACAATAGTCACACACACATCAGATTTTTCTCTTTGGCATTTACTGTCACTGGTAGTCAACATTATGTACTCCAGCTCTGATCAGAAGGGTTGCAGCTGCAGCTACGGCAGCCCATAGCGTCCACGCTCGAAAAATTTTCTCAAAATATTTTCCAGATAAAGGAATAATTTATGTTATGAGCAAAAAAACCTTTCATTTGTTCTGAACATAATGGGTTCATTCATTTTAATATCAAAGAAAGAGACCTTTTCTGGTCAGAGTTGAACACATGCGGTCCTCAACTTATTGTTATAGATTCTGTGCGAAGAACTAATTATCGAGCTGGCAGCAGCTGAACTGCACATTTTAAAACTCACCTTGATTATTTTGTGATCTTGAGAGTAAAAATATTGCTATTTCATCAAAACAGGTTACATTACAGAAGGATGTTATAGAGAAGACATAAGGTAAGATTTCCAGATTTAACTGATTACATGAACTTACCACTTGAATAAGGGCTCCATCATCTCCAGATAACAGAATAATTAACTTGTGGTCTGAAAATAAGAGAGTTAAAGTAAATTATTGCTGGCATGGCTGCTTTCGGCTACTCGCTGCAGATTCATGAATCCCAAAAAATCCAGGCAAAGACATTTTTTCATACAGAAGACATGATTCATGATGAGCATAAAAAGCTTCGTTTGCATGGTCCCTTTCAGGCTTTACGCCTTGCTGGTGGCGAGTTTAGCACAACTCCAACAAGGAACAAGCAGCCGTCATGAGCTTCACCTTGTCTGATCAATTAGCCGACTATTAGCTGGAAGATGTTAAAATGATAGATGGTAGAATGAAGCATGTCAGTCAGAAAAAGACACTAAATGCTTCATCAGTGTGCAGAATGAGAAAAAAGATATTCTATGCCAATTGAAGCAAATAAAACTGGAGAATGTGAAGGTTTTTTAGTGGATGTTACATGGTCTTCTTGCTTTGAGGGTTAACCCTAACCCTAACCCTAACGCTAAATACAGACCTTGAATTCCAGCTTAAGGACGATACTTCTGCACTGCGACTGGAAAATCAGCCTCCAAAATGAGAAGAGGGAGTCATTTATACGCCTAAAAAAAAGAAAAGAAGTTTATCTAATTTACTTGTTAAGAAAAAAACAAAAAACACGACACATCAAAATACGTTTGTAATCAATATAGTGTTTAATAAAATCCACAATTAGAGGCGTGCAATCTTAGGTACCTCATGATTTGATTCAGGATGCTATGATTCTATTATTGGATGATTATCAAGATTTTCATGCATCTTTTTAACATATTAAGTTTTTTTCTTAGTCCTTGGGTATGTTTATACTTCATTCAATATCCAATAATTCCAGTAAATAAACTACTTGTATCCAGTATCTCTTATTCATCTGGAATTATTAATACATCCTACACATATCAAACATTTTTTCATGTTAACTTTAAATGTTTCCCTGGAATCTTCAGGAAAAATGTGCTAGCAAGCAGAACAACAAGCTCCTATAACCTGAGCTGGAACAGAGCTGCTGTCACATGTTTGTACTTTTACAGTTAGATTTTATTTTGCCTTTAAAGCTTCAATATGGAGGAAGTCTCGTCTGTTCTGGTGTCCATATAAACCAAAATGTTTCCAAACGCTGCCTTCAAACCTGATGAGGGAATCTCACGCTCAGTAACAGTAGCTGCAAAGCTAGCTGCAAAGCTAGCTGCTAGCTTCCTGCTAGCTCTGTTGTTTACTGTTTACCGACCGCGTGACTTTTAGCTTTCTACCTCACTTTACAGCTGCGTTTCTGTCATATAATTTCTATGAAAAATACTCGTTTTTCAACATTTCCGAATTGTAATTGAATCTGCACATTACATTGAGATCAATCGATTAAATGGGAAAACATAATATTCTGCAATATTAGCACTCCAAGGTACTAATTCCTCAAATTTATTGCTGCTTTAGTAGCTTCATTTTAAAAACCTTTAATTTATTTAATAAATCTAGGCTATGTATTTTTAACAATCATCCAGTGACCCCCAGAAATGATTGTGACCCCCATGAAGGCCCAACCCCAGTTAAAGGACCATATTGTGCCAAAAAGTAGAGTTTTAATCAAATAGGAGACGATGTTCTGGCACAATACCTTTTGGTTAAGTGGTAGATTTTGCATTCATTGGTGCAATTCAGTTACTCCTGGCAAGGTCCATTATTTTTTTTTCCTCTTAGTCTCTACTTCTTTATTTATGACTGTTCTAGCCACAGAAAACTAATCTGGCAACAACGGTTGTTAACTGAGGTAACAGGAGAGCAGATCATCCAAAATGGTGCTCCTATCACAGTATGTAATATGGTGGGATGGGCCTTTGCACCCTCTACAAAAAGCACCATACAATTAGTTTATGCAGGGCACATAGTCTGAATTGGCTCCATCAATACCAGCCGAGATCACTAATTTGATCACTAAGTTTAATGCTAATGGCTTCATTCTGCCTACCTTTGCTGTTTCTCCATCCAGCCACTTCACAATCACAACCCATCCCCACCCTGGCTCCTCTTTTACACACTGTATCTGACTTGATCTGCATCTGTAATTGATCCCGAGTCTGCTTCTATATTTTTATTCATACAACTACTGCTTGCTGGATATTTTCCACTTTTTTAGACCATTCTCTGTAAACCTTGGAGATGCTTGTGTGTAAAAATCCTAGTAGATGAGCATAAAACAATGACCATGCTACATTCATAGAGATTTAAATCCTTTGTTCTTCATTCTGAACTTCATTTTGAACTTCAACAAATCTTTATCAATGTGACGCACACAAAGCATGTGGTCCCAATTTTTCTTTCAGTTTTTTTCCACTGCATGGGGTAACAATATGTGTTCCAGTTTAAGCTTAGGATTTATCAGGGGTTTAGTGAATCCCATGTCAGTCCCTGTGGATTTGGGGTTATTTAGGTCGTAATACCCATTTACGCCAGTAGGCGGCAGCAGGACACCTCTCAGCTCACCGAAACTCAGCTTTTTGGCTGTTGTTTTTTTTGTCACCCCGTGATAAAGAGTCGATACAGCAGTCGCGTGACGATGTCCTGTCTGCTCATTTAACCTTTTTTTCTCAGACACTGCTGTATGGTCGCGTGCTCGGGACCTGCAACAGATTAATGGGGGCTCGTGCGGGATTGACGACATCAGGAAGCCAGAGTTCGTCAGTCCAGTGATCACTGAACCTGTGGACCGCCATCATCACTGTCAAACCGGAGGGGGCCGTGGAACCAAGACGTCTGTCTTCAGCCAGAGTAAGGGGCCTCCACGTTTACAGAGGGTGCGACAAGTGTGAACCATGGCAGCCAACACTAGAAAAGAACTGGTTTGGTCAATAAAAAGACGCTGCTTCACCTTTCAGCTGAGCAGCTCTTCCAAGTTACAGTGAACATTCTGCCACCATCTGAAAAGGATTCTGCAGAAGTGGATCGGCAAGATGAAGGAGAGTGTTTTGACCTTATCTGCTCATATATGTCCTCCAAAGATTTACTTGACTTAGAAGATCAGGGTTTGTCACAGTTACTTTGTTTGAAAGATGTTATTGATGAGATGAACACAAGTCATACTTACCCTGGTGAAACAACAGAAGAGGCAGATATTCCAGTTCCTGGCACAGAGTCAGGATTAACCACCAAACGTATGTTCAATGTTAACATTCAGGGTGCAACTGATACAGAGAATACACTATCTCATGGGGCCACTTCTAAGGTGGGGGCTCATCATTCACACCTTAGCACTAAGCAAAGTGCCCCACTGAACCTACAAGAGGTAAATGCAGGTAACTGTAGCCCCTCAACCACCACCCATGTTACTCAGCCTGTGTCATCTTCTGTTGCACAACATTCTCCCCATAGTAGTGAGAGTCTGGTAGCGCTTAGAGATTTAGCCTTATTCCACAGAAAAGAATTCAAAATCCATGGTGGGCAAATAGGTGATAATGCAGCAGACATAAGTTATAGCAATCTCTGCAAACAAATAGATGAAGGGTTAAGAGAGCAGCACCCAGAGAGTGAAGTAATCCAAGCAGTTCTGCGGATTACAAAGCCAGGCCACTTCAAGGACATGTTAATCAGTAAAGATGAGATGACAATAAATGAACTGAAGAGCTTCCTAAGGTCTCACATGGGGGAGAAGAGCACAACAGAACTTTTTCAGGAGCTAATTACAGCCAGACAGCAGGATCAGGAGACACCACAACAGTTTTTGTATAGGATGGTGGGATTGAAACAGAAAGTTATCCACACGTCAAAGCAAACTGACACAGAAATCAAGTATGAGGCACAAACTGTTCAGAACGTATTTATGCACACAGTTTATCAGGGTTTAAGTGAGAAACATGATGACATTAGGCGAGAGTTGAAACCCCTTCTTTCAGACCCATCTGTGTCAGATGATGCCCTCCTAAGACAAGTCATCAAGACAACCAGTGAGGAGAGTGAAAGGAGACGGCGCCTGGGACGAAACATAAGGACCAAAGCTGTCTATGCACAGAGTGGCCAGGTAAATTCAGAAAAGCTGGAAGGGGGCAAAGGGGACTCTTATATTAAAGATAAAGATGAAGAAGTACAAAAGCTGAGTGCACAAGTGCAAGCATTAACACAAATGGTGGAGTCACTTCAACATTCAAAGCAAGCTGTTGCACAGTCCCAGCCTCCTGCACAACAGCTCTGCCATTGTGGAAGTAGTCAAACAAGATACCAGTCCCAGAGAAAAGAGAGAATAAATGTCTGCCCTTCCTGTAGTGAAAAAAAAAACTGTTAGACTGTAAACACTGTTTTTTGTGTGGCGAAGAAGGACATCGTGCACTGGGTTGTCTAAAGAGACGGAAGCCGACGGGAAACCAGCAGTGGTCACAGAAGAGGGACGACCTGTGACCAACAATACCACCCAGTCCCAACCAAAATGTAACAACATGATAAAAGCACCACACAATGATAAGCATGCTGCTGCCTTTCCTGTCTCATACGCCAATGATAAACCCACATCAGAGAGAGTTGCACAGCTATCGGACAAAAATGCCTACTCGTATGTAATATGAATGGATATGCAGTAACTGCTCTGTTGGACACAGGGGCTCAGATAAGTCTGATTGACCGGGCATGGAGGCAAAAATATCTGCCACATCAAGAAATCCACCCCCTAAGTGAGCTGGTCGGAGATTGTGATCTGAATGTCGTTGCAGTAAATGGTGAAACTATTCCGTATGATGGGTGGGTGGAAATCATTGTCAACTTGCCAGGTAATGCTGACCCCAACTTTTCTATAAAAGTCCCTTTTCTTGTTAGCCAAGTTGAGATCATGAGACCACTGCTTGGTTTTAATGTCATCCAGGAAATAATTCTGGGTCATGGAGAGGGAGCAGATGCTTTTCCCGCAATATGCAGCCTCCTAAAAGGAGCCATGCAAATTGAGACTGAGAAAGCTGAGGCAGTAGTAAACTTCATTCAGACAGAAAGAAAAGCCAAGACAAATGACATTGTGCCCATGAAAACAGGTTGTTGTGATATTGTTGTCCATCCAGGCCAGACAGCTCACATTAAGTTCCCAGTACCAGCAAGTTTCAGCCAGTCTGTTGCCTTATTTGAGCTCTCCGCTGATGATCCTCGCCTTGAACAGCTGGATGTGGGGGATGGTCTAGTTGAGGTGCACCACACAGAAAGGCCATTTGTTGAGATTCCTGTGGGTAACACAACCATGCATGAGGTAGTGCTAGCTAGCCGAACAACACTGGGCAGTATCCAGCCAATTGACAGGATAATTGAGACAGACCAGGGACAAAATATACAAACAAACAAACAAACCTGACTTATCTACCACTGCCAAAGAGGATCACACCAGTTCAGAAATAAGGTTGCATCCGCCTGTTGATATAAGTCATCTGGGGGAGCAGGAACAGATTATTGTCAAACAGCTGCTGTATGAAGAGTCCAATGCATTTGCCCAGGATGATGCAGACATTGGCTGCATTCCAAATCTTCAAATGACCATCACTTTGAAGGATGATATACCTGTGCAGCGCTCTTATTCAGCCATCCCCAAGCCTCTTTATAAGGAGGTTAAAGAATATATTCAGGATCTGCTGGCCAGAAAGTGGATAGTGAAGTCAAAGTCACCTTATTCGGCCCCGGTGGTTTGTGTTCGGAAAAGGGACGGGACTCTGAGGCTCTGTATTGATTACCGGCTCCTGAATCGCAAGACCATTCCAGACAGACACCCACTCCCGCGCATCCAGGACCTAATGGACATGCTCGGAGGGTATCACTGGTTCTCTATATTGGACCAGGGAAAGGCATATCACCAGGGTTACATCTCAGAGGGTTCCAGGCATCTCACTGCATTCATCACTCCATGGGGCCTTTATGAATGGGTCCGCATTCCGTTTGGTCTCTCAAATGCCCCAGCTGCCTTTCAGAGATGTATGGAGGAGGTGTTGGACTCCCTGTGCGATGAATGTTGCATCCCTTACCTGGATGATGTGCTTTGCTATGCCAGGACCTTTGAAGACCATGTGGAAGGACTAAGGAGAGTTTTGAGAGCCCTTCAGCATCACGGCATTAAGCTTAGGCCCACCAAGTGTGAGTTATTTAAGAATGAGGTGCGTTATGTTGGAAGGCTGGTCTCAGCTGAGGGAGTTCGGGTTGACCCCAAAGACATAGCAGCAGTTCAAACCTTGAGGGAGAAAACACCAAGTACTGTTGGAGATGTCCGAAAGCTACTAGGGTTTTTAAGCTACTATAGAGCTTATGTGCAGGACTTTGCCAGGGTAGCTAAGCCACTGTATGACCTTCTGCAAATGAAGGGAAAACATGCAGCCCAGCATCAGCTTAAGACATGTAAGGGGAAGGGTGGCCAGCTGTGCTCGAAGGTCCCTGTTCAGTGGACCCAAAAACATCAGGACGTTCTTGACCAACTAGTCCACATGCTGTCCAGTCCACCTGTGTTAGCCTACCCCAACTTCAGCCAGCCCTTTGTGTTACACACTGATGCATCAGCAGAAGGTCTTGGGGCTGTGTTATACCAACGTCATGAAGGCAAGTTGAGGGTGATTGCATATTGGTCGAGAACACTATCCCCTGCAGAGAAGAGGTACCACATGCACTCAGGCAAACTTGAGTTTCTTGCGTTAAAGTGGGCAGTGTGTGAGAAATTTCATGACTACCTCTTCTATGCCCCCTTCTTTACTGTATACACCGACAACAACCCCCTGACTTATGTCGTGAGCACGGCAAAGTTGAATGCTGTGGGTCATAGGTGGGTTGGAGAGCTGGCAGACTTTCATTTCGAAATCAAATATAGGCCTGGTAAAGTCAATACTGATGCTGACACCCTCTCCAGGTTGCCACTTGATATCTCTGAGTATGTTGAAGCATGCACAGAGGAACTTTCAAAAGACACCATCCAAGCAACCTGGGAAGGGAGTCGAGCTGCTAAGGAAAATGATGTGGCCTATGTTGCTGTTTTAAACTTGTCACAGGAAATCCTAGATTCCTTCACACTGGGTAGCCAATCTGCAATAAGTCACCAGGAGCTTAGGCAAGCTCAGAAAGATGACACAGTAATAGGTGAGGTTATCAGATTAAAGGAAGCACACACCCATCTTACAAGTCGTATCAGGGAAGCCACAACGGGTCCAGTTAGGAGGCTTTTGCATGAGTGGGAAAGGCTTCAGATTGAAAATGGACTGCTATACAGAAAGACAATACAGAGGCGCCAACTGGTTCTGCCTGAAAAATATAAATCTGTCGCTCTGAAATACCTTCATGATGAGATGGGTCATGTGGGCACCGAAAGAGTCATTAGTTTGGCGAGAGACAGATTCTACTGGCCATACATGAAAAAAGAAATCAGGGCCTATGTGACAAGGAAGTGTCCATGTATAAAATGAAAGAAACCAGTTTCTCACATCAGGGCACCCATGGGTTCTATTGCTACAACTTGTCCCCCTTGAACTGGTATCCATCGATTACTTGCACCTTGAGCCAAGTGCAGGGGGCTTTGAATACATTCTGGTGGTGGTCGATCATTTTACCCGGTTTGCCCAGGCTTATCCCACCCGTAATAAATCTGGTAAGACAGCTGCAGAAAAGTTATTTGATGACTTCATTCCACGGTTTGGTTTCCCCAAGAAACCTCATCATGACCAGGGCCGTGAATTTGAAAATAACTTATTTAAGACCCTGCAGCAGCTTTCAGGCGTTGGGCATTCCAGGACCACGCCTTATCATCCTCAAGCTAACCCAGCCGAGAGATTCAACAGAACTCTCCTCCAACTACTTCGTACCCTGACAGACAAAGAGAAAAGCAGGTGGAAAGAGCATTTGCCACAAATGGTCCATGCCTATAATTGCACAAAGCATGAGGCAACTGGGTACTCTCCATTTTATTTACTCTATGGTCGTCATCCCCGTTTACCTGTAGACCTGTTATTTGGTCTAGCAGCAGATGAAGAAGCCACCTCCCCAAGGGGTTATGCAGAAAGGTGGGCAGCAAGGATGAAGCAGGCATACAGGCTAGCCTCTGAAAATAGCCACCACTCAAGTGCCAGGGCAAAACAGCACTATGATCGTCATCAGAAAGGAGCTACCCTTCAGCCAGGCGACCGTGTTCTAGTCCGCAACCTGAGTGAGCGGGGGGGGGGGGGGGGCGCAGGAAAATTAAGAGCATACTGGGAGGACACAGTTTACATTGTCAAAGAACAGATGAATGATAGCCCTGTGTATAAGGTGTGTCCAGAGAGGGGTGACACTAAAGTCCGCATCTTATTACATCTGGTTAATGACTTACCTGTTGACTATCCATCTCCTCAGGGACAGGAAATGGAGACTAGAAAAAAGACTCCCCCTCGACCAAAAGACAGACAAGTGAGAAACAGACAGAAGGGACAGACACAACTGCCAGCAAACAGCAAAATGTCAGATTCGGATGAGGACACCATTTGCTGGGTCCAAGTACCTATGAGGGAAAAAGCTGTCAGCGAACCCAAGAGGATATGTGAAGTGCCCAAGGAAAAACCACTCCCCTCCTCATGTGATCTGCAGGAGAAAGCATGGGACGTTCCAGTGCATGATATTCAAAATGACACCGCATCTGGTCCAGAGTTACTACATGAGGAGAGGGCAGAAGGGATGTCACAATTCCCAGGGTTGGACACTACACAATGAAAGTCTGGTCTTGCATCTGGTCAGACTGAATACATCCCACCTGATCCTCAGACTAGTTTTCCAGAGGTGGTAATTAATCAGTCAGCAGATTACAGCACCACAATCAGAAAATCCAGACATGAGAGAAAGCCTGCTCAGACGCTAACATATGAGTCCTTAGGTGAACCATCTTACCAGGCAAAATGTGATGTTAATAGTACAAGGGTGTTTCAGGTGGTTCCCACTCCAGTTAGTGAAGCAGGGCTACAATATGTTCCAGCACATTACATCCCTTGTCACGCACCTCAGTTTGCTGTACCGTATCAGGTACTGCCATTTACAACTTATGTGCCTTTTGTCATCCCTACTCAAGTGTATTAAAAAAAACAAAAAAAAAAAAAACATTTTTGTTAACCGAGTTCCTCTGATGTGTGATCGATGTTTTATAAACAATGTTGGTTGTTGTGCAATGGCAGGAGCCATCTTTTTTTTTGTGAGGGAGTGTGTGACGCACACAAAGCATGTGGTCCCAATTTTTCTTTCAGTTTTTTTCCACTGCATGGGGTAACAATATGTGTTCCAGTTTAAGCTTAGGATTTATCAGGGGTTTAGTGAATCCCATGTCAGTCCCTGTGGATTTGGGGTTATTTAGGTCGTAATACCCATTTACGCCAGTAGGCGGCAGCAGGACACCTCTCAGCCCACCGAAACTCGGCTTTTTGGCTGTTGTTGTTTTTTTTGTCACTCCGTGATAAAGAGTCGATGCATCAGTCGCGTGACGATGTCCTGTCTGCTCATTTAACCTTTTTTTTCTCAGACACTGCTGTATGGTCGCGTGCTCGGGACCTGCAACATCAACAGTATTTTTAATTGTTGTACCTGATAAAGTGGCCAATGAGTGTGAGTATATTGTTAATAACATGGATGGAGGAAGACTGATGGATAGCCTTTCACAGATGACACAACATTTACATTTCCTCCTGTATTAACAGAAGTAAAATTAGCCATGCGCAGCCAGTATTATGTATTGTTTCACACTGACATTGCACAATAAAATAAAAATGACCCAATATAAGGATGCACAACAGCCTGGAAACAAAGCATTGATATTCTTCAAGGTCTGTCTCAGTGCTGAGGGCAGAGCAGTATGAAGGTGTGACGCTGAGCGCAGTTAATCACTGTTCTGTTGAGAGTTACTGAAATTTCTCTGCGTCTCTACAGACATATTTATGATTCTAGATAATGGTGTGTCAGTCACACTCTGAGCCACAATGATTCTTCATGTACTTCCATTCTTATTTCATATCTGAAACACTGATCAAGATCAATTCCAAACAGGTGAAAAGCTTTCTGGGGCTTCGTTGCACTGATAGAGCTGGTAATAGTCTACCTCCGAATTTCCTCCAACGTGTATGCTGTACTGTTGCACTGATTGCTCTGACCGAGTATTCACATGCTTCAGCATTATTAATCATGAGAGCAGCAGGCAGTAGAGGAATCCATGATGAAACCCAATGATTTATTGTATCCAGCTCCAACAGATGATGAAAGCATTTTCACTCTTCACTGAAATATTTCCTCTTATGCTTGATAAGTTCGACGCTTTAGTCCAAACTTCCGTGATTCAGAAACAATACCTCCTTTTCTTACTTTATGTATACGTTACTCATCCATGCTCGTAACTACCAAAGGCTGCCCAAAGGGTTTATTTGCATTTTATTTTCTTACTGAACTTGGATTATTCTTAAAACTCCTGTGAAATGTCTCACATTGAGGCTGATTTGAAGAAGCTGAAGACAAGAGAATTGCCAAAGGTTGCTCGAACATGCCCAAGAAGCATCTAAAACATCCTCAGTTGCAGTTTTGTTGGCTAAACCAGCCCACCTTACCTTCAAGGCTTTGGATGTAACTATCAAACTTTTTTTCTGAGACCTGCAGATCTTTTCTGTAAGTAGCCTTGGCTTTTTTTTTCTGATATTAACAGGCTCTTTTGCTTAGATGTGGACTGAGGAAAATAATCATTTGTTGTCTGGTTCAAAATGGCCAAAGGTGGAGTTGTACAGAAAGAAGATGAGTCCTGTCACCTTGTTTAAAACTGGCCCATTTAACCCAGTGCACTGGTACAGACTGGCCATCGGGAATACAAACCATGTTCCTGGTGGTCTGACATGCTTCCGCGCACACAGTGTATTTATTGGTGTTACATCCCTAAGAAGGAGTCACACCTAAAGAAGCACGGTTACAACTTCAGATGAAAACACAGAGAAAAGGCCAGAGTTGGGCACATTTATTCACTCTTCACAGACAGACTGTCACAGATTCAACACCAGACAGCCATTTGCGTCAGGGAGAGCCGAGGCCAACATAACAAACAAAACACCCCTGCCTACAAAACAACCTACCCACCAAACAAAACAAAGTACAAACCTACATCTAACCTACCCTACAATAATATAAACAAGAGAAAAGGACCCCCTTTGACAAAACAAAATGGCAGCTCTCCCCTATAGTGCCAATCTGGGAAAAAAAAAGGCTCAGGGTTATACCAAACAAGACTATCCAACAGATAACTCACAATGTCACTAAGCTGATGCAGAATACAGACATGGTGTGAATGGCAAGTGGCCAAAAGGTCCAGACACAGATCCTGAGGTCTTTTAAAGGCCACTCCCAGACCTGATTGACAGGAGGAGGCTGCCACACATCAGCACCATAAGGAACACCTGGGAAGGGAGTACAATGCACAAATGAGTACAACACGTTCCTGTAACACCCCCACCAATAAGAACAAACGCCAGTTTGTTTCCAACAAAAGTGATGTTACAGTCACACGCTTGAAAGGGCATCAGCCACCACAGTACTTGTCCCTTTTTTATGCTTTCTGTCAAGGTGATAATTCTGACAGATCAATGCCCACCTCATCAGCCATTGGTTGTTGTTGTACATACGTGACAGAAAGATGAGAGGGTTATGATCGGTGGCCAAACTAACACTGGACCGCCTACTTCATTTCACAACCCAGTAACTCTGATCCATACAAGCCAGTTAGCAATGAATATGCTGCCTGCATACAACGCTGTTAGTTAAATAGTTTAGATATAAAGTGTTGAGTGCCAATGTCCGAGTATTGTCATTTCGGTGAAAATGAATCCTGATCCACATCCACACAGCGCTGCTAAGCTGTCCCGTTCGGCTCTTTACAAAAGGCTGTGTTCAGACTGCAGACTAATGCAGCTCAAATCCAGTTTGTTTTACTTGGTGAGATTCTTTAATGAAAGTATGAACAGGTCATTCACATGGAATCCGATCTGGACCATTGCTGTTGTTTTCCTTTTGGCTTTTCTCCCAAAGGAGTCGCCACAGCGAATCATCTGCTTCCAACCACCGAGCAGGTACAGAAGCCCCATTCGCACTGTTGTACTTTGGAACATGTTTTTACGCCACATGACCTTCCTGACCCAAACGGCATTTATCTGGGCTTCAGACCCACCCTCAGAGAACAATTGTGTCCTCCTTGGGGTTGCAGCACAGGGAAGCAGGACTCGAACCGCCAACCTTCAGGACAACCGTCTCCACCGCATAAACCACCCGGATCTGGGCCACTACTGTATGTGGTTTTAAATCTGATACAGGTCTGAACTTTTGGAACGACATCAAAGGGGATCACAGACCTGAATCTGGGTGTGGAGGTCCAGTTCCTGGGTCTGGAGCTGTTCACCTAGGTGTGGAGCCCTGCGTCCGTCACCCCGCCCCTGGTACTCCGCCTGGGACACGGACATTTTTCAAAGTGTCATCAAGGCCCCATGTAGATAGACACTTTCCCAAAAACTTTTAGGAAAGTGTCGCCCCCTGAACAGGGCCCTGTCCTCCAGGCCCAGATGTAGGGCTCCTCACCGGAGTAGAGAGCTCCAGACCCACGGCCCTGCCCTCCAGACCAGGCTGTCTGAACAGCAGAGAGACTCGTATCAGATCATGTGATAATGACATCACTGCTTATTGACAGCGCAACAAGTGAAACAGTAAAATTAGTGGGAGAATTACTACTCAACAAACATAGAGGACAGCGTAGACGGGGCAGCACAGGGGACGGACAGGGATATTTTTGAATCAGTAAGTATTTGGGAGGATACAACAATCCAAAGGAGACTCGAGGGGTCATACCGTAACCAGTCAGAGGGGTGGTATCATAACCAGTCAGAGGGGTGGTATCGTAACCAGTCAGAGCGGTGGTATCGTAACCAGTCAGAGGGGTGGTATCGTAACCAATCAGAGGGGTGTTATCGTAACCAGTCAGAGCGGTGGTATCGTAACCAATCAGAGGGGTGGTATCGTAACCAGTCAGAGGGGTGGTATCGTAACCAGTAGAGGGGTGGTATCGTAACCAGTCAGAGGGGAGGTATCGTAACCAGTCAGAGGGGTGGTTTCGTAACCAATCAGAGGGGTCGTATCGTAACCAGTCAGAGGGGTCGTATCGTAACCAGTAGAGGGGTGGTATCGTAACCAGTCAGAGGGGTGGTATCGTAACCAGTCAGAGGGGTGGTTTCGTAACCAATCAGAGGGGTTGTATCGTAACCAGTCAGAGCGGTGGTATCGTAACCAGTCAGAGGGGTCGTATCCTAACCAGTCAGAGGGGTCGTATCGTAACCAGTCAGAGGGGTCGTATCGTAACCAGTCAGAGCGGTGGTATCGTAACCAATCAGAGGGGTCGTATCGTAACCAGAGGGGTGGTATCGTAACCAATCAGAGGGGTTGTATCGTAACCAGTCAGAGCGGTGGTATCGTAACCAATCAGAGGGGTCGTATCGTAACCAGAGGGGTGGTATCGTAACCAATCAGAGGGGTTGTATCGTAACCAGTCAGAGGGGAGGTATCGTAACCAGTCAGAGGGGTGGTTTCGTAACCAATCAGAGGGGTCGTATCGTAACCAGTCAGAGGGGTCGTATCGTAACCAGTAGAGGGGTGGTATCGTAACCAGTCAGAGGGGTGGTATCGTAACCAGTCAGAGGGGTGGTTTCGTAACCAATCAGAGGGGTTGTATCGTAACCAGTCAGAGCGGTGGTATCGTAACCAGTCAGAGGGGTCGTATCCTAACCAGTCAGAGGGGTCGTATCGTAACCAGTCAGAGGGGTTGTATCGTAACCAGTCAGAGCGGTGGTATCGTAACCAATCAGAGGGGTCGTATCGTAACCAGAGGGGTGGTATCGTAACCAATCAGAGGGGTTGTATCGTAACCAGTCAGAGCGGTGGTATCGTAACCAATCAGAGGGGTCGTATCGTAACCAGAGGGGTGGTATCGTAACCAATCAGAGGGGTTGTATCGTAACCAGTCAGAGGGGTGGTATCGTAACCAGTCAGAGGGGTGGTATCGTAACCAATCAGAGGGGTCGTATCGTAACCAGTCAGAGGGGTGGTATCGTAACCAGTCAGAGGGGTGGTATCGTAACCAGTCAGAGGGGTGGTATCGTAACCAGTCAGTTTATACAAAAGTCCGAAGGACCTGGCCTCAGTGGCCTTCACGTGACATGGCTAATTATTGACCTGTTGCACATGTTGGTCTCCTTTAGGGCCATAATTTAATCAGAAAAAGAATGGTCATGCAAACAGAAACACAAAAAGTCTAAATTGATCACTAGCACTTGAAATATGAACATAACCATATTTCAAGTGTTATTTTGGTCTCGTCTGTGTTTTCTGAGCTCGTAATCCACAGGAAGAGATGATTGTGTGTCAGGTTTCCGAACGCTGAAAGAGAAGGAAACTTCATGGCGAATTGTCAGCACCGTTGTCCAGCAACAATTAAGTCTCTGGAGATGGGAGACAGGGGATGTGCTTATTCAGGATGTAGCCAGGTATGGCTCACACCATAAGGCCCAAATCAGTTTCTCCAGCTCCATGCAGCATACAGAATTAGGAAACATCCATCTGTCTGTTCCCTTCTGTAGCTGCTGCCCAGATTGTGGGGGGGTAGTGCTATGCTGTCTGAGTAATCATCTCTTCACCTCAGAGATCAGCAGAAGCAGCCTTGAGGTGCAGCCTGCTCAGATTTAACAGTGTTAGTGTGTTGGTTCAGCCATACAGTTGGACACAGACTGAAACGTTCCTAGTAAATGAAGGATGAAGGTTTGTCTGGGTTTCGATGTGTGTGTGTGTGTGAGAGAGAGGACAGATGAGTGGGCTTTCACCCTGCTGGAGAAGAAGTTCACATTGTATAGTCAGTATGCCATTTCTTTTAAAAAAATTTTTTATCTAATTAAATTTGCATGATTTTATTATGATGTTCTCATGATTTTTGACACTCTTTGAATCATGTCACAAAATGATTTTGTTTTTATGTTTATATGTGTTTTAATGCTTCTTCTGCATCCTGCTGTAATGCTGTTAATGTTTTATGTAAAGCACTGTAGTCTTGTAGATTAAATGTGCAACACAAATAAAGCCGTCTTGCCAGTCTGTTGATGGTGTGTGACATTACACTCCTGACTCAAAGCAGTGGGATCTGCAAGCCAAGGCGGATGCAGATCCATGCGATTCTTATGCTTTGGCTATCACAAGTTATTATTAAGACTTTTGTGACTGTGCCACTTAATTTCTCTTATTTGCTTACACTCTTCCAAGTCGGGAGTTTGGGACCTGAGGTGGGTGCAATAGAGAACAATATTTATGTTTTGTTTTTATTAGTTTGGGCATAAAAACTTAATCTAAAACTGAGAGTAGGATAATTCAAAATCTATCTAAATGGATTCGTGCAGGATTTGCTGCACTGGCCGGCTGCTGCTGGCTCAGTCAGAGAGGCAGCGCTGAGGGGAGGGGGCTTTAAATAGCACTCATTTAATTCTCTGTGCATGAATATTGTAAAACTTTCCTCATACTGTCATTGGGACGCCAAGTCAAGTAAGCTTTATTTGTGTAGCACATTTCATGCACCTCGTGTGCTCAGAGAAAATATGTCGCAGTCTGTTGTCACGCCAATGGTGTCGCTTGACTGTCTGTTGTCTCCTATCGGCACAGAGGGTGGTCTTTAGTTTAGCAGATGGTGAGGACGAGCCACGAATTGCAGCATCGTAATTTACTGTGTGTGACGCAAACAGATCCCAGTTTTTTGGTTCGGGTTTTTCCCACTGATGGGGTAACAATATGTCTTCCAGTTTGGGCTTGGGATTTAGCAGGGGTTTAATGTATCCCATGTCAGGCCCTGTGGATTTGGGGTTATGTATGTTGTAGTACCCATTTACACCAGTAGTAGGCAGCAGGCCAAAACTCGGTTTTTTGGCTGTTGTTGGTTTTTTTGTCACTCCGTGATAAAAAGTTGATGCAGCAACAGCATGATAATGTCCTGTCATCATTTAACCTTTCTACTAAGAAATTGCTGTGTGGTGGTGCGCTCGGGACCTGCAACATGTGGTTGGATTAAAACGATCATAGTATCAAAGAAACTCATAAAAGTATTTTTCTGAATCTAACTGTGTACAGTATTTCAATTCATTAACTTTCAGAAGTAAGTTTTAATCAGTGAAATAAATTAGCAATTAAGCAAAAAAAGCTCCCCTGAGCATCAAGCAGAACCTTTGCATTGGGGGGATGGGGGTCTTTCAGGCTTGCTTGACCCACTTCTGGCTGGCTGGTGCCAGCAGGACCAACAGCCATTGTTGTTGGACCCTGTGGCCTGCACTTCATGGCTGCAGGGTGCTCTGGTTGAGGCCTTCCTCTGCCATCTTCTGGGTTGATGCGTGGTAACCCATGTGGTGGGAGACGTGTGGCAGCCAGTCTCCGGGGTCTTGGGGAACCCTCGGTCAACCTTTACTAACCCGCTGATACAGTTTAATCACCAACAGCAGTTGGTGATTAACAATTAATGCATAAAAATGATGACTCGTCAGCATCTAAAGACAACTTAGAAATTTTAGAAAAATTATTTCACTGAAACAAAACACCAACAGAAACAAAGCTTGAACTAAAAACAATATATATATATATATATACGTATATATATACATATATATATATATATATATATATATATGTATATATATATATATATATATATATATATATATATATATATATATATACATATATATATATATATATTGTTTTTAGTTCAAGCTTTGTTTCTGTTGGTGTTTTGTTTCAGTGAAATAATTTTTCTAAAATTTCTAAGTTGTCTTTAGATGCTGACGAGTCATCATTTTTATGCATTTATTGTTAATCACCAACCGCTATATATATATATATATATATATATATATATATATATATATATATATATATATATATATATATATATGTATATATATATATATATATATATATATATATATATATATATATATATATATATATATATATATATGTATATCTTGAATAAATAATGGGTCAGGAAAATGAAGGAAAAAAAACAGGTGTTTGTCAAGAGTAGATTTGGTTTAACACAAGAGAAAATATTTATATGATAATCCACTGGTTTAAAACCAGTATAAAGTAGTAATAAATGCATCCATAAGATCCATTTTATGATTTAGTTAAATATCACAGAATGCAGAGTTTACACTGGATTTACAAACCTTTGAAATAAACTGAACACTACCATGTTAGTTACACTAAATTACTAACGAGGAGTTTAAAGTTTTTAAGGAATAGATTGCATCAGTGAGGCGAGTCAGAGTCAGTAGCTGCGCTTCCATCAAATTTTTGCAAATTAGAAGCGATATTTGTCAGTTTCGACAAACAAAAGTTGTGATTTGTGGGTGTTTCCATTGAACAATGATTAGCACATTAGCCTCAAGTCTAATAAAATCTCATAAATCTCGTAATTCTCTGGAGAATTTATGAAAATTGCAGTTAATGCTAAGTAGCCATGTAGCGTTATTTTGGGATTTTCTACTTGTTGCGGAGAATTTTCTACAGCTTTTTTTAAGCTTTTCTCCCTTATTTTCTTTTCTAAAACTCTGAAATTAGTAGTTGTTTGTTTCGCACCATTAACCTGAAATGACCTGGTCATGACGTCCTACGTCACGTCCGGGGACACGTAAATGCAAAAAAAGTGACTCTGTTACACTTTTGCTTCATATGAGAGAGTAAAAACTTTTTAGCGATATATGAGACTTTTTTTTAAAATATGTGTTTCCATTAGCGTTTTTTTTATTGCGATATTTAGTTTTTTCACAATTCTAGGTACGATAGAAACCAACTTCTGTGTTCTGTGGCACTAACTGACAACACCTCTCTGCGGACTGGGTTGCACAAAGCTGGAATTGGCTTTTGTATGCTTTTGATGATAAACATTCAAAATAAGAACTGTACCGTAGAGCTCATTTTCTCCAAGCGGATAAGTCGGAGTTTCATTTTGAAAGAAATTCATTTCAACCTTCTGCTGGAGAGCTAAAAATCTCCCCCAAAATCCTCTTCAGAGACACCTGAATGGAAGCAACAACAACACAGTTAATAAATATCTGTCAGCTTGTCCAAACACTGATACTCCTGAGAAATAGCAGCATGGAAAAGGTTTGCTATTAAATCCTCTATTAAACTTGTAAAGTCAGTCAACAGCTGCAACACAACTATCTGAATCACTGTAGAGTTTACATCTCACCTTGCTCTTTCTCCAGTCATACTGTAGTTTGTCTCGTTGCTCATCCCTGTCAGTCACACCCACCTGAAAGAATCCCAGCTGAAGCCACCAGCAGACAGTTTCTCCTATCGTTTCTAGTTTCTATTGTGGAATGAAACAAGAATCAGAGGTGTGTTTACAGGAATGAAAACAGAACAACTGTAACAACACTTACCGGCTACTCTGTTAGTGTGCCACTGCTAATATCTGATCAGCCAATCAGGTGGCAGCACTCCAGACATTTTGTCATGTAGACACGATGAAGACGACTTGCTGAAGGTCAAACTGAGCATCAGAACAAGAAAGAAAGAAGATTTAAGTGACTTTGAACGTGGCATGTTGTTGGTCTGAGCATTTACTGGGATTTTCGCACAACGCAGCGGTTTTCTGGACCAGAATGTCTGGTTGATGTCAGAGGAGACTGGGCAGACTGGTCGGAGATGATGGGAAGGCAACAGGAAGTCCAGTAAGCACAGGTTCCAACCAGAACATCATGTCTGAACACACAACCCGTCCAGCCTGGAAGCAGATGTTCTCCAGCAGCAGAAGACCACAGCGGGTTCCCTCCTGTCAGTAAGAACAGGAAACTGAGGCCACAATTCACACAGACTCACCAGAACTGGACAATAGAAGATGGAGAAACTGGTCTGATGAGTCTCCAGTTCAGCTCCACATTCACATGGTAGGATCAGAATCTGCTGGAAGCATCATGATGGATCCATCCTGCCGTCCGTTAACGCCGCCATACATGCCAGGTTTGATCTGCACAGCGGCAGCCATGACTTACTGAATCTCCTGGATAATTATCTTCCAACTTTATTGTAAAGTTAAAGAGTCAAAATATGGAGATCAATTACAGTCTGATTTTAATGGTTTCTGCTGGGCATTCGTGATGGGGATTAGTTTCTCCACCTCCTTCATTTCTTTAGAGACTCACAGATGATCAAATTATGCCGTACATCAAATTAACGATTTCCAAACCGTATTGGATCCTGACTTATGACTGTCAGATGTTCATTAAGGCGTGTGTGGAAGTTGCAGGAAGGAGGTGAAGAGAAAGTCATAGAGACTGGAACAACGTGAGCCGGGCTTTGTTTCCATCAGCATTCATGCCCACAAGAAACGTTCACAACAAATTTATATCCAAATCTCTCAAAGCTCTAATCAGTAACTTCTCAGCTTTCTTCCTCTTTCCTCTTCATTGTGTGACAGAATCAAAGCTCCTGTCAGGGTTAGAGAGGGGATATGAGACCACTTCCTTTAGAAAAGGGTGATTTTTCCTTTTTGATGTGGATTATTTCTTTCACTCCTTTTTAAAACTATTTACATTCCCTGTTAAGAGAAAGCCCATTACCGTCCTCAGAGGAGGGTTTCTTATCCTTAAGATGCAGACGACCAGCCGAGTCGTGACCTGATGAGTTGGCTCTTCTGTGTTCACCCGTCCGATTGTGAAATGGTTCTACGCCATTCTTATGTAAAGGTCCACGCACCTTTTGCTGCACATGAAAGCCTGTGTTTGGCTGTTTCATCTTTAGAAGTGGCCATTATTTGTCTGTGAATGTGATGGGGTTTGAAGTGACCCTGGAAGTTCTGGGAATACGCCTTTCCACTCCTGTGGCACAGAAAATAACTAAACCTGGACCCTGAAACTCTCACAAGTCACAACTGGACATACATTTTAAACGACGGGAAGTGTCTCTTCAAGAAGCACAAAACATTTTTACCAGAGTTTCTATTTAGTCCAGCACCCTCTTTATGTGGGTCTGCACAGAAAGACTAATGAGAAGTAATTAGAATAACTTACACACATATTTACATAAATAGCATATCTTATGCCTGCTTGACTTTTCACCAGTCTATAATGTAGAGTCTGTTTATTCTCGACGCAGAAGGTGGACAGACTGTCCGTCTCCGAGTTCGGTTTTTTAAAGGCGCTTTTCTATTCATCACTTTCTGCAGAAAAAAGGAGCAATACCACCAGAAACTGCAGGGGGCGGTGTCGAGTTGTACATCTGACATGCAACCAGCAAGAAGAACAAACCAGAGAAGAAGAAGAGGAACTGGCAGAAGATGATGCAATAACTGCTTAATAAAGCATCTAAAAGGGAAACAGAAGAATAAAAAAGGTTGGCTGTGTCCAAATGTCCACACCAGTCCATAACCCCTCATTTTCTACACTTGGCGACACCATATAGTCCACTCATTCTTTTGGCGATTCAGACATGAATATTTTCTCCTCGTTGCAGATCATCCTGACCACCGACTGTCACCATGGCAACCACAAGTCATTCCAAATCCAATTATTCTTTCTTTGTTGCATATTTATTCAACAAATAAGGATATAATATGACTGACATATAGTTTATTTCTAACCTGCTTTGATGTTTGTGCCATTTGCGCCACTTTGAGCTCCTGCCTGCAATGCATTGTGGTCTATATTGACCCGTCTGGCGACCATCGATGCTCATAACTTTTTAAGATGCATTGTGAGCAAGTTTCTACTTTTTTCTATCTAGACATTCAGATACCTTTAGAAAATGGCATGACCACTACAGGGCCGGATTAAAAATGCACAGGCCTCTGGGCCCAGAGTGTTCCAGGGAACACCAGAACATTGTAAAAATTGTGAGTGATACAGTGTGAAACGACATTTCTGACATCTCTCAGCCAGTGGTACCTATAGTAATACACGAGACACTGTGGTGTAACTATCTGGCTTTTATGTATGATTTTTTTCATGTCCAAACTGCTGGTGTATGACCTACGTGGGCCCCCAATGGGCCTCCAATGGGTGTGGGCCCCTGTGTCGTGCCCATAATGCACATTGGATAATCCAGCCTTGGACCACTATGTAGAGAATGGTGTAGACACTCAGACACAGTCCGTTTTAATTCCTCCTCTTGTTCTGCTGTTGTCAGATGGCTGTAAACAACTTCATAGTGGTGCGATACCACGACAAACCAGTACCAAAACGTAGAAGGAAACTCTGAATCCAGCACTGATTACTAGTGGATGAACTGACTTAACAATATGGCAACGTAAAAAACACATGGAAGGACGAGGACGTATGAAAGTTTAAAATGGATTTCCTTGTTTAAGAAGCATAGACATTTAATCTAGTTTATAGCTTTGTCTTAGTTTGTTTCAATGGCTATTTTTGTCTGAAGAAGTGAGATAAACAATCTAAATAAAAACTAATGCATGAGTTAAAAAAATTTGACGTTAAGGACTGACGCCATCTTCCAAGCAGAGAATCAGAGACTGTACAGCTGCAGCTTGATTGCTCTCTGTCTCTCAGGGCTTTTCCAACAAATGTCACACAGTCATTTAAAGTTTTTTATGTAAAACTGCATTTGCAGTCATTCTTTTTTCAATTGAGACCGAAGTCCCTCGGTTCATTAACTAAAAATCCAGCAGAATCATTTTAAGCACAAGAGGATCACAATGTAACTTTTTACACCTCTGTATAGCAGATCATAATAAAAATTGATTGTCCCATTTTTCTCCTAATTACAACAGCTGTGATCAATTTCTCAGTTGTTGTTGTGTCCAATTACTTCCTTGACCAAATCCCTGCAGTCCTCTTGTGCAGAAGCTGCTGGCACTCAGCAAACAAGCCAGAGCCTGAGACTGTCTGGAACATTCATCGTCCATGTGGAGGTTTGCCTTTTAATGCCAGCTCATTAGTTACACACAGCTCCACATCATCCTCATAGTTTGACTCCCAAACACGAATGATTATGGGACACATGCTTTTATTCATACTACAGTGTTGAAAGTTAAAAACAAAATACACAAGATGTTTATTTAAGTATAAGAAATATGATTTTTCTCTCAATTTCTTACTTGTTATTGCTTCAGAAAACTAGTATAAAACTGAATTAATCATTCTGAGCCATGTAGTGAATAATAAACCAGTAATTCAGGGAAAAAAGTGCAGATGCTGCATAATGTCTAAATGCTGTGAATTCCTGCTGCAGGAAAAGCGTTAGTGTGTGGAAGTGCTAGCGTAACAGCTAGCATAATTGGCCAGGTGCTCTCTCCAGTAAAGTTCAGAATGCAACTTCCTGGTGCAACAGTGGAGATAAAAAGTGATTATTCAAGGCAGTGGTGAATAACATATGATGATGAATGAGCCAAACAAATCTAGCTGTTGGCTGTAATGCAGCAGCACAAAGGCAACTGGCATGTTCATGCAATTAATCTCCATAATGTTTGGCTGTTCAATAAGGATGCTAATATAGCAAAAGCAATGCAGATTACTCACTTTGTTATTGTCATCAAAGTTTGACTTAAAGATACATAAACTCTTTCCACATCATATCCCAGAAGCCTGGGATCAGGACAAGATTCAGTCAAATATGAAATAGGAAAAAAAATATGCATAAATGCTCAGTGTAATCTCTGCACGTACAATAATGTTTACGCACAAACACAAAGATCTCCTTCCTTTTTATAGGTTTTTTTTTCTTGCCTCAATCTTGAGTGAACAGAGGAACAATGTGAAGGTCGACAAATATTTTAGTTTTACAAGCAAAGCAGTAATATTTTTGACTTGTAATGCTGACTGTATCATATTTAATTCTGTTTCTGAAAACTTTTGCATCACTTTACGGTAAAAAAATCATGTATCCTGCCCCCTGGTGGATACCACCTGAACTGCAATCATTTTGACGTCATACAGCAATTAACTATAAATATACAAAAAAAATTGTGGGTTTTTTTTTTTTTTTCCCATTTTATATTTATATATTTTTATTTTCTTAAAGAGACTAAGTTTTTAGCAAAAAAAAAAAAAAAAAAAAAAAAAAGAGAAAAGAAATGTCATCGTGGGACTAAAACAAAGGTCATGGAAAATATCATTAAAATCTCATGTTTATTTAGGCAAGTGACCAGTTAGTTGTAATATCCAGCCTGAAGTGCTGAATATAATTTTAAGGATCAGCAGCACATTTGCATTAAAGAGTGACTGTAATTAAAGCAGCGACATGCGCCTAAAACAAAATATTTTAAAAAACGCTTTTCAGTGACAATAACAAAAACGAAAATAAGAAATCTTGATACAACCGATATTCTGTCATCCTACATCACGTGAAAAAGATAAATTTGAAAATCTCAATGTTTTGCCCAATCCTTCTCATTTTTATAAACATTTTTAAAGCCTCTAATTAAGATTTCAGATGACAAAATGGACTTTTCTCCTCATTTCGTCCTTTTCAGGCTTTAAAGGGTTAAAGGAAGATGAGTTGTTAGTTCCAAACTTCATTACATCATTTTAGTATGATTGTAGTATTTCCATATGACATCAGCTGTAGATGTATTTCAAGCGTTGTCACATTATTTTCACCGTGTTGTGGAGAAAACCGTCCTACAACTGTTAGCAAAGCCGAACCAAAGACGACAGTTTCCCTGTGAGGCGGTCGACAGTGAAAACGATGCACTTCAGGAAATAAAGTTATAATTTACGTGATAACAAGGTAATGGAATACCAACCAAAAGCAGAATGTTTGACACAAAAAACTTCACGCTTCTCCTCTTAAATGATACTTTATGATTGTGCCTGCGCTCACAACGGCCTCCGCTCGCTCAGGAAAGAGGCTAAATAAAAATGCTAAACTTTTCTGCAGCCAATAAAACTGCTTTACTCTTGTACGTTTGGATGCGTCCACTGAAGCATTTCTGCTCATTTTTAATGCTCCTCTGTTATCTGAAATGAGGTACCTCTTGCACAACGACAGGAAAATGAAAGGTATATTTAAATTTAGTTGTACGTGTGTTAAAGTCTGAAATAAATGCTCAGAGAGAAAAAACTGTAATGTTGGTCTTCAGCTGAAGCTCCTCAGCACCATTAAACATGCTAATGGATCCATTTATCTCCCAGCTGTTGCATGCAAGCATCTATGAAAGATTAGATTTCACACCATAGTTTGCTTTTCTACAACGTTTTCATGTTTTGTTTTATTATTAATTATGCATATTTGTTTTCATTTTTAATGTCAGATTGAATATTTCTATACCTGGAAATCTATAACACCAAATAAATTAATGTGATTGCCAATCATATCACATATTCATCAACATATCCTGAATGGAAATTAAGTCATATTGACAGATGTTTATTCATTCTCCACTGAATTCACAGAATATTGTGTCATGACCAAATGCTAGTGTCAGGACGGGCGGTGGGGATGTGGACCCAAATGCAGAGATGAGCAACAGGGATGCAGATTCAAGACAGATTTATTCCAATCAAAGGAACTCAGGGAACTCACACAACAAAATGATCCAGCAAAGAAAACCAACCAGTGAGGACTATAAATCCACTGAACCAAACGAGACACAGGTGAACTAAATGATGAACTAAATGAACAGAGGTGAAACTAATGCACATGGAACCTCGACACCAGAGAACTAAACAAGGCAAACTACAAACCAAAACAGGAAACCAGAACTAAGGAGAAACACAAAACACCACATCATGACAGACGGTTAGCAATCTGAAATCTGATTGGTCCCCAGGTGTCACCTCACAGATTTTATATATAAATCTTAATTATTTCATATGTACATTACATATATACATATGTTTCCATACCTGCACGTGCAGCACACACACACCTGCACAAACTACGGTGGCCTGGAAGTGAAAAACAATATTACATCCACCGAAACAGTAATAAATTTACTAAAACACTTTTACAAGTTCTGGAAACACGCTTCCAGAGACGTGACCGTGATGTGGTCTGCTGGGGTCGGTGGGGAGGACAAGACGCCGCAGACAGCAGCTGCTTCCATCCAGCAGGCAGATGAATCAGCAGAGATGTTTCTGCCCACCTTGAGGAGCCTATTTTGGGGTTATTATGTGGAGATTGTGGTGCAGCTTGGACTTGCTCGCCGATGCAGAAGGAGAAGGGGTCGACCTTACGGACCACCTGGGGAAGTATTTCAGTCACATTTACAGTTTGATTGTTGATATGATGGAAAACCTACACGATGTCTGCTCGTCTTTACTGGATCGATTTAACTACAAAGTGGTTTCCTGTTTGTGCTGCCTTGTCCCCAGCATGGACATCATGAAGAGTAATAAATTATAATCATAAAATGATAATAATATTAAACCACAGACATAATAAAGACATGTATAGAGGTCTATGGTCCCCTTTCACTGGATGTAATATTGTTTTGGACTTCCTGGCCACCGTACTTTAAACATACGGTAAACATACAGCTACATATACATTTGTATTTCTGGGTATTCATACACATGTACATGTACTCTTTTATGCGTTCATATTTTCATATTCATTCATTCATTATCTAAAACCGTAAAGTCTGATGAAGCGTCGCGAGGGAGCTGGAGCCAATCCCAGCAGCTTTCGGCCGAGAGGCGGGGTACACCCCGGACAGCTCACCAGTCCATGGCAGGGCACATTCATATTTATTTATTTACACATAAATCTTTATGTACATATTTAATTGTATTAGTTTACATGTGTTCTTTTACTTTTTACTTTCTAAATGTCTTTTCTCAAGCTGGAAAATGTTCATTCATTCATTCCAGGCCCAGACAGAGCCTGCAGCCACGAGCTACACATGTCCCTGTGGTCAGACGCAGGGCTCCTGCCCATCTGCTGCAGAAAAATTCTAAAACAGTCAAAAGATAAAGAGTCTGGACTGGAGGGAAAATGATTAACAAAGTTTATTGCACAGAGAATGAAATGAACAAGCGTTACAGTTGCAATTGGAGAAACTGCTCAGAAGTCTGGAGGGTTCTGATCTGAAAACAGATCAGAACTCTGTAAGGAAAACGTCACCAGGTTGTTGTAAATCTATGTTTTCCATTTCCAAAGGATAGCTGTTCCCATTCAAGGTTGACAGTTCAGACTCTAACACCTCCCATCAGAAAGAGATCCTCTTTCTGTAAATAAACAATCTCTATGTGAGTCGATTTTACAGCTAGTTGTCCTCCTCACTACACGCTTTGTGTCACTAAAGAAGAAAAGCAGATAACTCTTCGACATAATGTCCCCTAGAAAGGTAATAAGGTTGACCCAAACGCAGAGAGAACCTTTTACCACAGAGAGAACGAACACATCAGGAATATTTATTCATTTTCCTAACCGCTTAGTCTGATGAAGCTGGAGCCTATCCCAGCTGTCTTCAGGTGAAAGGCAGAGTACACCCTGGACAGCTCGCCATTCCATCGCAGGGCCACATGAGGAATAGCATTTCCATGATGAGTAACATAGATGTGAATACATATAGCATGAAATACCATGTTTAATCAGACATCCCACCAGACTGGAAGTCTAAATGAATCCACCCATGTCTAAACGTTTAGCTGTGGATCTGTCTCTGAATGTACGAACCAGATACTGAATGAGACAATAGTCTGGATGAGCAGCGTATCTTCATGTTCGACACGCTGAAATTTAGCAGAAAAGTAGGTGATTTTTCAACTCTGTTGTCAAATCCAAACACAGCCGACTTGTTACTGGTGCGACTGGAATCCCAATGAAGCCGTCATCACCTTCAGGTCAGTTGTACTGGTAATCGTAAGGCGATGACAACAAGTTGGCCAGCATTACTTCTCATCTTCCTGCGGCGAGTTCCGCGCCTGCCTGCCTGCCTGCTGGCTGTCGCTCTGACAGCCTGAGCAGGAGTGATTGATGCCCGCAGGCCTCTGATGGTGTGCATCTCCCTGCCAAGCTGCTCTCTCCATCCAGGACTCTCTCTTAAAGCTCATTTAGGCCACACCTGTCCTTTCACACTCCGCGTAATGTCAGACAACACACACACACACACACACACACACACACACACTAGATAACCAGGGAGTGTTTGGCAGCGATAATTTATTGGAAATTACAATTTGGGGGAATTTTAAATCCATACTGGTTTTAGAAAAATATATAAATTTGCATTTTTTTTTAGCTGATTAAGTAAAATGCTTGGAGCTGACAAACATGTCAGTGTTTCATCCATTCCTTCCGTTACGTATGATCCAGGGTTTACACATGCATGAATCACTAATGAGGGAAACAGTCTAGCTTTTTCTGCTATTTGGCATCAATAATCTAAGTATTTGCATTGTGTATGCGGATCCGAGTGCACTTTATCCCCTTTATCCTCTTTCTTTACCCACACGCATGGCTCTTTACAGCTCCAAAGAATTTTAAACCACCTTGTGTGCTAATACTACATTTTTCGTTGGTATTTTAAGCAAAGAGTCGTGAGGTCTTAGAAGTCAGCTGGCATTAACTCCTCTGTGGTAAACGCAACTTTTCCTTGTAATAAAAACTTAAGCGAGAGAAAGTTCTGCTTCTAAAAAGACCAAATGTCTCATTTCTCACATTTTTATTCAGCTCAGTGAACAAGAAAACAAAAGATAATTAAATATTACTTAGTTTAATGTTCAGTAATCAATTTAACGAAACATCTTTAGGGTGTATTTGGCCTCCTATAATAAACTAAAATGAGCAACAACAGAAGCTGGGTAATTGTCTTATTGTTTAGCGTGCTTGTGGGCAATGGGCTGTGGTGGGTGCAGGTGTATCTATCATACATCATGTGAAAAAACGCAGGTAAACTGAGGATGATGATGCAGCTTTGCGTTGGAGTACGATGGATGAGCTGAGGACTTGAGTGACCAGACACCAGAGATTTTATGACATTTTATATGAGATAAGGCATAAATTAATCGAAACGTTCTTGACATGCTGAGTAACTTAAGGTCTAGAGTCCGTTTAAATGAGCTTCTCCATCCGCAACACACTTATTTTGGCCAGCTTGGAGAACCAGTGGTTGGCGTGTGTCTGACAGTGGGCAGCAGTCTGGACGAAGCCTAGTTTCTGGAGCATGGAAACGGCGGCTGTCTGCGGCGAGCTGACGTTCACGACCAGCCGGCTGAAGCCTTGCTCCTTGCAGAAATCCAAGGCCTTCCGTGTCAACTGCGAGCCCAGGCTTCTGTGGCGCAACGAGAACGCCACGACCACGTGGGACATCTCCCCGTAGCGTCTCTCCCCGGCATCTTGAGCGATCTCTGAGCCGCTCATCCCTCCGTTCCAGTCTTCAAAGCCCTCGCCTTTGTCCTCCGTTTTGCCCGTTACTGCCACTATGCCCACCACCTTCGCCTGGCCGTTGACGTCTGCTTCTGCCACCCAGAAACCGTTATCCGGGTTATCCAGGTAGCTAGCTTGGATGTCGGCCATGTCTGTGCTCAGCCTCCTTATCATGAAGCCATCGTAGATGTCGTAGCAGCAGTAATAGATGAGGCCGGCCCACGCGCCGCCGAACAGTAAAGCCTGGAAATATGAGCTGCCTCCAAGCACGTAGCCCGCCATGGAGATGCTCAGAGCCACACCTACGTGGTCTGGATTGCTCACGGCCTTGAAAAACGCTGGATACACATGTTCGAGAATCCCGTCGTGAAAAAGTGACATGACCACATGTTGATCTGAGGGTTTGTACTCCCTGATGGAGAACTGAACTGCATGTTGAAGAGGAGGAGAGAGAAAAAGCAAAGGGAGGGAGAGAGTTAGAGCTCAGAGAGACTAATCTGTTGTTGCAATCACAAATTCCTCATGGATTTGTCAATGGGCTCAGTATGCTCACGCAGCTTCTTATCAAAAGAATAATGATCAATACGCCATTACTGAATCTCGTCCTTTCATTTCTAATTGAATTATGTAGCTTTTATTGTCATTTTGGTGTTTGGAGCCGACAACCTGCAGGGAAATTTACAGCTGACATTGTTTTTAACATTTCAAAGTGCGAGCCCTTCTGGGATGGAACACAACTAGGTCTCTAACGGGTTGCAGAAGGAAACCAAAGCAAGGTGGTATCCTAAGGCCAAGAACAAAAGGTCTTCTAGTTTCACTGAATTCTGCAGCACGCCGCTGAGGCGCGTTAGAAGTGCCTTCACCGTGTTGTTAGCAGGCTCATTCATAACCAACTCAGCTACTTGAGAAAGGACATGAAAGTTAAATTCAAAGCGTGAAACTTACGGTTGTTTTTCTGGGCCATGCCGACTCTTTCTCCTCGACTATTCCTCAGACTGAAGGTCTTAAAGCTGCTGCTGCTGCTCCTGCCTGGACATAAGCCTCAGACTGGGATAATCAGCAGTTTACAAAAAGCAGGAAAATTAGTCTGAGCATGCTCACCTTACACACACCACACACACACACACACACACACACCACACACACATACACATACACATACTGGAGATCTCATTTAGTTTAAAGGGGTGCTATTCTGGTATTTGGAGTTTCCTGAGCTTTCTAGTGTTACAGTGTTGAATCCTCATCAGACATGTGAACGACACTGTTTTTTATCACCTAAACGCATGTTCGAGTTTGAGTTTGACTTCCAGCACTTTCTCCGTTCTGTTTCCATGGCGACGAAAAACGTGTCGTTTTAGAGAGTTTTTTCTACTTGGAAATCCTTGTGACGTCCCGGGGGATAAGGTTCGGTGACTGGTTACCTTCTACTGGTTAACAAGGGCATGTACAAATACATCAGACGGGTGGAAAACGTGGGATAAAGTTATTTCCAACGATGGCTGGTGAGTTTACCAAAGAGAGACATCCTGCTGCATTCGTTGCTGTGGGTTGCTGTTTTCCACTTCGTTTTCAGGCTCTGATTCAGGTTCCAACATGTAGAGCTGTATGCTATGTGTTGACATGGTATTTTGTTTTTTTATTGAGTTCATATCCAGCTGGATTGGCAGACTGGGGTGGTGGTCCCCCTTTTTAAGAAGGGGGACCGGAGGGTGTGTTCCAATTACAGGGGAATCACACTCCTCAGCCTCCCTGGTAAGGTCTATTCAGGGGTCCTGGAGAGGAGGGTCCGTCGGATAGTCGAATCCCGGATTGAGGAGGAGCAGTGTGGTTTTCGTCCTGGTCGCGGAACAGTGGACCAGCTCTATACCCTCTTTGGGGTCCTGGAGGGGGCATGGGAGTTTGCCCAACCAGTCTACATGTGTTTTGTGGACCTGGAGAAGGCATTCCACCGTGAATTTCTAGGCGCAGCCGAGGTGTTGAGGGGATCCGACTTGGTGGCCTCAGGATTGGGTCCCTGCTTTTTGCGGATGACGTGGTCCTGTTGGCTTCGTCTGGTCGTGATCTCCAGCTCTCGCTTGAGCGATTCGCGGCCGAGTGTGAAGCGGCTGGGATGAGAATCAGCACCTCCAAATCTGAGACCATGGTCCTCAGCCGGAATAGGGTGGATTGCCCTCTCCGGGTCAGGAGTCAGGTCCTGTCTCAAGTGGAGGAGTTTAAATATCTCGGGGTCTTGTTCACGAGTGAGGGAAGGATGGAGCGTGAGATCAACAGACGGATCGGTGCGGCGTCTGCAGTAATGCGGACTCTGCGCCGGTCTCTCATGGTGAAGAAGGAGCTGAGCCAGAAGGCGAAGCTCTTGATTTACCAGTCGATCTACATTCCTACCCTCACCTATGGTCATGAGCTGTGGGTTGTGAGCGAAAGAACGAGATCTCGTATACAGGCGGCTGAAATGAGTTTCCTCCGCAGGGTGGCCGGTCTCTCCCTTAGAGATAGGGTGAGGAGCTCGGTCATCCGGGAGGAGATCAGAGTAGAGCCGCTGCTCCTTCGCATCGAGAGGAACCAGTTGAGGTGGCTCGGGCATCTGGTCAGGATGCCTCCTGGACGCCTCCCTGGTGAGGTGTTCCAGGCACGTCCCTCTGGGAGGAGACCCCGGGGAAGACCCAGGTCACGCTGGAGGGATTACATCTCTCGGCTGGCCTGGGAACGCCTCGGGATCCCCCCCGCAGAGTTGGCAAATGTGGCTGGGGAGAGGGAAGTCTGGGCTTCCCTGCTTAGGCTGCTGCCCCCGCGACCCGACCCCGGATAAGCGGCAGAAGATGAAGATGAAGATGAAGTTCATATTAGCCTAATCCTTCTGTTTATGGGATGTTACAATGACGGCGAAAGCAGGTGTGGTGCGCGCTCCCGATGTAGCGCAGTGGCGGGAGGCGGGGCTTAATGCGGAAGAGTCTCAATCCACTCGTTTTGCCCGCAGGCTGATCTGACAGCCTACGGAGAGGGTCGGTCTGAAGTAAATAAAGCCATTTGTGACAATAACTCCATCAATCCCAGCCCTTCTGGTCTCAGAAATAAAAATAAATCAGCCTGAAAGGCACATAATAGTTCCACTTTAAGGTACAACTACACCAAATCATAAAAACACTGATGTTTGTGGTATATTTGCAGTTTAACTGATTTGGAAGCAGTTTCAGGAGGTGTGTTGTGATCACTGTGATACTTCCACTGTAATACAGTTTTATTAACTTAATTAGCTGAATCAACAAAGTAAAGAACCATTATTGTTGCCGTTTGTCAGGGAGGATGGGTACAGATCCTGAAGACATTAAATGTGAAGAATGTGAATCTGGTGCGTATTCAGGCACTTCATAGATATTCCCAGTGTGAAAATGTTTAAAAAACCTCCTTTTGGGTGCACATTTTCTCTCCAGAGTTTTCTTTGGGTATCCAGACTCTTTCCTTTCAGCACCACAGAGGTGAAAGTAGAATTAAATATTGCCTAACCCCCCTGACACAAAGGTGTCTCCTGGCATCGGTGGCCTGTGCAATAATCCAGTGGCCCTTGAACATGATTCAATTTTCCTGGGTAGGAGGAGGGCCTTTACACCTGTTTAAATCAATAGCTCTGCTTCATGAATCTGTGAGCTCTGGAAGGTCAAGTCCGCCTGAAACGGTCTCAAAGCACATCTCCAACCACCTGAATTCTGAGTTTTTCTTCCTTTCTCTGCATGAAAAATAAAAACTCAAAGAAAGGAAGAACAAAGATTTGTGGTTGTGTTTGTTGGTTGAAAAACAGCCTGAACCATCAACTTGAACTGAATACTTGATGCGTTTGGTAAACGCATGAACGTAATGCAGTTACAGAATCTTACAGTACTTCAGACCATCCTGTTGCAAAGTCTGCAGATGATCCTAAATGCTGCAGCCAGGGTTCTTATGAGAATTAGGAGCAGAGATCATAACTCTCCAGTTTTAGCCTCTCTGCACTGGATTCCTGGTAAATCCAGAAAAGAATTTGAAATTCTCCTACTCACAAACAGAATAAAGCTCTCAGAGATCTAATAGTTTCTTGTTGCACCAACAGTTTCCTGAGGCTTTGAGCATTCAGAGCCCTTGGGATTGATGTCTACACATTGTTTTAAGACAAAAAGTAAGGCTGCATGTTGTTCATTGAACTTCGGCTTTATCAAAGGACAGTCAGCCAGAATACTTTGTTTATGGTGAGAATCTCTCATTTGAAAGAATAAAACCAAGCATGGTTTCATCAGGGAGTGGGACAGGTTTTTAAGGATGCGTTCCCATCAGGACAGTCCTCTAGACTCGGTCCGGTGGGGGACTCGGATCAGCTGTAGGGGGGTGTATCCATGTGGACCGAGATCATGTTCACGCTGCTCTTTGGTCAAACCAGTTAAACCGTTAGAATAATTTATCCCCATTCCCACCAGAGGTGGCGCTGCACTAGTATTTAGCAGAAGAGAGGACCAGACCGGCGTGAAGAAGAAAACTCTGTTTCCTCCACCTGCCAGTTAAACATGGAGACCAAACTATGGCTGTTTTGGGTTTTTTTTTTTGTTTTTTTTTTTGTTTTTTTTTTGTCTGGTCCAGCATTTAGGCAAGCAGAATGATGGTCTGGATGCTGTGTTCTGCTGAGCAAATTTTCTCTGCCAAGGGAAGCTTTATAGATATAATGATCCCCTTGACTTTCTGAATTTTTATTTTATTTCTATGTTTATTTTGTATTGTTGTTTGAATTGTAGAGTTTGTACTGCTGGACCAGAGAGGACAGACAAAAGACAGAAAGAGAAAGGAGAAGAAACACCTCATAAGAAAAGGGAAAGAGATAAAGGGAGAGAAAAAAAACAACAACTAAAAAATAACCCAAAAACAAAAAGAAAGAAAACAACCTACAGATGTATACATACACACATACAGGCACACACATACATATACACACATAATATATATATATACACATATATATACATATGTACACATATACATATACACATACATACATATACACACACACCTCTATGCACACACATACACACACATACATACGTACAAACATATACGCACTCGCCAGTGTTAACACATATACATACACATACAAGCCAACTTTAGATCATAGTAACTAAACTATGAATCTAAAAAGTTAAATATAAATGAGAAACAAACAGAAATGAGAAAACTAGTTGCTATTAGTGAATAAAACTGCGTGACGACTCGGTGACTGTGTCACATGCAGAACATGCAGAGTGGAACGTGTTCTGGAAAAGGTGATCATGCCAGTGTGACCCTTCCCACACAAAGGCAAGAGGCACGCCAGGAGGACCCCCGAGACCCGGGCCATCGGCAGCCACCCCCAGGCGCAGACCCCAACCGCCCCACCCCGGAGCCAGCCATGCACCGACCCAGGAGGTGTTTTGGGTTTTTATTGTGTCTTATACAAGTATACTGCAGAAATCCACTGCAACAATGGACGCAGTATGAACACCAGACGAGGCAGAGGACCCTTAACGCCATCGCTATGGATTTACCCACAATGCAATGCTACGCCACATGCAGGAAGTGACTTTTTTTAAGTATGCTTCCTGTATTTGGTCCGCTTGAAACTGACAGAAACCTGGATTTGAAGGCGGACCGAGTCCACTTCTCCATCCGAATCAGAATTTATTTGGCGTGTTTACATTTCTCTAAGCAAAACGGACTTTCCGATCAAACGGACTCGGATTTGGATCAGAAAGGCTGATGTGAACGTGTCCTAAGGTGCAGGAAGGGGATCCTGAAGGATAATAAGTTAAGGACCTTTAGGCTAATGGGTGCATTCAGACCAGGATGGTCCGCTAGGCAACTTGGAGACTCGGTTGAATTGGGAGGTGCAACATTTTTCTGGACCGAGACTGTGTTCTCGTTGCACCTCTCAAACATTTCAGATCTTTTAAATAACGTTTTCCACTCCCCACCACAGACAGCGCAGCACCAACAACAAAGTGGAAACTTGTTCATCCGTTACTGCAGGACAACTGGTTTCCAGTCCATAACAGCTTTACATGGATCTGCATCAGATTCAAGCCATCTTTGATTGATCAGGATTTTCCCAAATCTTTCTACGTCTCAGTATGAGCTATTCCAGAGCTGCCTATTACCCCACACATGTACATCTTGTCTGTGTTTACCCACAATTCCATGCACTGAAGCCACAAGGCACTTTGTTTTGTAGCCTGCTTCCAAACGTCTCTAGGCACATGGATGTGTGTGTGTGCATGTGTGTATGTGCATATATCCATATGTGCATGTTTATGTATGTGTATATGTATATGTGTATGTGTGCATATATGTGCTTATGTAGATATTTATATGATGTATGATGGGTTATGTGTATTATGTTTAGTAGTGTAAATGTGTGTTTCCTGTATTATCACCATGTAAATTATATGGACTTCATTTAACTAATTTAACTAATTGGTGAAGGAAACCGGAAATCTGAGAAAACAACAACAAAGTTAAGAGTTTGGGATCGTTTGAAGCGAAAGAAAAGGAAAACATGTGTTCCTATTTTATGGCTGAATTAGTTCATTTATTGTTATTATTATCATTATTATTATTATTATTATTATTATTATTATTATTATTATTATTATTATTATTATTATTATTATTATTATTATTTTCAATTAGCCAGTATCAACATGTTATTGACGTTTGTTTTCTGCACAAACTCCATGAAAAGATAGACAAACCCAGAAACACGTAATCACAAACCGACCAATCACAAGCGTATCCACGCTGCAAGCAGTGGCGTACGGCGGGTCGTCGAGCCTCCGCAGACCTACACGGAGCAACATGGTGGCAACGCCATAACTGACCGTACACAGACGCAACACGAGCACAAATCCAGATTAACTGCATGGACGGCAGAGACACAAAACTCTGATTGGTGAAAATAAAACAGGAAACTGATGAAATTATTCAGTCAAAAAACTTTTACACCACTGTTTTAAGAGTCTCAACACAGTTACTTTTACTTTTTATATAAACTTTTATGAACTCTTAATTTTTGTTTGCTATTCTAAATGTCTTTCTCTGTCTTTGTAGCACAAATCTGACTGTATTTTTTAGGAGAATATCATCTGTTTATGGTGCTTTATTCATCTGTGTGAAGTTACTTTCATACAAGAATATGTTTAAATCAAACAGCAAGAAGGTTCATCTGGGAAGTCAGATTAAACCAGATGCTGCGGTATGCCTGGGTACCGTGACAGGGATTAAATGAGGTGAGGAGGCGTCTCATTATATGGAGGGAGTCATTTAAAATGGCAAAGAGAATTGGAACATAAATGTTGGTGTGAAATTAGACTTACAGGCTTTTGACAAGGTGGTTGGATCTTAATATTATATCTTTTCCCCCCTTAAACACCAACAAATATTGGTTTTCTCATTCATTTAAAAGTCAGTCTTATTATAATTCAACAGCCATGAGTTAAGAGCATAATTCTGAGGCAGCTCTGAAGGACGCTGATTGGAGTGCAGTCCTCTGAAGTGGAGACATGGACAGCGATTTATTCACTGTAAAGACTGATGAAGAAAGAAGAAGAAGAAAAAGCAAATGAAAGGGAACACTTTCACCTGCTTTCATGATGAATGGAGGGAATTAAATAAAGTTACGGGCAAACTTCTCAAAATAGAAAGGCTTTAAGCTTCATCTCAAGGATGTCGGCTTCCTGAACCCAGACTGGGATCTGGTTCCAGAGAGGAGCCTGATAAGGGATCTTCCTCCCATCCGACTCCCAGAGACTCTGGAGCCACAAGTAGACCTGCAGAACCATCTTCTCTGTTTGGAACATATGGAACTAGGAGATCTTTCACATACAATGGAGCTTCGTCATGGAGAGCTTTCTATGTGAGGAGAAGAATTTTAAATTCTATCCTGGATTTAACAGGGAGCCGATGGTGAGACGCTGATCCCTCCCCCATAGTTCTCATCAGAACCCCCGCTGAACCTTTACGGATCAGATGGACACTTTTCAGGGCATATGTGGGACTAAAAAAATAATCAGGATTTGCAGTAATCCAATCCTGAAGTAACAGAAGCATAGACTCGTCCTAATATTTGCAATATTACGTAAATATATGTGGAGGAAGGCGGTTCTAGAAACCTGCAAGCCAAACGACAAATCCTGGCGAAAATAAGTCCAATCTTCCTCGCTGTTGTCCTGGAAGCCAAATTAATACCAACCAGATAAATTTGTCCTGAGTTTTTCAGATCCAAACACAACAAGTTCAGTCTTGTCTGAATTCACAAGATTCCAGGATGTCCTTAAGACATTTTATAATCTGACAAACTGATTGGCATCATCAGGGTCCATGGATATGTATATCTGAGTATCGCCCATCTGGTTTATGGGAGTATATGAGGGTGTAGTTGTGTCCATATGTGTCTATATAACTGTGTTTATGCATAGTTACAATGATAAATTTAAGTTTAAATGATGTTCATTATTAATGTAAAGAACTTTGAGTTGCATTTATGTATGATAAAGTGCTCTATAAATAAAGTCTGATTTGAGCCACTTAGGAGGGAAAGTTTCTACCATGCTGTCTCATAATGGAAGCATGTATAAGAAGAAAAGTAGCGGTCCAAGAAGAGCGACTCCATGACTTACTGAGGTCATGAGAAGATCATCTTTCACCAGGTTGTTTCTGAACCGTGATGAGCTCTAAGTCCTGAGTGAAACTCTTCAGATGGATTATTTCTGACAAAATGGACACAAAGTTGAGAAGAAACTTTTTTTCTCAACAAACACATAAAGGGGAGATTAAATATCGGTCATTGTGCAGAACTTAATTTTCTGTTGGATCTATTTAATGTTGGAACATGGATACGTCAAAAACCTGCCGGACATATATATACACATATATATATACATATATATATATATATATATGTATATATATATATATATATATATATATATATATATATATATATATATATATATATATATATATATATATATATATATATATATATATATATAATCTTTAATTTCACTTACAGTCATCACCAAACAGAAGCATCTTGCATTATCTTTGTTTTGGCGGCTCACTTTGCTCCTCACCTTGAAATTCTAGATCTGATTCAGGCTCAGATGCGTTTGCTTTGGAGATGATGTCATGCTGGCGTCGTCATGTGTTTGTCAAAGTTTTTTCGTACATAAAGGTTGTGCATTCACACATCACCATCTCAGAAGGACAAAAAACCCTCCCTCTTTCTGAAATAATTACAACCTATGGGGAGTTAATTTAGAATTACTTAAAGGTAGAGTATGTAAGATTTTCAATATTTTCAAAATAAATTAACTAAAAAAATAACTACAATCATAATTAGATAGTTTTTTAAACATGTAGGTTCCAGTCTGTCCATATTTGATGCGTTATTAAATTACAAGTTTAATTAATGACAACAACCCTTCTTGAATGTTTTCTGACCAGTAAAAAAAAAAAAAAGTACTTTTTTTCCACCAGTAGGGGGAGTATAAGCCCATTTATTGCAGAGCAGCTCTGAGCTACAGCTCACAAGCGATTCCTGACCTCATTGGAGCTGGCAAGGAGGAGGGGTGAGGGGGGAGTTTTGCTCATTACTGCCAACCTGTGGTCGTTTGTGGAGGTAGCAGTTTTGTGGTTTTGCTCACGACCTGGTGTTTGCCACCTGGTGGTGGAAAGAATCGCCTTGAAATCTTACATACTCTGCCTTTAAGATTAATAATGAAATAACTGGAAATGATCATGCAGTGTCCACTTTGAATAAATAACACTGTGTAATATATTATGGAGTTATTTGTCTGAGCTTGTATTTTAAGAGAAGCAGGTGGGACTGCAGAGCCGTTGGAGGGGAAAAGACTTTCTTTTGGTGATCCTAAATTAAGGAACAACTCACTTTCACCCATTTGAACGGTCAGCTCACTGTCTGTTTTTAAAATCTAAATCTTAAAACTTACCTTTCTTCATTGACTTTCAACTCAGCTTGTGAGTTGATCTTAATTCCTTTTTCATTGCCTTTTATTTAGTTATTGTTTGCTTTGCTTCTTATAATATGCCTCATTCAATTGGATATTTTGAGGTTTTTTTTTTATGTGTTTCTGATGGTTTTATTTGACTGGTTTCAGACGTGCAGCTCTTAGTTTCAGTCATGGCTGGTGTTAAAGTGCTTTCCATCAATGGTGATGAAAGTAGAGTTGTACCTCTGTAAGACAGGATTTACATGGGAGTTATTCTTTAACACACAACAGTGGATGTGTCTGACATTTGGAATTCATTTAAGAGCTCAGAAATGCACTTTAGGCCAGGAGATTTGATTAGCTGGTGCCTCTGCTGCTACTTGAAATGTTGAAGTATTCTCACCTCTTCACCCCAAGCAAAGCAAAGCACCAGGCATGAATCTCCACACTGAAAAAGCATATTTATGCCTGCAGCACACACATCAGTCCATCCAGGTTTTTACTTCTGGAATAGTTCAGTGGATAAAGTTGGCTGATTATAATCATATATTTAATGCAGGATGAAACGTGACATAGTTACTGAAGTCAAAGCAGCAAGAAAGTGTCCAAAAAAACCAAAATGCTTACTATGTATGCATTGCACGTTAATTAATCCCTGCACAACGGGATTCAGGCTTTGAGCTTGTTAGATTTATGATGGCTGTATATTAAATCAGATAAACAGACAGAAAGCTGTACAAACACACCGACCAGAAGTAAAAGGATTTGAGCCAAATTCCTCTTGCTTCTTTGCTAAATATGTTTGAATCTTAGTTATCCAGTTTGATGATTGTTAACTCAGAGATGTCAGAGATTTTGAAGACAAAAGAGAAAGAATTATGTGCATCTTTGTGCATGTGCAATGTTTTGTAAGGGCAGACGGAGGTGAAGAAAGGCCAGAAGTCTGGTCCTGGTCCGCACGCTGAGTGGATTGGCAGTTGTGTCAGACATGTTACTTCTTATGCAGGTGCTAATATCATAAAATACATCATTTGTAATGTAATAACATGCCCCACGTTGCCTTTTGCAGGGGGTGAAGCTCAAAAATGATCTTTTCCTGTCTTATCGGTCTATTCTGACACACACACTCATACATCACTTCTTTTTTTTTTAAAATAAATTTATTTATTGAGGACATACAATAGTAACGTATGAATAGTAACGTTGAAACGTTTCAAATTATCCTCGATACATTTTTCTTTCTTTTTTTCCCCTCAAAATGATAGGCCTATATTACACATTGATTCAGTCAACAGACATAAAATAAAGGCCATTGTAGACGATTGCTTCAATACCGGATAAACAAAAATGAAAAAAAAAAAGAGGTTTCAAAAAATAAAATAAAATAAAGATAACCTAGAACAAAATTATAATAGTAATAACAATAAGTAAATATAATTAGAACAACAACAGCAACAACAAAAAAAGGTAGGGCATGGTAAGTGGTTGGTGGGGGGGATTAATACATATATATATACATATATATATATATATATATATATATATACATATATATATATATATATATATATATATATATATATATATACATATATATACATATACATATATATACATATATATATGTATATATATATATATATATATATATATATATATATATATATATATATATATATATATATATACATACATGAATCCTACAAGATGACCTCTAGCAGGACACTAATATGTTTATTTCTGTTCCGACTGTGAGAAAGAGACTCCATGAGGGTTATATGAGGGCCTGAGATCAACAACAGGGCCAGTGGTCTCATCCCTGCACCGTGCAGCTTGATTAGACTGACTACTGGAACTACGTGCTCGTCTCGAGCTGGTTCACAGTGAGCGCACGTGACAGACGCCGTGAAGACTTTCTGCTGCCTGCAACATCCTCCGGTATGACTGGCTTGGCAGTGGGGCACTGAGGGTCTGGGGAGGCTTATCATTGGAGGGCTGTGCAGATCTCCATGTGCTAGCCTGAGGTAATCTGACTACTGGGATGAGATCTTCAGACCATTGTCAAGCTATATGCTGTTGCAGTGGGACATTCAGATTTGTTGCCCATTAACCTCCAGCTAACAAAGTGATTTCAAGCTTTCTGCACTGGGAGCAGAGAAAAATACTCAACCACAAGGTTTGGAATGAAGTTTGGAAAGTGTCTCAACAACACAACCGTTTCCTCAGGTTACCTGTTTTCCTGGAGTTTATTGAGCAGCAGTTCATGTACAGCTTAAGGCAGACCGAAGCTCTGATTACTTTCTGGTTTTGTCTCATGTATAACAGCTTTTACACACCTCAGTCACAGGATTTCCTCTTTCTACTCTGTTCAGACTCAGAGTTGATCAATTGAAAGCTGTAAAGGCCATAATGAGAGTGTGATTTATCAGGGCTTTGTCCTTGATTGTTTATGCTGGGTTGTTGCTCTGGTGCATCGCTGCTGTGATACAATGAAAGATGTAAAGTCTAATGTTCTTACATTCTGCAGGTGAAAGCTTGTATTTCTTCTGTTAACAGCTTATGCATCTCTGCAGACAGTCTGAACATATAAAATGCTTCGGAAACCTTGAGGTTAAGTATCACTGCTTTGCACAGAAATGGAGATGTAAGCCTAATGGTAGGGCTATTCCTTTAATCTAAATATAAATATGTTTTACAATTCCAGCAAAAAAAGGAAAACCAAAGAAAATCAACCAAAAGGTAGTTGGAGGGATAATCTTCCTAACAGACCAAACAAAAACAAGACTTCTGAGCAAAATACTGTGGCTCAGGCTCATCTGCTGCTCTCTGGTGATGATTCAGTCAGGAAAAGGAGCTCCAGCAGCAGCAGCCTGAAACTAAACATCATCTATCACACTTAAAAAGCTGCCCACCTCCACCAATATGCCAGGAGATGTTAAGGGATTATAGAGGGATTTTGCAGCAAGATAAAGCTGTGAATAATCACTGGCTGGTTTCTTTCATAAAGCGAAGATGATATTAAGGTTAATTATGGTCTTCGGGACACAGCTCCCTGCATGGTTATGGGCCAAATTAAACAAGTGATTTGTCTCAGACAAGGCACATTTTCGATTAAATTCGGATTAAATACAACAGTGGGTACTTTGAGGACAAAACAAATTGAAATAATTGAGTTAGCATAGAAACAGTTTTTTATTTCGCTCACAATCAGGAAAAAGAGCACAACTAAGAAGTGAACAGGCACTCCTGCACTGCTGATACACAACCCTGATAACACGAGCTGGTAAATGCAGAAAAATCTTGAAATGAAAAGTAAAAACCCAAAAAATTTAATTTATCATCTGATAAATTTGTTGCTGCAAATTAAAAACAAACAAACAAAACTCTCCATGTTGGATTTATAAGCGTACAAGAGTTCTTGTATGATGAGAATAAAAAGGCTGATGAAACTAAGAAGGAAATATCCTTTGGTATAGCTGATATATCTCTTGATGGCATAGATGACCACTGCTTAACTTTGGGAACGTGGCCCAGGCTTGGGCCCATGGGCCACAAAAAACTCAGTTTGTTTTTATCTGTGCATCATAGGACCACATCAACCATCAGTTAAAGGCCCAAAAGATATGAGAGTTATCTATAAAAAGCTCAGTTACAATACATCTTCCCACCACTTGGTGGTGGTAATGTGTCTGTCAGTTGTTAAACAAACGCCGGTCAACAGGCGACAACCTGCGTCACAACCTGGTTAGTCCCGTGACCACGAACAGCTTGGCGGTAAAAACAAATCCTTTATCATACCAGTGTTTGTGCTAAAGTGTAAAACTTGTTCTTGTGGTTTTAAGTTTTTTGGTTTTTTAAGAAAAGTATCTATAATGTCATCCAGTTATACCGATTATAGCATCAGGTTAGAAAAAAATATGAAGAGAAGACGGTGAAAGCAGGACTGAACCAATGTCCCTATCTACCTGCCAACACCTGGATGCACAAACCAACTGCACCCACCTCATCATGATGAGAATCTCCCGTTCCACATCATGATGAGAATCTCCCGTTCCACCTCATCATGATGAGAATCTCCCGTTCCACCTCATCATGATGAGAAACTCCCGTTCCACCTCATCACCATGAGAATCTCCTGTTCCACCTCATCATGATGAGAATCTCCCGTTCCACCTCATCACGATGAGAATCTCCCGTTCCACCTCATCACCATGAGAATCTCCTGTTCCACCTCATCATGATGAGAATCTCCCGTTCCACCTCATCACGATGAGATTCTCCCGTTCCACCACATCATGATGAGAATCTCCCGTTCCACCTCATCACGATGAGAATCTCCCGTTCCACCTCATCACGATGAGAATCTCCCGTTCCACCTCATCATGATGAGAATCTCCCGTTCCACATCATGATGAGAATCTCCCGTTCCACATCATGATGAGATTCTCCCGTTCCACATCATGATGAGATTCTCCCGTTCCACCTCATCATGATGAGAATCTCCCGTTCCACCTCATCATGATGAGAATCTCCCGTTCCACATCATGATGAGAATCTCCCGTTCCACATCATGATGAGATTCTCCCGTTCCACCTCATCATGATGAGAATCTCCCGTTCCACCTCATCATGATGAGAATCTCCCGTTCCACCTCATCATGATGAGAATCTCCCGTTCCACCTCATCATGATGAGAATCTCCCGTTCCACCTCATCATGATGAGAATCTCCCGTTCCACCTCATCATGATGAGAATCTCCCGTTCCACCTCATCATGATGAGAATCTCCTATTCCACATCATGATGAGATTCTCCCGTTCCACCTCATCATGATGAGAATCTCCCGTTCCACATCATGATGAGAATCTCCCGTTCCACCTCATCACCATGAGAATCTCCCGTTCCACCTCATCATGATGAGAATCTCCCGTTCCACCTCATCACCATGAGAATCTCCTGTTCCACCTCATCATGATGAGAATCTCCCGTTCCACCTCATCATGATGAGAATCTCCTGTTCCACATCATCATGATGAGAATCTCCCGTTCCACCTCATCATGATGAGAATCTCCCGTTCCACCTCATCATGATGAGAATCTCCCGTTCCACCACGTCCCAAAGCTGCTCTGCTGGATGTAGATCAGGTGACTGTGGAGGCCGTTGGAGGACGGTGAACTCATCGTCATGGTGGAGATGATGTGAGCTTTGTGACATGGTGCATCATCCTGCTGGAAGTTTCCATCAGAAGATGCTACACTGTGCTCAGAAAGGGATGGACATGGTCAGCAGCAGGACTCAGGTAGGCTGTGGAGGTTAAACCATGTCATGTCTGTACTAAGGGGACCAAAGTGGAGAAAGAACCCCCCACCCCCTCTCTCTCTTTGCCGCTATCTCTTTTATCTGGTGGCTCATTTAAAAATAAAGTGTCTTCAGTTTGAGTGAAAGGAGTTTTTAATGGAATCTGCTAAAATGTGTCTTCAAACTAAATTTAAAATATAGAACATATTCAAGTGTCTGTGCATCAAATAAATTAATCAGATCTAACATATTACAAATGCAGATCCCATAATGCACTGTGTGTAAAAGCACCACTCTGTGTCTTCTAAAAAGGTGAAAGCTCTCTTTATGAATGCAAATTGAACCTTCAGATATAAAAGATGAACAAAAGAATGGTCTTCTCTATAAATGAACTGTTTTCTGTAGAGGACTGTTGTGGAAGCCCCAGAAAGAGGTCAATGTAAAAAGTTCTCAACAACAAGAAGCAAGTGCTCATCCTGCTGCCACACATGACGGCTGTACGCTAAAGAATCTCCACAGGACTTCCACATCTCAGCTTCAGCATCTCACTTAATTGGTGAGACAAATGCAACAGTGGCGACGGTATCATGCAGTCAGGTGGGTTGCAGCATCAAAGATAGCAGTCGTCATTATTTTCCTGCAGAGAAACTAAATGTAAAATGTAGCTGGTGATACTGTGGCTTCGCACATTGAATTTTATCTTTAGATAAGAATAAACTGAATATCTGCAACATTTTCATCAATCCTCATGTTAATGAGTAGAACAGAGCAAGATTGTAGCCAGGTAGTAGAAATAAGATGCTAAACAAATATATATCTACTATCCCACAACTTTTCTATGCATTCCTTCACCAACATCAGAATCAGAATCAGGTTTATTGCCAAGTAGGTTTACACATACAAGGAATATGTTTTAGTGCACGGTGTGATGAGTGCTGGAGGTGTGGACCCAAACGCAGAGTAGAGGCCAGGGGTGCCAAGTCAAGCAGGTTTTATTTTTAGCTGCAGGGGGATTAGTCAACGCAATTAACCCGCAAAGTAACACTAACAGGTGAGGGAATAAATACACTGAACCATAACGAGACACAGGTGACACAGAAGAACTTAGTGAACACAGGTGAAACTAATGAACAGGAACAAGGCTACACAAGACAAAAAACAGGAAACCAAAACACACATCAGGACACATAGGGGCTAACAAAAGCAAATATACACAGAAAAAAGAAGAAAGTTTAATTAAAACTGCTAATAAATCTAACATTTACACCTATAATAAAAATAAAGTCGTGAGTAAGTACAGTGTGATGTAAAAGAGTCGGCTCTTTTGACTCAGTTCCTTTAAAAAGAGTCGGTTCTTTTGACTCAGTTCCTTTAAAAAGAGTCGGTTCTTTTTACTCAGCTCCTTTAACAGAGTCGGCTCTTTTAACGATCTTACAATGGTTTTTGTTTTGTCTCTTTCTATCTTTTGATCTTCTTGCATTTCTTTGTGTGTCAGTGACATTTTGTGTTCCTTATGATACCATGAAGTGATACATCACGTCGTGTCCTGGAAGTAAAAGTTGTATCATGTGGGTTTCTCATCCTCTGGACGCTGCTGGGCAGCAGTGGCTCTAGATATGCACATGATAGATGTCACTGTGTCTTCAAACAAGTCCGAAATGCGGTAAATTAAGGTGAAAGAGTTATGTATGCATCTTTAAGATTTTAATTCCACTCCTGTGAAGGTCATTGTAAATTAAATAAAAGCTAAATCATGCAGCAAAATCTCCCTCAGCATGCAGTTTTTTAAGGTTTGTAAACTAGGATTTCAAAATATCATACAGCACTTTAGCACTAAAAAGCACAAAAAGTATGTCTGCTTGCATCATCACTTGATATCAGCAGCTAGCTCATGGTGCGAAACAAACACTGTGACGTCACAGAGAATGGTCTATATGTCCCATTTGTGAGTCAATTTGGATAAAAGCATCTGTTAAACCAGTTCAATGTACTAAAATCCCACACGGCAACGTTGTGTGTGATCCTGCCCACGTAATGAAAGAGCCACATCGAGTCAAATCCACTGTACCGCACAAAATCAAATGATACTAACTATAAAAAAGAAATTGTGAAAACCAGATTTGCATTTTAAAACTTCCAATACGTCCATCAGATTGACAAATAGTCTGTGGCAGGATGAAATGCTGCTGGCGGTTGTCTTGTGGAAAAGCAAATATGTGATTTAAAGCTTGTATTTTCAACAACATGCAGTGCAAAGATGCTGCCTGTGCACAAACTGAAGTACAAACCTGTAAAACAGTCTAAAGGGACGCCAGAACAATTTCCACTGCAGCTCTGCAGTCGGGTGACACACTATGTGTGTTTAAGCACCAGTGTGCACAACAATTTCTTGGGCCTGTGGGCATCCTTCAGGAGGAAGATGACTCTCAATTCAGCCATACTGGTGCATATTTATCAAAGGAATCAGAGGTTTCTAAACCTTGAGAATGTTCATTACCTGGACTGTAATGATGAGCCTTCCAGGAAAACACAAATATACAGTAATAGATTGCTGAACATGATGCTGTTTCAGCCAGAGTTAGTTGTTCCAGGAGGATTGTTCAGCAACAATAAACAGTAAAGTCTGCAGCCGGCTGGAACAAAACATCACATCTGACATATTATCGCCGGACAGAGGTACACAAGCTCACACTGGCCGTTATTTTTATTTATCTTTTGTTTATTAAAGAAAAATATGTCTGGTTTTTATGGAAAGAGGAGGTGGTTTTAAAGATGATTTCCTCAGTTTGTGCACAAGTGTGTGTTCATCTATATGGGATAAAAATCATGGCTGTAACTTTATTCCAGAATTGTATATTTGCTTTTACACATAAGAGGTGAATGTTGCAATTCAGCATCCCAAGGACATGGAGGTTTTCAGGTCTCTATTACCATACCGTTTAGTTTTATCTGTAAAGCACCAACAGGGTCATGTCAAAGCACTGTATGAACAGAGTCAATAAATTATCTACAGTCCAGTCTATAATAACTCTGTTTGTAAAGGCCAATTGGTTTAAAAGAAAGTGCATAGCTAACGATGGTGTGTACTTCTTACACACAGGTGTAATTGATAAGCTAAATGAATCCAGGTGAAATAATGAACAGGAAACAAGTCTAAACAGAAATCAGAACTACAAAATAAAACAGGAAACCAGGAACTAAAGACACACAAAAAGTCCAAACCATGACAGCCTGCCATCTCCAGGTTTTACAGAGATGGTCTGAAAAGGAGAAAATATCCAGCAAGCAGCAGTTTGTCTGGACCAGAGCGTCGCGTTGATGTCAGAGGAGATGATAGAAAGGCAACAGGAAGTCAAGATCTGCAGAACATCATCTCTGAACCATAGACTGTATATGAAAGATGGACGGAGCCAGCAGAAATAAACATGTTTACAGCAGAAATAAACATGTTTACAGCAGAAATAAACATGTTTACAGCAGAAATAAACATGTTCACAGCAGAAATAAACATGTTTACAGCAGAAATAAACATGTTCACAGCAGAAATAAACATGTTTACAGCCTGGTTCAAAAATCCATTTTAGGTTTAATAGGTCAGGTTTACCTTCATGACAACTGTGGGGGGAGTGAATTTTTTTCTAATTCGCCCGTTTAAAAGTAATTTAATCTCGAAGTTTGGCATATTTAGGGGCGTGTCCTTTTGATTGACAGGTACCCGATCTCCCACTTCAAGTCAGAAGAACGTAGAACAACCGCAGTTTTTAGCCGGTTAACAACGTGACTTAGCTTTAGCCCGCTTACCTCCATTAACTGGTTAGCTCCTATTATCTCGGTTACCTCAGTTAGCTCTTAGCTACAGGCAGTTTGGAGTTCGCTAGATGTCAATCATCCACCATGACGCTCACAGCCCCCCTCTCAGCTCCACCTCTTTGTCCATATTTCTGTTTTCCAGACAAGACAACATGCATTCCCCTGCCAAGATGGTGATGGTAGGAACCGCCCACCGAGCTTCAATTCAGCTCTTCAGAAACCTACGGGTGACGTCACGGAGGCTCCGCCCATCTTTTATATACAGTCTATGCTCTGAACACACGACAGCAGCAGAAGACCACAGCGGGTTCCCTCCTGTCAGTAAGAACAGGAAACTGAGGCTACAATTCACACAGACTCACCAGAACTGGACAATAGAAGATGGAGAAACATTGCTGGTCTGATGAGTCTCCAGTTCAGCTCCACATTCACATGGTAGGATCAGAATCTGCTGGAAACATCATGACAACATGGATCCATCCTGCTGTCAGGATGGTGGAGGTGTAACAGGTGCAGAATCTGACCGACAGTTCCAGAAAGCACCTGACTGCAGCGAACGCCTCAGCAAAACTTTGGCGTATCTTATCATGATTGTTTTTTCAAATATTTCTGTTGAACTACAATCCAAAAGCTACATCAGGATTTCTGTTTAATTTCATTCATAATCTTTTATGTCAGTTTCAACTCAATTCAATGACAGCTGTATTTTTTTCCCTTATTTAATGGGGAAAAAAAACATTTCCCATCTTGTTAGGGACGTGTAGTTAGAGTTTATACTCAACCATGACACAACACGTATGGAGCAGAGCTGAGCAGGGCTGAGGGCCAAGTTAAAGGCCCCTGCAGAGTTAGCTTGGCAGCGCCGATATGTTTGAAAAACATCACAGCTGTTCTCCACGTTGTCAGCAACAACAGCCTGGTACTCACGGTACCCCTTTAAAGTTGGCTTTTACAAAAACTGATCCAAAAAATAGAAAAATATCTAGATTGTCTTCAAAAGACTTTGAACATATCATGAACATAAATACCAGGAGAGAAACGAACTGGAAACAAATGAGGTTCGCAGCCACTCCCTCCTCCCCCCACAGTGAGCTGTGGTTCAATAGAAAAGATGATTTCTGACATCATACACCAAGCATTCCTCACACTTAAGAGAAAAGGTAAATAAAACAAGCAGCTTCCTTTTTATCCAAACATTAACATATGCAGTATGCGTTGCTCGCGCGCTACGGTGCGACTCATCCCATCTGCCCCGCAGAGAAATTCACAGGAGCCGCATTGTCAATTGAAAAATACTGAAAAATACAGTTTATAGATGCAAAGACAAAGAAATATGTCACAATGAGGCGTTGTGAAATCCCATCCAAGGGTGAGATCATTGGTAATCCTCTTGTAGAGCCTCTATAGGTGGAAAGCAGTTCTACTCTTATCCCCACATGAGCTCATTCTGCTCACATCATGTGGCTGTTGCAAAACACTGTGAATATCTTTAGATCTGCAGATTCTTCACAGGGGTTATAAGGCTGAACTGCTACAAGGAATAATCTAATTATATCAGAATTCTTCAGGGTTTCTATCTGGAAATTAATGCACAAACGAAATTAATGCCGGACAACTCAACTGTCTTTCACATGTTAAGTGTAAATTTGTAAAAAAAAAAAAAAAAAAGTATTTCCATTGTAGAAGAGCAGGAAACTATAACAGCAACTAGGAGAGTGAAGTAGTATGTTAGAAAAACACTGAGACTGTAGATTTAACAACTGGCATCAGGACTCCCTGGGCCGCAGTTTGATGATCGATTTTGTAGTCGTATCATCGGACCTGCGGCCACATGCCTTGGACACTCGGGTGAAGAGGGGGGCGGAGCTGTCAACTGATCACCACCTGGTGGAGAGTTGGCTCAGATGGTGGGGGAGGAAGCCGGTCAGATCCGGCAGGCCCAAACGTGTTGTGAGGGTCTGCTGGGAACGTCTGGCTGAGTCCCCTGTCAGAGTGAGCTTCAACTCCCACCTTCAGCAGAGCTTCAAACATGTCCTGAGTGAGGCGGGGGACATTGAGTCCGAATGGACTGTGTTCCATGCCTCTATTGCTGAGGTGGCCAGCCAGAGCTGTGGCTGTAAGGTCGTTGGTGCCTGTCATGGCGGTAATCCCAGGACTCGTTGGTGGACACCAGCAGTGAGGGATGCCGTCAAGCTGAAGAAGAAGTCCAATCAGGACTTCTTGGCCTGTGGGACTCTAGAGGCAGCTGATGGGTACCAAAAGGCTAAGCGGCATGCGGCTTCGGCTGTCGCCAAGGAAAAAACTCGGGCATAGGAGGAGTTCGGCGAGGCCATGGAGAAAGACTTCCGGATGGCTTCGAGGAGATTCTGGTCCACCATCCGGCGGCTCAGGAGGGGGAAGCAGTGCTCCATCAACACTGTGTACAGTGGAGGTGGGGAGCTGCTGACCTCAACTCGGGACGTTGTGGGTCGGTGGAAGGAATACTTCGAAGACCTCCTCAATCCTACCAACATGTCTTCTGATGAGGAAGCAGAGCTGGTGGACTCAGGGGTGGACTCTCCTATCTCTGGGGCTGAAGTCGCTGAGGTGGTCAAAAGGCTCCTTGGCGGCAAGGCCCCAGGGGTGGACAAGATCCGCCTGGAGTTCCTTAAGGCTCTGGATGCTGTGGGGCTGTCCTGGCTGACACGCCTCTGCAGCATCACGTGGACATCGGGGACAGTACCGCTGGATTGGCAGACTGGGGTGGTGGTCCCCCTTTTTAAGAAGGGGGACCGGAGGGTGTGTTCCAATTACAGGGGAATCACACTCCTCAGCCTCCCTGGTAAGGTCTATTCAGGGGTCCTGGAGAGGAGGGTCTGCCGGATAGTCGAATCTCGGATTGAGGAGGAGCAGTGTGGTTTTCGTCCTGGTCGCGGAACAGTGGACCAGCTCTTTACCCTCTTTGGGGTCCTGGAGGGGGCATGGGAGTTTGCCCAACCAGTCTACATGTGCTTTGTGGACCTGGAGAAGGCATTCGACAGGTGTCAGAGCTTGGTTCGCATTGCCGGTAGTAAGTCAGATTCGTTTCCGGTGAGGGTTGGACTCTGCCAAGGCTTCCCTTTATCACCGATTCTGTTAATAACTAATATAGACAGAATTTCTAGGCGCAGCTGAGGTGTTCAGGGGATCCGGCTTGGTGGCATCAGGATTGGGTCCCTGCTTTTTGCGGATGATGTGGTCCTGTTGGCTTCATCTGGTCGTGATCTCCAGCTCTCACTTGAGCGATTCGCGGCCGAGTGTGAAGCGGCTGGGATGGGAATCAGCACCTCCAAATCTGAGACCATGGTCCTCAGCCGGAATAGGGTAGATTGCCCTCTCCGGGTCGGGAGTCAGGTCCTGCCTCAAGTGGAGGAGTTTAAATATCTCAGGGTCTTGTCCAAGAGTGAGGGAAGGATGGAGCGTGAGATCGACAGACGGATCGGTGCGGCGTCTGCAGTAATGCGGACTCTGCGCCGGTCTCTCATGGTGAAGAAGGAGCTGAGCCAGAAGGCGAAGCTCTTGATTTACCAGTCGATCTATGTTCCTACCCTCACCTATGGTCATGAGCTGTGGGTCGTGACCGAAAGAAGCTCGGTCATCCGGGAGGAGATCAGAGTAGAGCCGCTGCTCTTCAGCATCGAGAGGAACCAGTTTAGTGGGCTCAGGCATCTGGTCAGGATGCCTCCTGGACCTCCCGGCTGGCCTGGGAACGCCTCGGGATCCCCCCCGCAGAGTTGGCAAATGTGGCTGGGGAGAGGGAAGTCTGGGCTTCCCTGCTTAGGCTGCTGCCCCCGCGACCCGACCCCGGATAAGCGGCATGAAGATGAGATGAGATAAGATGAGATGAGATGAGATGAGATGAGATGAGATGAGATGAGATGAGATGAGATGAAATATAATAATAATTGATCATTTATTATTTATTTTATTATTATTATTTGTTTTATCTTGTTTTCATTTCATTTACCCATCAGATCAATTTCTTGTTGTTTTAAACATTTATTTCAAATACAGGTCAAGGTCCAGGTCACTTTATTGATACCTGGAGGTACAATCAATTTGCTGTAAACAGATCCTTTGGGGAAAAAGAAATTACAATAACAGAAACAAAATTACAAATAAACGATCATAAAAAAAAGTGGGTACTCCTCTCATCTAAGGCCAGGATACGCTTGAGAAAGATATTCAAAAACCATAAAAGAAGAATAAATAAATGGATTATTGTAGTATTGAGCTCCGTTTATATTCCAAATTCCACACATTTGCAGGTATTAATATATCTGAGAGCTGCACACACAGTGGCTGCTGGTGATGCAGATTTAAAGCATTTTCCTCTGCTTGTGTGTTTGTGATAATGTTGTTGCATCCCTGGTGTGTGAGGGTCAGAAGAGTCCATGTACTTTCAGTCAGGCTGCTTTTTACAACAAAACAAAAAAATGAAAAATAAAAGATGTTAACCATTTAATATTCTGTCAACTGTCTGCCTTGGGCTTTGCTCTGTAATAACTTATTTCCATATTAGTTTGGATTAGTAGAGTAGCTATCATGCAAGAGCTTCAAAAAACAGTTTAAAACACTGCGCAGCAGATCTACACGACACCAAATTGAACACTAATTGTAATTTAGGCAGTAAGACAAGCATTTGCTAGATAGCACTGACACAAATTAACTTAATTGCCACTCATGAACTTGAAGTTATACAAATGCAAGTGAATACACAGCATTGGCACAACAGAAAATTGAGAGGTAAACATGAACAAACCAAACAAATGACCCACATGGGTTTATGCATTATGTGGATAATTTGAAATTGAGAGGCAAGGATGTGAATGCTACTAACAAGCGCATAACGTAACCTTGGCGGAGTTAAAGTGTTTTCGCAAGTTAAAAGAATTACTTATGTCAAACAATCAAAATAAAGAGGTCTTTCTTTGCTAGAATTCAGCTAGGTTGTTAACAAGAAGTGGACATAATACCACATGCATGCCTCAATTTACTCTTAAAGATTTTTATAATTCAATAAAGTTAAGAGGTGGAAGTAGGATCCACGTAGAGGAACAGGTGAAGTTGAATTAATAATGGTTTATTAAAATAAAAGCCTACAAAGGTAGGGGATACCAGGACTAAACAAGCAAAACTGACAAAAAAGTGACACAGCACAACCATAAAAAAAGAAAGAAAAATGCAGCAATCATAATCCAAAAAATACTGCTAGCACAAAAACAAAACACAGCACAATGAAAAATGCAAGCAAAACCAAAACTATTCCTAGCACAAGCAAAAACCCAGAGCTAGCACAAAAATCACAGCTAGCTCGGGCCAAACACTACCGCACGGACAAGAACGAAACACCACATAAAGAAGTACTAGCACAACAAAAACTATAACTAGCTCCTACAAAACCCACAGATAGCACAAAAACACAGCTAGCTCAACCCAAACGCTGCTGCTAGGACAAGAACGAAACCACAAAATGAACTACTAGCACAAAAAAACTATGACTAAAATAAACAAAAACCCACAGATAGCACAAAAACAAACTAGCTTAACCCAAACACTACTGCTAGGACAACAAAACACAGCACAAAAAAACTGCTAGCACACCAAAACAAGATAACAGCTAGCACAGAAAAACAAATGACAAAAGGAAAAAAAAAATTGCAACCACAACAAAAGAAAAATACCACAATCAAAACACTCACTTTCAAATTCACTTTAATTGCCCCTCAATATTGAGGGGAAAAAAAAAAGTTCGTCATCTCATCAAAAGCTGCAGTACATGGTTATTCCCAGGTAACAAAAGGCTGATTTCTGAACATAATCCGAGAAAGGCTTTGAAAGAAAGCTTCACTTTGTGAAGTTAAGAGAACAATTAACTGCTGACGTCCAGAAAACTATGACCGCTCTCTGCTTCTGTAAATGATCATTTTAAATAATTATTTAGATTATTTTCAGATACATAAAATATCTTTAGAAAATGTATTTTATTTTTTTCCCCAAATTATGAAATTTGTAAAAATGTGTTTGTGAGTTCAACAAATAAATAATTGATAATTATTGTAGGAGCCATTTTTATGAAGACTTGTATATATTGTTTGAGCACTAAGTGGCAGCACTGTACATTTATGGTCGCAACCTATTTAGCTAGGAACTTTTGTGCAGGTTATAGGTGTTGCTTGTACGAAGGTGAACACAGTTTTTTGACCGTTCATTGTCATCCGTGTTCATTGCTTTCTTCCATCATCTATGGACAATATAGTGACAATCATCGCGAACGGATTGGTTTCATGATACACATGGTGGACAATAAAAGGTAAAATGAATCAGTGTTTGGAACTGACATTATTGGACGAAACTAGTCTTAGCTATCAAACACGTCAATTAGAGTTCACGCAAGCAGCACCTCAGGCGCTTCAAGTTTAGGCTTAGCACCTTTCCAATTATCATGTGAAATATTGATGGTTAACATGATGGTGTGCAGGTTAATGTTTTAGGTCTGCCATCTGCTTGAACACACCAGTTGCAGTTCACTGACAGAACTGCCTTTTCAGAATCACATATAGTTTATATGATGCACAGAAATGTGTTTAATGTAAATTGAAAAGAAACAAAGATGCCATCAACCACTGAAATAAAGAAATGGGCATGTCATACATTCTATTCTATTCTATTCTATTCTACAGTCATTTATCAGACGCTTTTATCCAAAGCGACTTACATATGAGTGAGAACAACACAAGCATGAAATCAAACAGTAGAGGACATCGTAGGAAGGGTCTGGTGGACTGTCCAGTTGGACACGGGTCCTTACATGCAGTGCTACAGGCTTTGTTTTTTATTTTTATTTTCACTCCCTTCCCACCCTATAATATCACCAAGGTTATAATACAAAGACTTAATACCATGATGTTTGTTGCAAGGAAATGGGCTAAGTTCTCAAACTTTCAAATATAGCTATACTAAACAGGGCCGTTTTAAAAGTGCCTGGGGCCATTCGTTCATTGTCCAAACCTTTTAGTGTTGCTGTCATGGAGTATCAAACAAGTTAAAGTCTGTCGTGCAGGTTTTGGATGTTTCCTGCTGCAGTAAACCTGAATCTGATTAATAGGCCGAAGTGATTCAGCAGAAGTTGACAACAAACTGTTGAGGAACGCAATTATGATTTGAATCAGATGTGTTGTAGCAGGAAAACATCTAAAACCTGCAGGATTACCTCAAAGTTTAGCCACACAATATCATATGAAATGCACACTGACAACAACTGAACAGCGGAGCTGGGCGTATAGCAAGCAGGTGACAGGTGAGTCCAACAGCCATGCCGATGTGAAAGGAGAGCGGGTGGGGGGGGGCAATCAGATAAAAACACAGGAAGACATTTCACAGTCCAAATATTATAACTGAAAGGTGAATAAATATGTGTTAAGAGGTCACATTGAGTGTACACATTTCAGACGACAGCCGTAAAAAGGCAGCGGGTCGGCATCCAAACTGTTTCAGACAGAAGAGACTAGCAGAAGGATGGAAAAGTTAAAGAAACTTTATGGATGCTGATTGGTTTTAAATAAGGACCTTAAACCAGTTTTTTTTTTCTTTTTAACCTGCAGCAAGCCTGAATGCAGCATCATTATTTAGCTGCAAACACTGAAACACATTTTTTAAAATGTTTTCTAAACTCATCAACATCTGGTGAAGGTTGCTGTCGCTAACGTGTCAAAAGTCATCATCATCTTTTGGGTGGTGATTCAGTGTCAAACAGTGGCTCAGCACCTGCTGATGCTCAGCAGGGAGGAAATCTGAATGAATCTGCATATTATTTATATCAGTGTTTTTGGCTAAAAGAATTACAAATTGTCCAAAACTGATGAGATGTTGTTTTTGGTTTTTTTTTTTAACAAACTGAACAAGAGATGCAAACCTACTCTTTTTTTTTTAGTCACGTTACCATCTCTAAAATAAATAAGACATAAATGTCATCAAGTCATATTTTATTCCCCATTAAACATAAACAACCTATCAGATGTTGAAACTAAAACATTTTATGTGTTTACGGAAAATATGAGGATGGCAGCAACACGTATGTAAAAAGTTGTTCATGATGTTTAACATTTGCTACATTTACATGGGAGTTTTAATTCCTGTTTAATTCCCAATAAAAGTTAATTCTGCTTTAAACTGGTGAAACACGACCATGTAAACATTTAATTCCCAATGCTAATTTCTATCCAGAATTAAACTTAATTCCGATGTAAGTGGCTGGTTTATTCGCATTTTTTTTTTTTTTTTTTTTTGTCTTGTCCAGCATTTAAGCAAGCAGAATGATGGTCTGGATGCTGTGTCCTGTTGAGCAAATTTAATTTGCCAAGGGGAGCATTACTGGTATGATGATCCCTTGATTTTCTAGATTTTTATTTTATTTCTTTATTTATTTTGTGTAAATTTTTGAGTTTCTACCACTGGACCAGACCAGAGAGGATAGGAGCAGAAAGATAAATGGAAAAAGACCATAAACTATCAGGTTAAATATTAATGGGAGACAAAGAAAACAAGCTGCTGTTAGTGAGTAATCCTGCACACAACCCAGTGACGGTATCACATGCAGAACATACAGAGTGGAACGTGTTCAGAGAAGAGTGATCATGCCAATGTGACCCCGCCCACACAAAGGCAAGAAGCAGGCCAGGAGAACCCTGAGACCCATGTGACCGGTAGCCACCCCCAAGCACAGGATCCAACCACCCCACCCCGGAGCCAGCTATGGACCCACCCGGGAGGCCGCGGAGGGGAGCCCCAGCCGGAGTCCCTCGCAGTCAGGGGGAACAGGCCCCAGCGGGCCCAGACCAGCAGGAACCGGCCCTGCCGGGCACCGGCCGTCCAGGGCAGACAGAGCGTGGGCCCCAGAGCCCCAAGAACCCGAAGGCAACCCCCAACCCCCGCGGGCAGAGGGTCCAGCCCACACCAATGGAGAGCCAGGATCCCCAGACAGCTGCCGAGCGGAGGCCAAGCCGCACCCCAGTGCACCAGCCGCGCCCCCGGGGCACGAGACCCCCCCCCCCCCAACACACACACACACACACACACACCCAGGCATACACAAACACCCACACACATACACACACACACACCAACTGACTTATTAATATTTTTGGCACTTACACAAAGGCTTCACTTTTCATTTAAACCTTCATTCTGAATTATTATTTTCATGTAAACTCGACCAGCTTTGTGTTTCTGGATCTTATATGATGGAGCTTTAATATCAGAGTTAACCGTGTCCACAGACAGTGATTCTGAATCAGCGCTGATTTTAACGCAGTGCTGCTTGAGGGCCTTGATCTTTGGGTCTGGGTAAGCCAGCACAGGTAACAGACAGATATCCATGTTATATTAATCTCGTTTTGTTCTCCGGGCCTCAGGGACATTAGATTAGTTACATGAAAGAATAACAAGAATCTAAACGGGCTAGACGTCAACATCATGTCAACATGGCAACAATCCCATGGTGAATAAAGTCCAGCCTGGGCTTTATAAACCAGCAAGGTGCGATAAACCTGATTCCTCTCAGCTGTGCCAGCTAACCACGGGACACGCCTCCTGTACACACCAGGGGAAGACAACACGATCCGCACAAGGAAAAACACACACCAGAGGTCGTCTTTAAGGGCCTTAGAGCGCCACTTTCGCCATATGTGCTGAGAATTTGTGGAATTTAGTCCTTAGAAAATAATAATTCTCAAGTCTGAGAATCACTCCTATTCCTCCAGATGTTTAACAATCTGCCAGAGGTGTCCTAAGTGGTCGAAGCTGCTGGTAGAGGACAGCACTGAGACGTGCACGGACGTCCCAGGAGCAGAGGGACATTTTGGCTCCGACAACGAGCAGCTGATCAGATGGTATCCTTTAGGCAGATCGGGTGTAATCTGTGACGGATTTAATAAAAAAAATGTCATCTCATGTTTATGTTAGAAATTCAATCATTCTTTTCTAGTCCCCAAACTAAATAACACAGGTCTCTTATGCTGTTTGCCCCGACAAGAAGTAATCCTAGACATTGCAGCATCCATAAAGGGGCTCACATGCCAGATATTTCCCATCAAAGTAAAGATGCACTTCTTGCAGGCGTTGTTTTGCATCCTTACATCTCTGCAGGGGGCAGAGTCTACAACAAAGCAGTTTTCCATGCATGCCTGCCCTTCTATTGGTTAACACCAGTAAGATCTCACCAGGAAGACTTGAACATGATGTTTATCACTTTGCATGCAGAACCATGCACTCGGTGGGACGGTTTGTCCACAGTGTGCACAGTAAGTCTTCTTATATTTTGTTTTTCTCACTTTAACATATCCATAATAAGGGGAGAGAATGGGGAGAAATGAAAAAAGAGATGTAGTCCCAATCCCTTTATTAGTTTGACAGACATAATATTGTTTCAGCGCTCATCCTGCTTTAGTCTAAGGACTTTATGGAATTGCAGCAGCTTCGTCAGACGTGCTCATGGTGAAACGGGGGCAGAATGGCTGCTCCTGTGGCAGTGTGCTCTGGGCTCTGCATTAGTTATACTAAAGAAAAGGTGTGCGGAGACTGCTGCTGGGGGAGGCGGGAGGGTTGACGTGGGTGGCCGGCGGTGCTGATCGCCCCAGCCAGAGGCAAATGAAGAAACGCAGATTCTCAAGGCAGCTCTTTTGGAGCTGAAGGTTTTCGCCCTCCAGCAGGCCCTGAAGCAGCCGTTACCGTGCCGGAGGATCACGGTGGACGGGAATCTCATCAATCTGATGCAGAAAGCCGAAGCCGTGCAAGGCAAAGACGAGTCTTTAAATGTTTCTAGTTAGAAAGTGAAGAATGCAGACAAATCAGTGCAAATGCAGAGAAAAAACACAGCAAACTCCAAATGATGAGTTTTAAAATATTTGCAGTTTCAGAGACTGGCATCTAAGGACGAAGGCAGACGAGGTCAAACAGCATCAATACTTTTTCAGCACTGACCTTTCATCAGCCAGGACGATTTAAGGGAAACATTTTCATGCCTCTAAATACAGATTTTTATACAGTTGGTAAAAATATGAAGCAATCTGGCAGACTACTGAGGGCCAAATGTCTTAATGACACCTTTTCAAATGACATTTTGAAAATAACAAATACCTCTGATGAGACGGCAAAGACAACAACCAGGTAATGAGGCCATGGTTCAAACGGATACGCAAAGGGAAAGGTGTGCAAATGACAACGTGATAAGTCACAGTCTGCCAGTAAAACTCTGACACACAGACCTTCATCTTGTACTTCTGATCTCCTTGTTTTGCTACAAACTGATGGCTTGTGCATGAAAATCTCAGAGTTTTACACTTCAGAGAAAAAAATCAGGTTTTCTAACATGAATGTTGGAGACTTCAACATTAAAGTCCGCAACAGAAGCTGATTCCTCAACAGAGATAATAGTGCTTTTTGTTTTGCAGATGAAGTGAATACAGAATATGTTTGTTTTAAACGGTAAGCTGGAGCTCTAGATAAACATGCTTTAAAGCTGCGGTGACACTTTGCACAAATGTTTGCATCCTCATTCTGAACTAAATCTACAAGTTTGTCAGAAAATACATCTTTAAAACAAAATGGTTTGCTTCTTTCTGTTGAAGCTGATTCTGGACTGTTCTTACTGTTTCAAGTCAAGAAAACTATCAGGTTTGCAAGAGGCTGTTTATGGAAACTGGCAGGTCTGACGGCAAATTTATAGCCTAGCAAGCCAGACTCTGAGGTCTGGGGACTCACTCGCATCAACGGATTTCCAGGGCAGGACAAATAAGAGTGGAGTAAACCAATCAGAAAAATGGCGGAGGTGACGTCAGTAAAGCGGCAGCCATAGACCGTATATGAAAGATGGACGGCGCCTCTGGCAGTTAAAAGTGAAGTCTATGCGGACGTGCATAAAACTGCAGTTTACCCTTCATCCACTAGGGGCTGCAAAACAGAGCGAATCCCCATAGACTCCCATGTTAAAAAGACCAAGAAATAAACATGTTTACAGTCTGGTTCAAAAATCCACTTTAGGTTTAATAGGTCAGGTTTACCTTCATGACAACTGTGGGGGGAGTGAATTTTTTTCTAACTCGCCTGTTTAAAAATAATTTAATCTTGAAGTTCAGCATATTTAGGGGCGTGTCCTTTTGATTGACAGGTACCCGACCTCCCGCTTCAAGTCAGAAGAACGTAGAACAACCGCAGTTTTTAGCCAGTTTACAACGTGACTTAGCTTTAGCCAGCTTAGCTCCGTTAGCTGGTTAGCTCCTGTTATCTCTGGGTTAGCTCGGTTAGCTCTTAGCTACAGAAAGCTCGGAGTTCGCTCAATGTCAATCATCCACCATGACGCTCACAACCCCGCTCTCAGCTCCACCTCTTTGCCCATATTTGTATTTTCTGGGTGAGACGACACACATGCCCCTGCCAAGATGGCGATGGTAGGAACCGCCCACCGAGCTTCCATTCAGCTCTTCAGAAACCTACGGGTGACGTCACGGAGGCTCCGTCCATCTATTTATATACAGTCTATGGCGGCAGCCTACAATGTCCGGAAGTGTTCAGAAGAGCGAACACAACAGAAGAAAATAAAAATGGAGTAAAAACATTTGTCATGTTCCTGGTCATACAAAACAGCATTTATGGCAAAAAGAAATTAACTCCAACTACGTCCGTGCACCATCTTGAATTTTTCGAAGAATACATGGTGACGCAAGGCAAGAGTCTCCTCAGATCAACCAATCAGAGTGGCCGGTTTGTTGAGCGCGTCTTGGCTGCAGCCTGGAGACTGAGGCGGGGCTGGATATTGATTGAGCAACATTTTGATTGTATTAACCCCAACCCTAACCCTAACCCCATGTTTATTTGACATCCAACCCCGCCCAATATCCAGCCCTGCCTCATTCTCCAGGCCTGCAGGCGGGGGTTATTGGGTTTGTCTAAGACCGATGCAAATTTCCGTGAAGTGGAGGGACTCCAGACTGAGTCGCTATTGAATATATATAGACTCCAGTCTGGCGTATCTGGCTCGCCGTTTGATACCAAGCAGAAAGAAAATGACATATAAAAACTCTGAGTGTTTGGATAAGAATATTTTCATCTGCTGGCAGGAAATAATGTGATTATTTTAACATAATCTTTTACTTCCACCTTATTGGTCGGTTGTGGAGGCCTGTTCAGGCTCCACCCACCGCCATGTGTCAGAAATAAAATAAATTTGCTGGCCTGGCACACCAGACTGGAGTCTATATAATATATATAATATACATCACTCCAGTCTGGCATGCCAGGCTTGCAAATTTATCTTATTTCTGCCAGAATAAATCATTATAACTCCTTTAAGCTCCATTTATCATATTTTTACAAACCGTTTCCGAGACATTTAGCTTCAGACATTTTGGTATAAATGTTCGAAACTCTGCAGCATACGAGCTGGTGCCTGTCTTCTGCCCCCTGGTGGATACCGCATGCACTACAGCTATTTGACGTCACAGTAATAATATTTACTAATTACTGCGTTGAAGACAAAGACTTGTGCAGATTAGTTTAGTGAAGCCAGACCCATCAAGCTGAAACAACTGCTCGATTAAAAATGTAAACAGCATCATAACTATATATATATTACTAAACAATAAATTAGAAAATATTTAGAAGTGCTGTTTAAATAAACTGGGAAACTGATTTGGGAGGAAAAACCAGTTTGACAATCAGATAAATCCAGTGGTAAAAGAAAAAACAAAAAATCATAGAAAGATTGAAAAACTGAAATAATTTCTTTCCACCAATAACTTGGAGGCAGTTATTACAGCAATGATCACTTCAAGGCTGGATTAATGTAAATGGCTGCATTCTGGTGTCATCCCAGCTCTGCAACTGGTTGAAAACTCATCCGCAAGACGTTTAACTGGTTCACAAAAGGGACAAAATCTCACCTGCATATCTCCTCTGGCTTCCTGGCAAAGTTTAGAAGATGTTTTAAGATTCTGTTGTATGTTTTTCAGGCGCCTCGGTACATGTCTAATCTCACTCATCCGCTGTCTGTTAGATGGGATACTTCCAGCACATCTAACAAAACCGTGCTATTCACAGCACTTTGCTTCGTTTTAAACCTGCCTCATCAACAAACTTGACTTTATTCTCAAGAAACCTTCATTGATTGTTAAAGGAAATAACTGAGACTCTGACAGGATACTTCTGTGGGACATACTGAAGGGAATAAACAAACTATCTGGTCATTTTGATTGGACGGTTTGTTTGCTACTTCCATCACATCCTCCAACCACATGCAGACATGAAATAAGCCCCACTGTTTGTGTTTTTAGCCACTGAGCTCCATCCAGTTAGCCTCATTGTGCTGCATTATTATCCAGCGCTGTGCATCCCTGTTTGATGCTATTCTCCTCTGAGCTGGTCGAGTGGCCTGATTGAAAGTGTTCAACAGACATTTTATTGGCAGGATGGCGTCCTGGCACACATCAAAGCTACATGCGCCAGTTGGAGCTGATAAAGCGTTGAAAGCGAAGCTGAAGAAAGAATAAAGCTCAGCAGCTACAGAGGTGGAAGGACGACGTGCAAGGTGAAACGCATGGGGAGGTTTCTGAGTGAGGACTCATCGTGGCACTGAGGGAATCTGCACACGGATACAGATTTTTCTTATTGCTCTTCAATTTTATTTAGTTAGATTTAAAAAAATAAATAAATGTGCACGTTATAATTTATCTTTATTTTCCTCTTTTGGTTCATGCAATTAATTAGGTGTGCTTGTTTCTAAGAGAAGCAGAAGGAGAGATTAGACAGAGACAAGGTGCTGTGTTTGTGTTGTTTTGTCATAAATTATAACTAATTATCAGCCGAACCGAGTCGCTGTCTGAAGGCTTCTGCTTGGGGAAACTGCAGCAGTAAACGGTGCATCCATTCCTGTTCAGCGACTCCTGGTGGAGCAGCTGAGAGAAGCACAGCGCTGAAGCCGTCTGGGGTCTTCAGATGTGTGAGCTGGACTGGACCACCAGCTCTGTTCAGTCTCACCTCGAGTATTTTTCCAGCTGAAGTCCAGAACTTTGTTGGGCGTCGTGTTTACACCCAACAACACCTCCGCGTTTAGACGTCCATGGTGTTTTCCTTCCTCTCCTGGTCTGGAGGGACTTTAGTGATTTTTATATAGTAAGTATAGAAGACATGTAGTCTGGAGAGCACTATGTGGGAAAGGAAGCCGCAACACTAAGAAAGGTTTTCTGTGTACATATATATATATATATATATATATATATATATATATATATATATATATATATATATATATATACACACACATATATCCCCTCCCATGTCCTCAGGGTAAGGCTGTTCATCTCCAGCTCGGGTCCTCTACCAGAGACCTGGGAGCTCAAGGGTCTTACGCAGCATCTTAGCTGTTTCTCAGACTGACGTCTTCTGGACGGAGATGTCGCCCCCCCCAGTGCTCCCAGGACTACAGGTACGACTGTTGCTGTCATCTTCCAGGCTGTCTTCATTCAGGTCCAGTTCCTCGTTTTCCTCCGCAGCTTCTCCATCATCAGCAGGTCCAGCTGCTTGGCCTCCACCATGTTGGTGTGTGTGTGTGTGTGTGTGTGTGGAAGTCCCAGGAGGTGTGACCGAGGCGTCTCCGGTCCATATGCAGCGTCTACACAGGACAGTGGATTTCCTAAGTATCTCAGGGTTTCTAGTTATGAATAATAGATATAAAACTTCCAGACACTTTAGGGTTTTTCCATATGAAGACATCTCCATGTACAAACCAGTAAATCAGACATGAAAGACAAAGTGGATGCTGGGACTGGAGTTTCCGCACGTTATCAGACCTTCGTTGACCTGTTTGGCTGCTTTCTAAGCGAGCGCTAACGTGCTCTCAGGTTGTGACTCTTCATATCTTCGTCCCACGGCAAAGCTTGCCTGTCTCTGATGATGTGTCGAGGCTGAGGAGCCTCACATCGTGTCCCATCGCTCGCCTGAACAGGCTGGGGGGGGGTGCAGCTAATCATCGCTCTCACTTGTCACTGATCTGCTTTTTGTTTGACTAATTCAGCTGTTTGCAAATTCCACATCTGTCCAGCAAGATTTATGTTTGATGTGAAGAGTTCAGCAAAGACACCAAGCAATAATCAAACTATTCTGGTTTGTTAAGAGGTGGACAGATGTGGATGCTGCTGCAGGGGTTTGTGCAGACACGGTTTCTGGGCCATGGCAGAAGAGATGCCACCTGACAGGCGGCCTTCCTGTGAGAGCTGCTGGACTGCTTGTGTTGGTCGAGGACGGCTGAGATATGAGTGAAGAAGAATGGCGGTGGCTGCTTTGGGCTGATTCTCCTGACATTCAGCCCCAACATGCAGAGCCAATGAGCAAACACAAGTTTCCAGCAGTGCAGAAAAAGGTGAAACCTGCACAGATCTGCAGTGGAAAAGCAGAAGCTAACAGCTAACAGTTCTCTCCGACCCCAGAAAGTAGAAATCTGGAAGAGAGAAAAAACAGGATTATAATCTTTTAAATGGCTTTAACACACATTTCTGGAATTCCTTCTCCTTCTGTTCATGATTCTTCAGCAGGAACCATGAAGCAAAACCTTTAAAATGCTGCGTCATGTCTGAAAGCTCCTGGTGGGGAGTTGAGCTGTGAAGTTTCTGGTTGGACAGAGACATCTACTGGTGGGTTTGTGTAGAAGCTACATCACAAAGTCCTCCTTCACACCAACACATCTCAGAAAGTCAGCTGATTTACTAACTCGCCGCTCTGCACGTAAATACACACCAAACTTCTGCCAGGTTGTAGCCTCAGTATTCAGCTTTTTTAATCAGTCAAACTTTATTTATAAAACACTTTTTGTACAAAATAAAAAGCTAAAAAAGTTTAACATTAACAAACATCTAAATCCATCAAGTCCTAGAGACCACAAACCAACGACACACACACAGACAGGCGGCTGAGAGGATTATTGGGGTCACACTGCCCCCCCCCCCCATATCAGGACCTGGCAGAACAGAGCTGCCTGACCAGAGTGGTGAGAATCACTGAGCCTCCCAGTCTTCCCAGCAACAGGCTGACATGCAGAACTGGCAGAACTGGGACAGTTTACACACAGAAACATTCAGCAACGCGAGCTGATGCTGGAAGCTAAAGGCACTGAAGTCCATTTTCATTTTTATAACTTTCATCTTTTTACTTTTTTCTCCTTTTACACCATTTTTATCAACTTGGTTTTAGTTGCAACGTAATTTCTTTCTGCGAGGCATCTCTGGAGTTTCTGAACGACAATAACCAACCTGTCCGTCCGTCCGCCCGTCTGTCTCTGACAAAGGGATAAAACACAAAATAAAATATGACATAAAAACAAATACAATAAGATAAAATGAGACATTATTTTTATCATTTTCTGTTACTATTTTTTAGCAGACAGTCGTTGTTGGACTGCGTCTTTATTAGGACTGTGACGATACGCTTTTGTTCCAATTCGATTGGATTCCGATTTTTTTTGGGTGCCGATTCGATTTAAATTGTGATTCTCACAATTCTTTAATATTGCTGATTTTTTTAGATTAAAACTAAAAAAATGTCTAAAACTTTTTTTTTTGCTCGTCATTTTTCTTGATTTTAATTAGAAAAAAAACAACCCAGTAGCCAGTCCATCATTCTGCTGCTATAATAACCAAGAAGACAAGTAAAAAGATCAATAAAGCAAGAAAAATTTAAAAAATTATATAATTGATTAATATTTATTTTTAAAAAATTCAGATTTTTAACAAAGGAAAATTCATTTTTAAAATTGTGAAGCAAAAGATCACGATTTTAGATTCTTCAACTCGATTTTCCACCCCAAGTATTTATGCCAGAAGGTCTTATCAGTCCATCATCTGAGCATCGCAGCAGCTTCAGAGCTGATAAATATCAGCACCGTTTCTGTCCCGATGGAGGAAGAGGAGGATGAAGGACAGGAAGAAATGATCTGCAAGGTGACAGAGTGAACAAGTTCCAGTCGTTTCCATGAGCTTCCTGTGAGCCAGAGCTTTAACCAGCAGGTCCAGAAGACGAGCCTGTGTGGGGTGGAGCTCCTCTTCATCATCTTCATCCGGGGAGGAAAGAGAACCTTCCAGCAGGAGAACCTTGTTAATCAAGATCTTGATCCCTGGTGCCGTCTGCGAGTCTCAAGCCTCCGTTTCCTCTGTCTTTATTAGCTCGCGCTGCAAACACTCGGCAGCACAATTTAATAGTTTTTCCATCCTTTACATGTGGGAAGACCACCAGCAATACATAGTAATTCATTTAGACTGGTTTAGGTGATGCAAAGACGTTATAGATAAAAAATAATTTGGTGTAATTTATGGAAATGTGTAATTATTAACAACCAAATATACTCATCAGAATCATATCTGTACGTGCACCTCGCCTCCATGCAGTATGTTGGTGTGTCAACGTTAAATTCCTTCTTTTACACTCGGCTACTTCGTTAGGAACGCCGCTACTGCTGAACACAAACATCTAACAGCCAATCACAGGCCAGCATCTGAATACACTCTGTTATGTAGATGTGATGTCACTCCACCAATGTGGGCAGGATTCCCACACACAATCATCTCTAAGGTTTACTGAGAAGGTCTGAAGAAGAAAATATCCAGTTAGGATGTCAGAGGAGACTGGGCAGACTGGTTGGAGATGATGGGAAGGCAACAGGAAGCCCAGTAAGCACTGGTTCCAACCAGAACATCATCTCTGAACACACAACACGTCCAGTCTGGAAGCAGATGGTCTCCAGCAGCAGAAGACCACAGCGGGTTCCTCCTGTCAGTAAGAACAGGAAACTGAGGCTGAAATTCACACAGACTCACCAGAACTGGACAATAGAAGATGGAGAAACGTTGCTGGTCTGATGAGTCTCCAGTTCAGCTCCACATTCACATGGTAGGATCAGAATCTGCTGGAAACATCATGACAACATGGATCCATCCTGCCGTCAGGATCAACGCTTCAGGCTGCTGCTGGTGGAATGGTGGGGGGAGGTTTTCTTGTCCCAGTTTGGTTCCCTTAGTACCAACATGACATGGTTTAACCTCCACAGCCTACCTGAGTCCTGTTGCTGACCATGTCCATCCCTTTCTGAGCACAGTGTAGCATCTTCTGATGGAAACTTCCAGCAGGATGATGCACCATGTCACAAAGCTCACATCATCTCCACCATGACGATGAGTTCACTGTCCTCCAACGGCTCCACAGTCACCAGATCTACATCCAGCAGAGCAGCTTTGGGACGTGGTGGAACAGGGGATTCTCATCATGATGAGACGGAACGGGAGATTCTCATCATGATGAGGTGGAACGGGAGATTCTCATCATGAGGCGGAACGGGAGATTTTCATCGTGATGAGGTGGAACGGGAGATTCTCATCGTGATGAGGCGGAACGGGAGATTCTCATCGTGATGAGGCGGAACGGGAGATTCTCATCGTGATGAGGCGGAACGGGAGATTCTCATCGTGATGAGGCGGAACGGGAGATTCTCAACGTGATGAGGTGGAACGGGAGATTCTCATCGTGATGAGGTGGAACGGGAGATTCTCATCATGATGAGGTGGAACGGGAGATTCTCATGGTGATGAGGTGGAACGGGAGATTCTCATGGTGATGAGGTGGAACGGGAGATTCTCATGGTGATGAGGTGGAACGGGAGATTCTCATCACGATGAGGTGGAACGGGGGATTCTCATCACGATGAGGCGGAACGGGAGATTCTCATGGTGATGAGGTGGAACGGGGGATTCTCATCGTGATGAGGTGGAACGGGAGATTCTCATCGTGATGAGGTGGAACGGGAGATTCTCATAGTGATGAGGAGGAACGGGAGATTCTCATCACGATGAGGTGGAACGGGAGATTCTCATCACGATGAGGTGGAACGGGAGATTCTCATCACGATGAGGTGGAACGGGGGATTCTCATCACGATGAGGTGGAACGGGGGATTCTCATCACGATGAGGTGGAACGGGAGATTCTCATCGTGATGAGGTGGAACGGGAGATTCTCATCACGATGAGGTGGAACGGGAGATTCTCATGATGAGGTGGAACGGGAGATTCTCATCACGAGGTGGAACGGGAGATTCTCATCACGATGAGGTGGAACGGGACATTCTCATGGTGATGAGGTGGAACGGGAGATTCTCATGGTGATGAGGTGGAACGGGAGATTCTCATCATGGTGAGGTGGAACGGGAGATTCTCATCACTGAGGTGCAACAACTGTGGGGTATCATGACAATATGGAGCAATTCAGAGGAACTTTTCCACCTTGTTGACTCGATGGTGCTAAATAAGGTTCTACATCCAGAAGCAGGTCCAGCTCAGACTAGCGGTTGCAGCATCAGGTGGACGGTGTGTGTACCATACGAGCTTTGCTCGCACTAAACAGCGTCTGGAAGTTAAACATGCTTTGATTCAGTCTGTAAACATATAAACACACACCAGCTTCAAACATCCCAACTTTATTTATTGTAAGTCGTTTCATTCCCATGAATGTGTCGTGGAGACCTGCAGCTCCTTCCATTCTACCTTCAGGATACACACACACACACACGTTTTCTCACTTCAGGTTGATCAACAGTAAAAAAAAAACAAACGAACAATAAAACAAGTATTAACATTAAATAAAGGGTCGCTTAAGAAACGTATGAAATCGTGTGTTTATTCTCTTCTGTCTGCGTTCTTGTGGTTTCCGGCAGACTCGTATGAAACTTGTGTGAAGGTGAAAAGCAGAAGTTGTTGTTTTGTTGGCATCAACGAGGATGTGAAAAGTCCGCTGTGTGTGTCAGTTCATGTCGGGGAAGCTGCTCAGCTTTCATCTGCGTCCAGGTTAATGTTGTTACCGAACTTGGCATAAAGCTGGACCTTGAGATCCCCCAACACCTGCTGTATGGCTGACACGCGCTCCTCCAGCACCCTGACCTCCTGCTCCAGCGTTTCCTGTTGGCAGAAAACACAAAGCAGGTCTCACAACCGTCACACGGAACCAGCTCAAAGCGTCATGCCACGCGTGCAGCGCCACGTCGGTTAAGGCCAAGCGCGAGATCGTAGCTTTTTTCAGACATAAACATGCTGAGGAGATTCTGCGAACAATCCGACCGCCTGTTCTATAGACGTCAACTCAACCAGTCAGTAAAAACAGCCTCAGCGGGACACACATAACATTCTGCAACGTCTCCTGTCTGCTTTAAAGACGCTTTCAGCAACTTTTTTTTACCATAAAACTCTGCGTTCTAGACATCTATCATGTGTCTATAGCCGCTGCAGCCCAGCAGCGTCCCGAGGCTGAGAAACCCACACTGTGAAGTCAAACTATCGGTGGAGAAGCCGAAGCCAGCAAACCAGAACTAATTTTCCTGCCATGTGGGTCACACGGACCATAAAGGGCGGCGCACAGTTTCCTGGAGAGAAATGAACGAAGTGTCTGCATCACCTTCTAAGAAGATCGGTTCTTGTGGTTGGCTTGAGCAAGACTGGAGACGTCTGCATATGAGCAGAGTGGCAGCCGGTAAGAAGGAAAGGACTTCTGATAAGAGACTGAAGGCGATCGAGCCGGTTTCCAGAGCCGGTTTAATGCTTAGCTTCGCCACTGGTCCGGTTGCAGCGCAGCTCACTCTCCTGCTTCGCTTCTTCTGTTACCTTTATGTCCGACAGCAAATCATAAGGATTCATGGATCTATTATCTGTTTAGATTGTTTTTCTTTTTGTGTGTGATACATTTTAACTGAACTTTTCTCAAGTTAATTGTTTGTTGTTGTTGTAGTAAACTAGGCCTCCCGTGGGCTCACCATCTGCGGGAGGAGCCGTAGGGGTCGGGTGCAATGTGAGCTGGGCGGCAGCAAGGGGCGGGGACCCTGGCGGTCCGATCCCCGGCTGCAGAAGCTGGCTCTAGGGACGTGGAACGTCACCTCTCTGGTGGGGAAGGAGCCTGAGCTTGTGCGCGAGGTTGAGCGGTTCCGACTAGATATAGTTGGACTCACCTCGACGCATGGCTTGGGCTCTGGAACCAGTACCCTCGAGAGGGGCTGGACCTTCTTCCACTCTGGAGTTGCTCATGGTGAGAGGTGCCGGGCAGGTGTGGGCATTCTCATCAGCCCCCAGCTTGGTGCCTGCACGTTGGGGTTTACCCCGGTGGATGAAAGGGTAGTTTCCCTCCGCCTCCGGGTGGGGGGACGGGTCCTGACTGTTGTCTGTGCTTATGCACCGAACAGCAGTTCAGAGTACACACTCTTTCTGGGGTCCTTGGAGGGAGTGCTGGAGGGTGCTCCTTCTGGGGACTCCATTGTTCTGCTGGGGGACTTCAATGCTCACGTGGGCAATGACAGTGAGACCTGGAGGGGAGTGATTGGGAGGCATGGTCCCCCCCCTCTGAACCCAAATGGTGTTTTGTTATTGGACTTCTGTGCTCGTCATGGATTGTCTATAACGAACACCATGTTCCAGCATAAGAGTGTCCATATGTACACCTGGCATCAGGATTCCCTGGGCCGCAGTTCAATGATCAACTTTGTAGTCGTATCGTCGGACCTGCGGCCACATGCCTTGGACACTCGGGTGAAGAGGGGGGCGGAGCTGTCAACTGATCACCACCTGGTGGTGAGTTGGCTCAGATGGTGGGGGAGGAAGCCGGTCAGAGCTGGCAGGCCCAAACGTGTTGTGAGGGTCTGCTGGGAACGTCTGGCTGAGTCCCCTGTCAGAGCGAGCTTCAACTCCCACCTTCAGCAGAGCTTCGAACATGTCCCGGGTGAGGCGGGGGACATTGAGTCCGAATGGGCTGTGTTCCGTGCCTCTATTGCTGAGGCGGCCAGCCGGAGCTGTGGCTGCAAGGTCGTTGGTGCCTGTCGTGGCGGTAATCCCAGGACTCGTTGGTGGACACCAGCAGTGAGGAATGCCGTCAAGCTGAAGAAGGAGTCCTATCGGGCCTTCTTGGCCTGTGGGACTCTGGAGGCAGCTGATGGGTACCGGCGGGCTAAGCGGCATGCGGCTTCGGCCGTTGCCGAGGCAAAAACTCGGGCATGGGAGGAGTTCGGCGAGGCCATGGAGAAAGACTTCCGGACGGCTTCGAGGAGATTCTGGTCCACCATCCGGCGGCTCAGGGGGGGGAAGCAGTGCTTCCCCCATCAACACTGTGTACAGTGGAGATGGGGTGCTGCTGACCTCAACTCGGGACGTTGTGGGTCGGTGGAGGGAATACTTCGAAGACCTCCTCAATCCTACCAACACGTCTTCCCATGAGGGAGCAGAGCTGGTGGACTCAGGGGTGGACTCTCCTATCTCTGGGGCTGAAGTCGCTGAGGTGGTCAAAAAGCTCCTTGGCGGCAAGGCCCCGGGGGTGGATGAGATCCGCCCGGAGTTCCTTAAGGCTCTGGATGCTATGGGGCTGTCCTGGCTGACACGCCTCTGCAGCATCGCGTGGACACCGGGGGCAGTACCGCTGGATTGGCAGACTGGGGTGGTGGTCCCCCTTTTTAAGAAGGGGGACCGGAGGGTGTGTTCCAATTACAGGGGAATCACACTCCTCAGCCTCCCTGGTAAGGTCTATTCAGGGGTCCTGGAGAGGAGGGTCCGTCGGATAGTCGAATCCCGGATTGAGGAGGAGCAGTGTGGTTATCGTCCTGGTCGCGGAACAGTGGACCAGCTCTATACCCTCTCTGGGGTCCTGGGGGGGGCATGGGAGTTTGCCCAACCAGTCTACATGTGCTTTGTGGACCTGGAGAAGGCATTCGACCGTGTCCCCCGGGGGCTCCTGTGGGGGGTACTCCGGGAGTATGGGGTACCGGACCCCCTTGTACGAGCTGTCCGGTCCCTGTACGACAGGTGTCAGAGCTTGGTCCGCATTGCCGGTAGTAAGTCGGATTCGTTTCCGGTGAGGGTTGGACTCCGCCAAGGCTGCCCTTTATCACCGATTCTGTTCATAACTTATATGGACAGAATTTCTAGGTGCAGCCGAGGTGTTGAGGGGATCCGACTTGGTGGCCTCAGGATTGGGTCCCTGCTTTTTGCGGATGACGTGGTCCTGTTGGCTTCATCTGGTCGTGATCTCCAGCTCTCGCTTGAGCGATTCCCGGCCGAGTGTGAAGCGGCTGGGATGGGAATCAGCACCTCCAAATCTGAGACCATGGTCCTCAGCCGGAATAGGGTGGATTGCCCTCTCCGGGTCGGGAGTCAGGTCCTGCCTCAAGTGGAGGAGTTTAAATATCTCGGGGTCTTGTTCACGAGTGAGGGAAGGATGGAGCGTGAGATCGACAGACGGATCGGTGCGGCGTCTGCAGTAATGCGGGCTCTGCGCCGGTCTGTCGTGGTGAAGAAGGAGCTGAGCCAGAAGGCGAAGCTCTCGATTTATCAGTCGATCGACGTTCCTACCCTCACCTATGGTCATGAGCTGTGGGTCGTGACCGAAAGAACGAGATCTCGTATACAGGCGGCTGAAATGAGTTTCCTCCGCAGGGTGGCCGGGCTCTCCCTTAGAGATAGGGTGAGGAGCTCAGTCATCCGGAAGGGGCTCAGAGTAGAGCCGCTGCTCCTTCGCATCGAGAGGAACCAGTTGAGGTGGCTCGGGCATCTGGTCAGGATGCCTCCTGGACCTCCCTGGTGAGGTGTTCCAGGCACGTCCCTCTGGGAGGAGACCCCGGGGAAGACCCAGGACACGCTGGAGGGATTACATCTCTCGGCTGGCCTGGGAACGCCTCGGGATCCCCCCCCGCAGAGTTGGCAAATGTGGCTGGGGAGAGGGAAGTCTGGGCTTCCCTGCTTAGGCTGCTGCCCCCGCGACCCGACCCCGGATAAGCGGCAGAAGATGGATGGATGGTAGTAAACTAGGTGGGGGCATTATTTACATTTAATTCAAGTAAGCCCACGGTTCAACATTGACGTTATTTTGTTACAAATTATGGTGTAAAGTTACGATACGCTATGATAGGTTATAATTTCTTTGTTTAAAGGTTTTTTACCTGCATCATTGAACTGAATAAGTTATTCCAGCCTTTTTTTCACTGAAAAATCACAAACCAAAATGTTTTTCTTTTTTTAAGTTCATAAACATAAAGTCCATCTTGTCAAAGCCTCTTGAATAGAAATCAGATAAACACAAGAAGAAGGAAATTTATTATCTTTCACTGGGGAATGTTTGGATGAACACAGAGCTGCTTTTTAGACCAACGAGGTGAAGTGGGGTCATTTCTCACGGCACACCTGATGATCTCTCACGGCACAGTGGTTGAAAAACACTGAGTTATTCTGTGGATCAATAAACTGAAGATAAAAGAAGGAAACTGATTGTTGAGTAAATTCCAGCAGATAAAACTGTGCAGACCAATCCGTCTTTTCAAGTGGGAAAGCTTCACTATCTGAGGCCAGTACTGTACAACATTTACAACCAGGATCAGCCATCGATGGCAAGTTCCGTTGCTTGTCCGTAAGAAGTTCAGGAAGTCTAGAACCTTCCAACAGCGGAGAAACTCTACACATCCTCCAGAGAGTGAAAACTGATCATTGCTGCAAGTTTCATCAGATCGGTCCACGACACAGCAGCGATTGTGTAGCTGACACTTTCCAGCTTTTCAGGGTGTCAAACTCCAGTCGAGGGCGGCTATCTGGCGGGTTTCTGTTGTTTCTGGATCCGGACCCCTGCCTGTCCGGATCCAGGTGTTCCTGTGGTGGTCTCTGTGCTCATGACGACTCCCGGTGTGGACAACATAGTTCCCTCACAGCAGCTTTAAGCCACATTATAGTCTTATATTTACATTAGGTAAAAGACTGGGGGGGCGGGGGGGGGGGGGGGGGGGGGGGGGGGCGGCTTGGATGAAATGAAGATGATGTGTGAGAGAGAAGGAGTAGATGTGAGTTTTAAATGTTGTGTTTGTCTGAGAAGAGTTTCATAAATTAAATTTGCTTGAAGCGAAACTCGGTTGCCATAGCAGCAACCAGACTGGAGTAAAAGTTTGAAGTTCAATTAAAAATATCATAAGTAAACAAGGTAACATACGACAGTATTTACATGATAATAAACAGGTAAAATGTGAATAATTTAAATGTAGAAAATAATGAAGATTCCTCAGGAATATTGACGATAAACATGAGCTTAGTGTTGCTTTGTTCGGATTATTTAACAACAGTCTTTTTATTCAGTAACTTCATCAGGGAATCCCGAGGAGCAGCATTAACCAACTGCAGCGCACGTACCTTCGCAGCCTCCAGCATATCTTGTGTTTCCTCCTGGGAGAGGCTGATGAAGACGTCACCAATCTGATACGGGACCAACAGAGAGTCGTCATCTAACATCATGATGTCATCGCTGGCGTCCTGCAGGTTCTGCAGCGTTTTCTGCATGGAGACATCAGCGGACCGTTACAGATCATCAGCGAGGCTGCGCCGTTAGAAGCGGCTGTGTGGCCGTTCTGGCTTCATTTAACCGTGGCAAAGCTCAATAAAGTGCACTAAACATCCAGAACTTCTACATAAAACACTTCATTTATCTTTAGCTTTACTGAATGTATTCAAAATGCAGTGAAGTCTGCTGGACGACTTGTGTATTTATGCCAATCTGAACAGAAAGTCTGTCTTATTGTTCAGATGAAACTAAATAGACACTTGATGTGCAAAAACAACATATGCAGCAATAATTATCATTTAAACTGTGTATATAAAAACATGTGTGAATATATATGTGTGTGTGTGTGTGTGTGTGTGTGTGTGTGTGTGTGTGTGTGTGTGTGTGTGTGTACTGAACCACTCTGAACTCTCTGGATTCAGTAGATGCTTTTAAAAACTTCATAAAAACATTTTTTTTCTCAGGCATTTTAGCTCCAAAAAGACACTGCTGGGTATTTATACTGTTTTCATTTATTTATTTTTTTCCACACGTTGCAGGTTTTCTATGTTTTTATTGTTGTGAAGCACTTTGTGACCTTCTGTCTATGAAAAGCGCGATGTAAATAAAGTTTAACTTGTCTTATTGACATGCAAAAACTACATTTATATGTTTATTTGTTCAGAGAATGGAAACCAAGCAGAGCTCTTTGATCCAGAGTCCAGACCAGAAACCAGACCAGAGACCAGACCAGAGTAGACCAGAGTCCAGACCAGACCAGAGACCAGACCAGAAACCAGACCAGAGACCAGACCACAGTCCAGACCAGAGACCAGACCAGAGTCCAGACCAGAGTCCAGACCAGAAACCAGACCAGAGACCAGACCAGAGACCAGACCAGAGACCAGACCACAGTCCAGACCAGAGACCAGACCACAGTCCAGACCAGAGTCCAGACCAGAGTCCAGACCAGAGTCCAGACCAGAAACCAGACCAGAGACCAGACCACAGTCCAGACCAGAGTTCAGACCAGAGTCCAGACCAGAAACCAGACCAGAGACCAGACCAGAGACCAGACCACAGTCCAGACCAGAGACCAGACCAGAGTCCAGACCACAGTCCAGACCACAGTCCAGACCAGACCAGAGTCCAGACCAGAGACCAGACCAGAGTCCAGACCAGACCAGAGACCAGACCAGAGTCCAGACCAGAGACCAGACCAAAGTCCAGACCAGAGTCCAGACCAGAGACCAGACCAGAGACCAGACCTGAGTCTAGACCTAAGACCAGACCTGAGTCCAGACCTAAGACCAGACCAGACCAGAGACCAGACCAGAGTCCAGACCAGAGTCCAGACCAGAGTCCAGACCAGAAACAAGACCAGACCAGAGACCAGACCAGAGACCAGACCAGAGTCCAGACCAGAGTCCAGACCACAGTCCAGACCAGAATCCAGACCAGAATCCAGACCACAGACCAGACCAGAGTCCAGACCTGAGTCCAGACCTGAGTCCAGACCTAAGACCAGACCAGACCAGAGTCCAGACCAGAGTCCAGACCAGAGTCCAGACCAGAAACCAGACCAGACCAGAGACCAGACCAGAGTCCAGACCAGAGACCAGACCACAGTCCAGACCAGAGACCAGACCAGAGTCCAGACCAGAGACCAGACCAGAGTCCAGACCAGAGACCAGACCACAGTCCAGACCAGAGTCCAGACCACAGTCCAGACCAGAATCCAGACCACAGACCAGACCAGAGTCCAGACCTGAGACCAGACCACAGTCCAGACCAGAGTCCAGACCAGAGACCAGACCACAGTCCAGTCCAGAGACCAGACCAGAGACGTGACCAGAGTCCAGACCAGAGAAAAGACCAGAGTCCAGACCAGAGACCAGACCAGAAACCAGTCCAGAGACCAGACCAGAGTCCAGACCAGAGACCAGACCAGAGTCCAGACCAGAGTCCAGACCAGAGTCCAGACCAGACCAGAAACCATACCAGAGACCAGACCAGAGTCCAGACCAGAGACCAGACCAGAGTCCAGACCAGAGACCAGACCAGAGTCCAGACCAGAGTCCAGACCAGAGTCAAGACCACAGTCCAGACCACAGTCCAGACCAGAGTCCAGACCAGAGACCAGACCATAGTCCAGACCAGAGACCAGTCCAGACCAGAGTCCAGACCTGAGTTCAGTCCTGAGTCCAAACCTGAGACCAGTCCAGACCTGAGTCCAGACCAGAGTCCAGACCAGAGTCCAGACCAGAGACCAGACCAGAGACCAGACCTGAGACCAGACCTGAGACCAGACCTGAGACCAGACCAGAGTCCAGACCAGAGACCAGACCAGAGACCAGACCAGAGTCCAGACCAGAGTCCAGACCTGAGACCAGACCTGAGACCAGACCAGAGTCCAAACCAGAGTCCAAACCAGAGACCAGACCAGAGTCCAGACCAGAGTCCAAACCAGAGTCCAAACCAGAGTCCAGACCAGAGACCAGTCCAGACCAGAGTCCAGACCAGAGACAAGACCAGAGTCCAGACCAGAGACAAGACCAGAGACAAAACCAGAGTCCAGACCAGAGACCAGACCAGAGACCAGACCAGAGACCAGACCAGAGTCCAAACCTGAGACCAGTCCAGACCAGAGTCCAGACCAGAGAAAAGACCAGAGTCCAGACCAGAGTCCAGACCAGAGACCAGACCAGAGACCAGACCACAGTCCAGACCAGAGACCAGACCAGAGACCAGACCAGAGACCAGACCAGAGTCAAGACCTGAGACCAGACCAGAGTCCAAACCAGAGACCAGACCAGAGTCCAAACCAGAGACCAGACCAGAGTCCAGACCAGAGTCCACACCAGAGTCCAAACCAGAGACCGGTCCAGACCAGAGTCCAGACCAGAGACAAGACCAGAGTCCAGACCAGAGTCCAGACCAGAGACAAGACCAGAGACCAGACCAGAGTCCAGACCAGACCAGAGACCAGACCAGAGTCCAGACCAGAGACCAGACCAGAGTCCAGACCAGAAACCAGACCAGAAACCAGACCAGACCAGAGTCCAGACCAGAGTCCAGACCAGAGACCAGACCAGAGTCCAGACCAGAGTCCAGACCTGAGTCCAGACCTAAGACCAGACCTGAGTCCAGACCTAAGACCAGACCAGAGTCCAGACCAGAGTCCAGACCAGAGTCCAGACCAGAAACCAGACCAGACCAGAGACCAGACCAGAGTCCAGACCAGAGACCAGACCAGAGTCCAGACCAGAGACCAGACCAGAGTCCAGACCAGAGATCAGACCAGAGTCCAGACCAGAGTCCAGACCACAGTCCAGACCAGAATCCAGACCACAGACCAGACCAGAGTCCAGACCTGAGACCAGACCACAGTCCAGACCAGAGTCCAGACCAGAGACCAGACCACAGTCCAGTCCAGAGACCAGACCAGAGACGTGACCAGAGTCCAGACCAGAGTCCAGACCAGAGACCAGACCAGAGACCAGACCAGAAACCAGTCCAGAGACCAGTCCAGAGACCAGACCAGAGTCCAGACCAGAGACCAGACCAGAGTCCAGACCAGAGTCCAGACCAGAGTCCAGACCTAAGACCAGACCAGACCAGAGTCCAGACCAGAAACCATACCAGAAACCATACCAGAGTCCAGACCAGAGTCCAGACCAGAGTCCAGACCAGAGTCCAGACCAGAGACCAGACCATAGTCCAGACCAGAGACCAGTCCAGACCAGAGTCCAGACCTGAGTTCAGTCCTGAGTCCAAACCTGAGACCAGTCCAGACCAGAGTCCAGACCAGAGACCAGACCAGAGTCCAGACCAGAGTCCAGACCAGAGTCCAGACCAGAGACCAGACCAGAGACCAGACCAGAGTCCAGACCAGAGTCCAGACCAGAGTCCAGACCAGAGACCAGACCAGCGACCAGACCAGAGACCAGACCTGAGTCCAGACCTGAGACCAGACCAGAGTCCAAACCAGAGTCCAAACCAGAGACCAGACCAGAGTCCAGACCAGAGTCCAAACCAGAGACCAGTCCAGACCAGAGTCCAGACCAGAGTCCAGACCAGAGTCCAGACCAGAGTCCAAACCAGAGTCCAGACCAGAGACCAGTCCAGACCAGAGTCCAGACCAGAGACAAGACCAGAGTCCAGACCAGAGACAAGACCAGAGACAAAACCAGAGTCCAGACCAGAGACCAGACCAGAGTCCAAACCTGAGACCAGTCCAGACCAGAGTCCAAACCTGAGACCAGTCCAGAGCAGAGTCCAGACCAGAGAAAAGACCAGAGTCCAGACCAGAGTCCAGACCAGAGACCAGACCAGAGACCAGACCAGAGACCAGACCAGACACCAGACCAGAGTCCAGACCTGAGACCAGACCAGAGTCCAAACCAGAGACCAGACCAGAGTCCAAACCAGAGACCAGACCAGAGTCCAGACCAGAGTCCAGACCAGAGTCCAAACCAGAGACCGGTCCAGACCAGAGTCCAGACCAGAGACAAGACCTGAGTCCAGACCAGAGACAAGACCTGAGTCCAGACCTGAGTCCAGACCAGAGTCCAGACCAGAGTCCAGACCAGAGTCCAGACCAGACAAGAGACCAGACAAGAAACCAGACAAGAAACCAGACCAGAAACCAGACCAGAAACCAGTCCAGAGACCAGTCCAGAGACCAGACCAGAGACCAGACCAGCGACCAGACCAGCGACCAGACCAGCGACCAGACCAGAGTCCAAACCTGAGACCAGTCCAGACCAGAGACCAGACCTGAGTCCAGACCAGAGTCCAGACCAGAGTCCAGACCAGAGTCCAGACCAGAGACCAGACCAGAGTCCAGGCCAGAGTCCAGGCCAGAGTCCAGACCAGAGTCCAGACCAGAGACCAGACCAGAGACCAGACCAGAGACCAGACCTGAGACCAGACCAGAGTCCAAACCAGAGTCCAAACCAGAGACCAGACCAGAGTCCAGACCAGAGACCAGACCAGAGTCCAGACCAGAGACCAGACCAGAGTCCAGACCAGAGTCCAGACCAGAGTCCAAACCAGAGTCCAAACCAGAGTCCAAACCAGAGACCAGACCAGAGTCCAGACCAGAGTCCAGACCAGAGACAAGACCAGAGTCCAGACCAGAGTCCAGACCAGAGACAAAACCAGAGTCCAGACCAGAGACCAGACCAGAGACCAGACCAGAGTCCAAACCTGAGTCCAAACCTGAGTCCAAACCTGAGTCCAAACCTGAGACCAGTCCAGACCAGAGTCCAGACCAGAGACCAGACCAGAGTCCAGACCAGAGACAAGACCAGAGACAAAACCAGAGTCCAGACCAGAGACCAGACCAGAGACCAGACCAGAGTCCAAACCTGAGACCAGTCCAGACCAGAGTCCAGACCAGAGACCAGACCAGAGTCCAAACCTGAGACCAGTCCAGACCAGAGTCCAGACCAGAGTCCAGACCAGAGTCCAGACCAGAGTCCAGACCTAAGACCAGACCTAAGACCAGACCAGAGTCCAGACCAGAGTCCAGACCAAAGTCGAAACCATAGTCCAGACCAGAGCCCAGACCAGAGTCCAGACCAGACAAGAGACCAGACAAGAAACCAGACAAGAAACCAGACAAGAAACCAGACAAGAAACCAGACAAGAGACCAGACAAGAGACCAGACCAGAGTCCAGACCAGCGACCAGACCAGCGACCAGACCAGCGACCAGACCAGAGTCCAGACCTGAGACCAGACCAGAGTCCAGACCAGAGTCGAAACCAGAGACCAGACCAGAGACCAAACCATAGTCCAGACCAGAGCCCAGACCAGAGTCCAGACCAGAGTCCAGACCAGAGTCCAGACCAGAGTCCAGACCAGACCAGAGACAAGACCAGAGTCCAGACCAGAGTCCAGACCAGAGACCAGACCAGAGTCCAAACCTGAGACCAGTCCAGACCAGAGTCCAGACCTGAGTCCAGTCCTGAGTCCAGTCCTGAGACCAGTCCAGAGCAGAGTCCAGACCAGAGAAAAGACCAGAGTCCAGACCAGAGTCAAGATCAGAGTCCAGACCAGAGACCAGACCTGAGTCCAGACCAGAGACCAGACCTGAGTCCAGACCAGAGACAAGACCAGAGTCCAGACCACAGTCCAGACCTGAGACCAGACCTGAGACCAGACCAGAGTCCAGACCAGAGTCCAGACCAGAGTCCAGACCTGAGACCAGACCAGAGTCCAAACCAGAGACCAGACCAGAGACTAGACCAGAGTCCAGACCAGAGTCTAGACCAGAGTCCAGACCAGAGTCCAGTCCAGACCAGAGACCAGACCAGAGTCCAGTCCAGACCAGAGTCCAGTCCAGACCAGAGACCAGACCAGAGTTCAGACCTGAGACCAGACCAGAGTTCAGACCTGAGACCAGACCAGAGTTCAGACCTGAGACCAGACAAGAGTTCAGACCTGAGACCAGACCAGACCTCAGACCAGACCAGAGTCCAAATCAGAGTCCAGACCAGAGTCCAGACCAGAGTCCAGACCAGAGTTCAGACCAGAGTCCAGACCAGAGTCCAGACCAGAGACCAGACCTGAGACCAGACCTGAGACCAGACCTGAGACCAGACCAGACCTCAGACCAGACCAGAGTCCAAATCAGAGTGCAGACCTGAGACCAGACCAAAGTCCAGACCAAAGTCCAGACCTGAGACCAGACCAGAGTCCAGACCAGAGTCCAGACCAGAGTCCAGACCAGAGACCAGACCAGAGACCAAACCTGAGTCCAGACCAGAAACAAGACCAGAGTCCAGACCAGAGACCAGACCAGAGTCCAGACCAGAGTCCAGACCAGAGACAAGACCAGAGACCAGACCACAGTCCAGACCAGAGTCCAGACCAGACCAGAGTCCAGACCAGAGTCTAGACCAGAGTCCAGACCAGACTGCAGTCCAGACCATAGTCCAAACCAGAGTCCAAACCAGACCAGAGTCCAGACCAGACCGCAGTCCAGACCAGAGTCCAGACCAGAGTCCAGACCAGACCAGAGTCCAGACCAGACCGCAGTCCAGACCAGACCGCAGTCCAGACCATAGTCCAAACCAGAGTCCAGACCAGAGTCCAGACCAGAGACCAGACCAGAGTCCAGACTAAACATGGAGAAGCAGCATTTAGCCGTTACGCTGCAAACAAGTGGAATAATCTGCCAGTGGACAGTAAACTTTCATCAAACGTATAAACTTTTAAATCCAGGTTAAAAACATTTATTTTCACATGCGCCTGCATGACATCTGCACAGAAACTTTTACTTCATTCTGCTTTTAATTGTTTTATTATCATTATGATTTTATTGTAATTTTGCTATTTGTATTTTCTTGCTTTTATTCTGTAATGCTTTTAATGTTTCATGTAAAGCGCTTTGAATTGTCTTCTACATGATAGGTGCTGTATAAATAAACTTGCCTTGCTTTATTAAACCAGACTCTGAACAGAGATGATCTCAGTGTTAACAATGAGAAGAAGTTACACAGAAATCAGCAGAAAAATTCTGAACATGCCTGACATATTTATAACTAAATATGACAGCCTGGTGTAAGACAGTGGATTAAGATAAATATGATGGGACTTGATGTTTGTTTAACCAGCAGGAATTTCAGCTAACACTTTAAACCAACTTTAAACCTTTACTACTTACTTTCTTTAAGTCTATTTCATTCTTCAGCTCTGTCATCCGACTCGTATTCCTGGCGAACTTGTTGATCTTCTGCTGGTCTTCAAACGTGACGACCACGTCTTCTACTGCCTGCAAACAGCTTCATGTCAGCAAGACGATCCACGTTCTGCACCTTTAGCCAGCAAGCTGAGCATCACGACGTTATAAAGTGTAATCAGTCATATTCTGGTGGTCCTCGCGGTTCTTCTCTGGATAATTATTGCCATTATTAGATTAATAAAATGAAGATAAAACTGTTACCGTAGAGAAAATATCCCGTTAGCTAGCTGGCTAACATTTAGCTGCTAGATGCGATTCACGAGGATGCGACGACTTTAAATACCACTGCTAAGAGATCTGGAGACTTCTATCCTCCACAGTTGCTGCTGATTATTTTAGTCGCTTCGCTTAAGACGACGGAGGCTTGTTTCTGGGAGAAAAATGAAAGAAGAAAATAAAATCAAATAAAAAATGTTACTTACTACCGGTCCCTTCATGGTGGCTGCTGCCATCTTGACTTCTTCTACGGTTGGGTGAAAGCGGTACTCAAAGAAGAAACGCGCCAATAGCGCCCCCTAGCAGGGCGACAGTGGGAAGGAAAATCCTCCACAAGAACCAGATTCTGACTGGTTGTAATGGAGAGGACAAGAAAGAAGTTCACAAACCCTATTGCTTTAAACCAGGGAAAACTGTAGAGGAAAAAAAGAGAAGCTGTCTGGCTTCTGACAACAACAATGTCAGATATTTATGCATGTAGAGAAACACAGCAAAGAGAGAAAAGTAGCCTAACTAAACACATGGCTACGGTCCACCCAAGTCAGACCTAAACAATAACTTTCATCAAAAAGGAAAGTTTCAAGCCTAATCTTTAAGCCACTGTCTGCTTAATGAACATAAACTATGAAGTGGTTCCATCGGAAGGATTTTGATTACTGAACTTTAAAGTGGAACTATTATGTGCATTTCAGGCTAATTTATTTTTATTTCTGAGACCAGAAGGGCTGGGATTGATCGAGTCATTGTCACAAATGGCTTTATTTACTTCAGACCGACCCTCTCCGTAGGCTGTCAGATCAGCCTGCGGGCAAAACGAGTGGATTGAGACTCTTCCGCATTAAGCCCCGCCTCCCGCCACTGCCACTCGGGAGCGCGCACCGCACCTGCTTTCGCCGTCATTGTAACATCTCATAAACAGAAGGATTAGGCTCATATGAACTCAATAAAAAAAACAAAATACCATGTCAACACATAGCATACAGCCCTACATGTTGGAACCTGAATCAGAGCCTGAAAACGAAGTGGAAAACAGCAACCCACAGCAACGAATGCAGCAGGATGTCTCTCTTTGGTAAACTCACCAGCCATCGTTGGAAATAACTTTATCCCACGTTTTCCACCCGCCTGATGTATTTGTACATGCCCTTGTTAACCAGTAGAAGGTAACCAATCACCGAACCTTATCCCCCGGGACGTCACAAGGATTTCCAAGTAGAAAAAACGACCCGTTTTTCGTTGCCATGGAAACCGAACAGAGAGCGTGCTGGAACTCAAACTCAAACTCAAACATGCGTTTAGGTGATAAAAAACAGTGCCGTTCACATGTCTGATGAGGATTCAACACTGTAACACTGTAGAAAGCTCAGGAAACTCCAAATACCGTAATAGCACCCCTTTAAATAACTGTACTCATATATATATATATATATATATATATTTTTTTTTTTTTTTTTTTATTGGTATTACATATGAGAGCGAATGCCCCCACCTGGCGGCTGAAATGAGTTCCCTCCGCAGGGTGGCCGGGCTCTCCCTTAGAGATAGGGTGAGGAGCTCGGTCATCCGGGAGGAGATCAGAGTAGAGCTGCTGCTCCTCTGCATCGAGAGGAACCAGTTGAGGTGGCTCGGGCATCTGGTCAGGATGCCTCCTGGACCTCCCTGGTGAGGTGTTGCAGGTACGTCCCTCTGGGAGGAGACCCCAGGGAAGACCTAGGACACACTGGAGGGATTATATCTCTCGGCTGGCCTGGGAACGCCTCGGGATCCCCCCCACAGAGTTGGCAAACATGGCTGGGTAGAGGGAAGTCTGTGCTTCCCTGCTTAGGCTGCTGCCCCCGTGCCCCGACCCCAGATAAGCGGCAGAAGATGGATGGATGGTATTACATATTTTTATTATTGCAAAACTGGTGGATAACACAACAACAAGCTGTTGTAGAACCATTTAATTTCAAACAGGCATTTTGCAGCCGGGAAACATCTAAAACTTGCAGCAATTTATGATCCTTGTTATAAAGAATATATTAGAAGTGATTTTGCATCTATATTTATCAGGATGATTAAAATACATTATTTTTAATTATGCAGTCTAGCTTCTTCTTTCCACATGGGGGAAAAGGAAAGGCCCACTTGGAGGATAAACGGGGGTAGGGAGTAGCATGAAATGAAACAGCTAGACATGTTGGTCTCAGGGGGAGGGTGATACAACTGCTAAATCTATCATTAAAACTTGATAAAACATTCTCAAATGACATTTTGGTTTAGTATTTTTAAGGTCACAGATTCTTCAGGTCACAGTCTTACAAGAAGCATCTCATGTAGTCCTCTCTTGGCTCAAGGACTGATATCCCATCTATAACTGAAACTTGCTTTGAGCAAAATCAAAAGTTTTATTCGTGTTTCTTAAGCATTCATAGAAAGTTAACTTTTGCCACATTTGGTGGTTTTATGACTAACAAAGGGATGGGCAGTGCCAAAATTTTCCCTGTCAATATAATACTAGGTTGTGGTACTTTATCGCAGATACAAATATCAATACTGATATTGATGGTAATACCGATATCAATGCTGATACTTCTTGCCTCTTGCACTGCGTGCATTTAATCTTTAATGCAAAGCAATATGCATTATAAATAAAATTCAAGAGCTATAATATTTGAAAGATATGCTTTTAAAAACGACAATAAATTATACTGAGGAGAAAATTAAACTAAATAAGATCAAATAAATCTTTTTAAATGATCAGAATAAATAAATTACAGTTTAATATGATTATTCACATTAAATGAAAACTTTTTTAAAAAGTATAAAATGTAATGTAATATATATTATCAAATGTTTGAAAATATGAAATGCCCTGCATTAAACAGGTAAAATATCTAAACAAAATCTCGCCATCACATGTAGCAGCAGCGTCTTGACATCCTGACATCTGATTGGCTGTAATAATCATGTGACATAGAGGGAACTCACTGTTTCTGAGCTTCAAACACAGTTTTATCACCTAAAACTCTCAGAAGTGGAAACAGATGGCATATTTTGTATCTTGATATTCTAAAAAGTAGCAAATCTGATATTTTGACTTGCAGACATTGAAGTATCGACTGACTGGTGTTTGGAAACACCAGGGGGGTTGACAAAAGTGTCATGAACGCTCAGAAATCCCAGCGTTTAAACATATGAAACCATAAAAATCTTTTCATTTTAAGATGAACACACCAGACCTCATTCTTTTGCTTCATTTTTTTAAAATATTTTTCCAGGGGTTTGTTTGTTTTTCCTGTTTTCATTTGTTTGTTTAACTTTGCAGATTTCATTTGCACCATTCTGCAGCAGTTTTATTGGTCAATTGTCTTTTATTCATTAGGACTAAACTAAATTTTCCATAATAGGCTCGTTTTATATTTGGTGCATCAGATGAAAACAATTATTTTCTTTCTAATGGACTTGTTGCACACTTTGCAAAACAGAATTCTTTGTCTCAGAGTGTTGGAACAACATTACAGCACAATGTTACCAGCATATTTATGTCCAACGTCATGAATGATTCAGCTCACTGGTTCGAAAATTATGAAAGAACTCTACAATTATCTTGTGGCCCATTTATGTGCTAAACTTGCTGGGACAGCTTGACCTGACCATAACTACTAGGTCCTGTTCTAGACTTGTAAATTATTCTCCAGACATAAGAGAATCATTTATCTCTGCAGTCATCGTTGTGAAGGCCTCGGAGAACTTGATGGACTTACTGTAGTTTCATCTAAATTAAGAGCAAAACATCTGAGCCAATGAGACAAACTCCTCCAAAATATTTGAAATATTCTAATCATCTGCTTTTGATGTGCACCTAAAATTGTTGCTGGGCGGACATTGCCTAAGAAATACATAATAGGTTTATTTTTCTTTGACTAAATTTCTATTTGCCGTTAGTCTGTTTGGTGACTGGATGGGGAATTTGGAAGAAGTTGTCAGAAAATGTAGAACTGATTGGTGGCTTTTGTACAACTCAAGCTCCTAAAATGAAAAAAGGTAAGGCAAGTTTATCTGCGCAGCACAATTCAGCAACAGTATGATTCAAAGTGCTTCACAGAGAATCGAAAACATTAGAAAATAAGAAGCTTAATTTAAAATCAAAACAAGACAGAAAGAAATAAGATCGGATAAAAACTATTCCAATCATGATCTATTCCAGCTGAAAGAAAAATGCCGATTTGGACTGAAAATAAATTTCAAATAGCTCTGAATGAAAACTAGTGAAGTTCAGCTGAGAACTGGAGGGTCTTTAACCTGCATGTTCCAGCTGATCTGAGGCTTTCTGGGAGTTTCTTCTAGACATCTGGAGCATAGGCTGAATGTGGCTTTTCCATGTCTGTTTCAGACTCTGGAGCTGGTAACAGACCAGATCCAGATTACCTGAGTGGTCTGGTAGGTTCATAATGGGACAGGAGGTCTACTTTGGTCCTGAACCATTCGGAGCTTTATAGACCAGCAACAGAACTTTAAAGTCCATCCTCTGATAGACAAGCAATTGGTGTAAAGACCTCAGAACTGGTCTGAAGTGGTCTACTTTCACAAGTAGAAGAGATCTGAATGAGCTACAGGTGTCTTGATTTTTTTAAAGAACTAAAGATGATGTTACAGTAATCAAGCCAACTAAAGATGAAAGTCTGGACTCGTTTTTTCAGGTCCCGCTGAGACATCACATATTTTACTCTTCATATATTCTGAAGGTGATAACCTTGTGATTCCCTTAATTATTCCAAATTTAGGTCTGAGTCCATCACTACACCCAGATTTCTGGCCCGATTGGTGCTTTTCAGGTCTGAGTCTATCACTACACCCAGATTTCTGGCTTGGTTTGTGGTCTCTAGGTATATAGAATAGCTCTGAGGTGACCTGTCATTGTTTCTCATTGCCTCAGACAAACACCTCAGTTTTGTTTTTGTTTGACTGAAGAAAGTTTAGGCATCCATAAAGCTGAAGACTTTACGGAAGCTCCAGATAATGAGTTCATTTTCTCCTTAAGTTGAGATTGTAACCGTTTGTCATAATTTACTACCTGAAAAGACTAATTTGGTTGTCTTGAGATAATGAGATGATTAAGATGGGCCTAAAAGTAGATGTGTTACTCTTGATTTCATAGATCATGACATCCCATGACAGCTAGAAACGCAGTTGAGGTGACGAGAGAGAGGATGATTGTTCTCATTCCCTGGAAACATTTCAGTCCAGTTTACTGAATACTCCATTACAAACAGGACACATTTAAGGACATATTGACAAATATACTAAAAATTGTTTCATCAATAATAAAGGATTTAAAAAATAAAAAAAAAGTCAAAGAAAAATTGTATATTGCCATTTTTATTTCTATAATACATTCCTCTGTAAAAATTTGAATCAACATGGAGTTTACATGGTTATGTTTTTAAAAATTACTTCCATGCTATGATATGTGAAAATACAGGTCTCATACTGATACTCAGCATTGGCCAATATCCAGTCAAAGCTCTAAATTCAGAATCACACACAAAAAATCTTGTTCGATAAACTCCCTACACACTTTGCACTGCCAGTCATCATATCATTTATTATTCCAGTTTGGACTTCTTTGCCCTTTTCAAAAATCTTATTAGGCATCTACAGAAAACCCAAATGAATCCAATTATTAACAAAGTAAATGCCACAAATACTGCCATCACATCTAGACAGTAGTAGGCATACCAGGGTAGCTTATATGACCCTGTGCGTAGATGTGCTGCACCCTTGTGCCTCATGACATACTCTATCCAGAAAACAGCATTATCAATGGCTTTTATTGGTTTGTCATGGTGAAGCTGTGACAACCTGATCATATTCTGCTTGTAGGGTTTTTCTGGGTCGACAATATTATTCAGAGCTCTTATCAGCGTCTCAACATCCATTTTTGTCACTTCAACTATCTCAGCAACACCACGGGCTTTCATGCGCACCATGTTGTCATACTGGTCAAATATGAGGGGTATACCTAGAACCGGCACTGCGTGGTAGATTGCCTCATAGAGGCCGTTGGTGCCCCCATGTGTGACAAAAGCCCTGGTTTTGGGGTGGCCAAGGATGTCATTTTGAGGCAGCCATTCAACCAGCATGGTGTTGTTTCCTAGAGTGGTTGGTCGTTTCCCAAGATGCCTCCACAGAATCTTCTGAGGGAGGCTGGCAAATGCTGAGGCAAAGGTCTCCGTTACCTCTGGGCCAAGGTCGCTGAGTAGGGTCCCCATGGTCATGACAATCACCCCATGTTCACCAGAGCTCTGCACAAAGTCTTCTAAATCTGATGGGAGAGGCTTGGAGGGCTTGCCCTGGAAGCCTCCGATGTAGACCACATTGGGCATGGTGGGACGAGGAAATTCAAAAGTAAAGTCAGCCCGCAGCAACCAGATATCCGCTTCTTGGATTAGCGACAGGGTGTTGACGTTGCGTCCAAAGTAACGATCACAGACGGCCTGGTACGGAGGATTGGAGACAAAGTGGTACATGTACACCAACATGCCATGATAGATCACATTACTGACTCTCTGGAAAAAGTCCATCTTGTCAGAGTAATAGGAAAACAAAGCAGGGACGTAGGACAGTGGAGAGGGAGCGATGGCAAAATGAGCCTCTCCTGTAAATATCAAACGTACATTGAGAACCAAGGGGAGCTTGAGATAATGTGCCACCAGCACTCCACCTGGGAAAGCTGGATCTGTTAAAACAAGGTCGTACCCAGTTTCCTCCAGTTCCCTCATCAGTGTCTTATTCTCAAACATGGTGACAACCAGATTTGCCACAGACTGCTGGCTTTTCCCCATCACAAGGAAAAAGTTTCTGTAGTACTCAGAAAAAGCCCACAGAGAACCTTGATGCTGACGGATTTCCAAAGAGATCTTCAAGTACAAAGTCATAGATGCATGACTCTCTATTATTTGGGGCTGTTCCTGTGGGATGGTAATGGAGGTATAATGAGGTGAAGATTCAGGAATGTACCAGCTGGTGGAAGTGCGAAGCACAGTGATTTGATGGCCCTGAGAATGCAGGGCCTCCAGAAGGATTTTCATGTTGAGCCAGTGACTTCCATCCACTGGGAAGACCAACACTTTCCCACTATCTCCACTGGAAGGCAGGGACACAGAAATCAGCAGAAGGAATGCCACAGCTGAATATGAATTCATTACTGTAAGGAAACAGAACACAAGCAATACTTTCATCACACAGAGTTTTTAGTAGTTATTTCATTTTTTGCTCTTTTATCAGTTTCTAATACGAGCCATGCTTTTTGGCTATGACCTGCTGATTTATGCAAGCATTGTTATGTTCTGTCCCACATGAACATGTCAAAGAAAGTTACCACTATCAGCTGACTAGTGTAAAGTTCCAAAGATTCGATTTCCTTTTATTATGAATTCCCTTGTAATTTATCAATCAGCCTTGCACTGTTTATTATTCTACACTACACAAGCCACTATAAATCCCAAAGTCCAAATGCTTTTTGCATTTGTGTGCAGCCTAAACATGTTGCAGTTGTCTTACAAGTTTGTTTCTGAAAAGACATTTTGCAGAAATAAAGTGAACTTGTTTTAACTGTCAGGGAGAATGGAGGATGTGGAAAAGGAAGGGTCAGGTGGATGCCAACGATGAGTTTTGTTGTAGAAAGTTAAAAGGCTTGGCTCAAGCGGAGCGAAAGCAGAAACTAAAACTAAGCTGACCAAGGAAAATGAGGGACGACATCCAGGGAAAAAGACAACAATTTGGCAGAGAAACAAGCAAACTGATGGTTATATACAGCTACATAAAAAAAAATTAGAATATATGAAAAAGTTCAAGATTTTTTTGTCACTCATTTCAGAATGTGAAACCCATATATTATATAGATTCATTACACATAGAGTGAAACCTTTCAAACATTCATTCCTTGATATTTTAATAATTGTGGATTATAGATGATGAAAACCAAAATGTAGTGTCTAATAAAATTAAAATTTTGTGAAAAACTTCAATCTTAGAAAGTCATGGTGTCACACCCCAATCAACTAATCAACTCAAAATACCTGCAAAGGTATCCTAAACCTTTAAATGGTCTCTCAGTCTGGGTCAGATGGCGACACAATCATGAGGAAGACTGCTGACCTGACAGATGTCCAGAAGACGATCATTGACCCTCCACAAGGAGGGAAAGCCATAAAGGTCATTTCTAAAGAAGCTGCTTGTTCACAGAGTGCTGGATCCAAGCATATTAATGGAAAGTTGAGTGGAAGGAAAAGATGCACCAGCAAAAGGCAGAACCACAGCCTGGAGAGGATTGTCAAGGAATATCCATTCAAGAATTTGGGGAGCTTCACAAGGAGTGGACTGAAGCTGGACTCAGTGCATCAAGAGCCGCTACGCACAGACGAGTCCTAGACATGGGCTGCAAATTTCCCATTCCTCGTGTCGAGCCACTCCTAAACCAGAGACAACGACAGAAGCATCTCACCTGGGCTAAGGAGGGAAAGGACTGGACTGGTTCTCAGATGGAAGCAGATTCTGCATTTCAGAATCTGCTTCCATTGCAGGTGGTCTTGGTTTGGAAACCAAGGTCCCAGAGTCTGGAGAGGCACAGAATCCATGTTGCTGGAAGTCCAGAGGGAAGTTTCCACAGTCAGTGATGGTTTGGGAGCCATGTCATCTGCTGGTGTTGGTCCACTGTGTTTTCTGAAGATCACAGTCAACACAACACAGCATCTAGCAGGACATTTTAGAGCACTTCATGCTTCCTTCTACTGACAAGCTTTATGGAGATGCCAGTTGTTTGTCATCAGGACTTGGCACCTGCCTACACTGCCAAAGGTACCAAAAGCTGCTTCAATGACCAAGGTGTTACTGTGCCTGATTGGCCAACAAACTCACCTGATCTGAAACCAAAAGAGAATCTGTGGGGTGTTGTCAGGAGGAAGATGAGAGACACCAGACCCAACCATGTAGATGACCTGAAGGCTGCTATCAAAGCAACCTGGGCTTACATTACACCTGAGCAGCGCCACACGCTGGTGGCTTCCATTGCCACGCCACATTGATGCAATAATTCATGCAAAAGGAGGCCCAACCAAGTACTGAGTGCATCAAAATTGACACACTTTTCAGAAGCCTGACATTTGTTTAAAATATCCTTTTTTTCATTGATCTAATGTAATATTCTAATTTTCTTAGACACTGCATATTGGGTTTTCATTATCTATAAGACACGATCATAAAAAATTTCTGGAAATAAATGTTAGAAATGTTTCACTCTATGTGTAATGAATCTATATAATATTTGGTGATGAATATGAAATGAGTGACGAAAAAACATTTTCATAATATTCTAATTTTCTGAGATGTAAAGCCTAAACTGAAGAGAAGCAACTAAATGAGAAGCACGTGTGACAAATTAGCAAACGAAAGCAGGTCTGTCAAGAACAGGAAGTAAACAGAATGGAAACACAAGAGGATTAACTTGCAAAATAAAACAGGAAGCTAAGGAAAAGACTGGGACAAGAATTCTGAAAGAAATCTCATGAACTTTGACAGTAATGTGCAGAAGACTAAGATTCCACATTTTAGTCGGTTACAGGTGTATTTGGTCCATTTTCAAGCAGTTTAGCTATCCATCATTTGATGCAGAAAACAGAGCAATGTCACCAGAAATCGTAGGGACAGTGTTGAGTCAGATGGCTGAAACAGAACCAGCGAAGAGAACAATCCAAAGGTGAAGAGGAGGAACAGGAAGAAGATGACACAGGAACCACTGAATAAAAAACACCTGAAGAAGATACAAAATGAACTTGAGAAAAGAAAAAAAGAGGTTTTATTCTTTTACTTCTGGCCTTCATAGTAGTGCTTTACTGGTGTCAAAACACAGAAGTGAACTCCAAACAAACAACTAACTGAACAACTCTAGCAACATATAAGACCCATGGAAGGCTTTAACGTCTGACAGTGTTTGAAATGGACGCCACTATTTACGTACGTTGAGTATAAATGTGTGTTTGAATGTATGTGAAAGAACAGACAAAATAGCTCAAATCAAACGGCTCCATGTTTATGTGAATGATGATATTACAAGGATGCACCCATTACAATGTAAACAGCAAGGTGAGAAAATGGCTGTCTTGACCTCACCACACCTACAGCGTTATGGTTCTCTTGTCTCAAGTTAAGTTAACTTGTTTAAAAAGATCACAAAAACTTTGTGAAAAGAACAGACTAGCATATGCTCAGCTATGTGAAGCTAACACTTGTGCTAATGCTAAGGCTAATGTTCAGAGTGTTTCTTACCAGTCTCTATAAAACAGTCTCCTTCTTGGAACGGAGAGGGTTTTAATGGTCCTGTGTCCAGCTAATATCCAGTCTTTGCTGCAAGGAACTGAACTCTTAAAACAGGATATTGGTTCCTTTTTTGTTGTTTTTGTGGAAGTATCAGGATAATCAATATGGTGGGTTTAGGAGTGAGATAAGTAGACCTTGGCTGTGTCTCAATCAGCGCACTAACACTACTTCGCGCACTATGTTTCAGTGTGTAGTGCGTTTACGCAGACTTTTGTGCAAAAAACTCAGTGCACTGAAAGTACCCGGATGCTGCCCTAAACCCGCCCATAAATGCAGTGTGGAACGATGGACACTTCGCGCACTAAATCGACGCCATTTTGCTGACGTAGCGGAAGAGGATGGACTTTCCATCAGTTTACCCGGTAAATAATGGCGGAGTTTAACGCCGGTCCAGGCGGGGATTCATTTGTGTAAATGTAAGTATTAATTTATTCCGTTATGATTGCAATGTATACTGCAGCCTGTTAATCTATCCCTGACGACAGTTATGGATCTGACCATTTGTCAGACTCGGTGGTTAGCACCGTAGGTTAGCACACTGTTAGCAGTTTTTATCCGCTGTAGTGGACGTATACAGGTTATGTGTGTTATAAATGATGAATGTTATAGGTTCTGTATGTTCATTCATCCTTGTTGAGGAAGATGAAGCATTGTGGTGTTTATAACGTAAGCTATTAACACCGATATAGCGCCAGTTTTTAAGAGTGCGGTCCGTTACTATGGTTACCACTGATGCCATAAATCTGCATCGTATGGTCAGATCTGAACTGCTGAGACTGAACGAGAAAATATAGATATAAAATAGACATAGTAGTGAATTTAGTTGGTATGGTTATTAGAGTGCAAAGTGTGAGGTGTGTAACTTTCTTCTGCATGGCTCCACCTCGTCTGTCCCTGATTGAAAATCGATCGAGTGTCTGTGTGTGTGTGTGTGTGTGTGTGTGTGTGTGTGTGTGTGTGTGTGTGTGTGTGTGTGTGTGTGTGTGTGTGTGTTCAGTTTACGTTGTAGTTGGTGTCATGTAATATTTACTGAATGTTTCGTGTGTTTTGTGTATGGTAATAAATTAATCATTACAAAATATTTAATTATATTAGAAAAATGTAAAGAGAAGTTCATTGTAGATCTTCATTATATAGAGACACACAATTTGTTTCCCATTCGCCAAATTATTTATTGTTTAGATGTAAATGCAGTCATGATCTGGGGAGTAACACATCATTGTCATCCTCTGCCTCTCATCAGCCTCACAGATGGTTCCTGGAGACGCTGCTGGTTCTCCTGCTGGTTGTTTCCCAGCTGCCCACCTGGCTCCAGAAGGTCACCGCTGCTCATGCAGATGTTGTGGAGGACGGTGGATGTACTTCACCTCCTTCCAGAGCCTTTAGGAAGACGGACCTCCACCTGGTCTCTAGGATCCTGAAAGACCTCTCCACACGCAACTGGCTTCTGACAGGCAGCAGTTGAAGCGAGCTTGCAGGTGGATTCAGACAGGCTGCCTGAGGAGCATCATGAGGAAGATGGACTGCAACAAGCAGGGGGAGATTCAATAAAGGATTCAATAACAACTTTGCTGCGTCCCTGTGTCTGAGCATCTTCTTTACAGCATTACATTCCCTACATTATCATTTATAATCCGTTTCCTGTTGCCTAATGTGCACAGCATCAGAGTAAACACCAATTAAAACACGTGTTTAATGAAAAGGACATTTTTTCCACTGACAATATCTTTGCATATTTAAAAGCTGTTTTATTAGTGTTTTCATTTGCACTTTATTATACTAATAAGCATGTGGGAGACATGAAAACCCACATGACAGTCTGTTATGTACAGTTAACAACTAAGATCACTATAGTGTAGGCCATAATATATGATGATATGATACATAGTTCTGTTTGCTGGATTTGTTCATTTATTTATTACAACTTCCTAAAAAGAATTTAGTGGGACGAACTGTCCCTGAAACGATGAGCCAATAATGATGCGAGACTGGCAACAGGTACGCACTCTGGGCACGTATGCAGGCGGGTCATACACGTTACAAGTAAATAAATATACGTACCAGTTTAGCCAATCTGAGGAAGATCCTTCGTCACCTTTAATGCGATGTAGTTTCATGAGAGAAGCAAATTCATTCTCATAATTTAGCGCTTTGTTTTACTTTTGGTGGCAGAATAATTGTGGTCAAATGCGAGTTCGTCACTACCGGTTAGTGCTTCACGTCCAGTGTTCCATTTGGGACAGCACTTACCCACCGTAGTGTGCACTAGAGAAAAGTGCGTAGTGCACACTATGCACTATGCACTAAGGAATTGAGCTGGAAAGGCTGCAGAGTAATGCATATAAGACCCTCTGTAGCCTGAGAGAAAGAGGTATGTGACCCCTTTTCCTGGAGAATCTTCAGAAAAAGAGGGTGTGGTTAGAAAGCAGTAAGTGTGTTGGAGGAAAATGCTACAACAAAAAAAGTGGTCCCTGAGGACCAGAATTTAGTTACCTGGGTTGAGGTAAAGAGTGCATAAGAAATTTGGAAGATCTAAGAAAAAAGACAAACGTGTTGCAATGAAAATCTTGCCACACCTAGACTAAGCTGTGATACAGGTCAGGCTTTAGATGAAATAATAGTCCAGTTTTGTTTATGCTGAAAGAATGAAGATGGACAGATGTTGCATTGTGTGAATTAATCTTTTTTTTTTTTTTTTAAATAAAAATTGTAAAACAGTTTGTGAGAATTTGTTTGTTTTCTATTAATGTTGTAAGCAATCATCTTGCGAGCAAGAGTCTGTGGACCTCCTTCACCTGCACACTGTTTACAAGCCTGTCTGGCTGCATAGGTGGCTGAGTTTAATGCTCTCAGACCTGCTGTAACAAAGGCAGAAGCTGCACAGAAAGAACAAGTGAGAAAGCAAGTTTTTCATTTGTAAATCTACAGCTCCTGGAGTAATGCTCAACAAAAACTGTGCCTTTCGGTGCTATATGTCATCAGGCTTCTAGTGCAGCCACTGTGGATATCTAGATAAAAGATAAGGAGGTCCTTCTGGTACCAGACTTGTTGCTCTTTGTGCAGGTCATTGTTTTGATTTTCAAAAGCAGATAAAGTTATCACCTCACAAAGTGTTCAACTTCTCCTGCTATCCAGCTGTTTTGTTGATTGTGTTAGACTATTGTATTGCAGTTTTACTGAAATGTTGTTAAATAAATCACTTAAGAAAATCAGAATCTTGTATACTTTATTAATCTCAGAAGGAAATAGTTTAAATCAATTGTTTGTGCATGCTAAAATACAAATAAAGTTTGATTTGATTTCAAATACCCAATGAGGTTCTTTGCCATTTTCTTGTTTCCAATTAGTTGGCATCTATGCTTGTTTTTTGTTTTTTAAAACTAGCTTATGTAATAGGCTGCAATGCATCTCCAAGTGGCTTAATCCAAGTTCTTTGGATGAGCCATGGCTGGATGTTGAGCAAGCATTGTGTGAGGATTTAGTCATCTCTGATTTACCATTCATCAGCTCAACTGTCAAGTCATATAAGTGTTTCAAAAGCATTAACATCAGCTCCAGTTTAACGGCTTGGTGGGAATTCCTGAAAGTAACCAAGTCTGCGCTTATTCCATGTAAGCTCACACCCATCTGGAACAATCCTGACTTCCTGCAAAACAAAAAGATGATAAACTTCCCTCAGTGGAAGAATAAAGGAGTAAAGCAGTTAGAACATATAATAGAAAATGGAAACTTTCTGCCATTTGATGCAATTTCTTCACGGTATGAATTCAGCAGCACCAAATTCTTAGAATACCACCAACTTAAATCTATTATAAGTAAGAAATACACCACTGATCAACTAAAATTACAGTTATCTATCAGGGTTGCAGAATTCTTAAATCTTAAGGCCCCGAAGCTACTATCCAAAATATACAGATTACTATTGAAGCTAGAAGATTCCATCTCTCTCCCAACTTCTAAATGGGAAGCAGACTTATCCAGTAACTTCAATCAAAATGAATGGTCACAAATCTGCTCAAACACATTCAAAATGACTAAGAATTCAAGCATGCAATTAATACAATTCAAAATTCTACACAGAACTCATTATACAGGACACAGGATGTTCAAGATGGGTCTGTTACACTCACTTATCTGTTCACACTGTACTGACAACATGATTGACAGCTACTACCATGCCTTATGGTCTTGTCCACCTGTCCAGAGATTCTGGCTCCAGGTATGTAAAGATCTGTCAGACTGGTTTAAATGTAATATCCCTGCAAACCCCAAATTGTGCCTATTGAGTCACTTAGGTGAAAATAACATAGGGTTTAATTTAGCAAAACCAATCCTCAGCAGCCTGTGCATTGCAAAGAAAACTATCCTTGTGAACTGGAAAAGCAAACAGAATCTGTGTATCCAGCAGTTTAGAAATCTGTTATTAGATTACATCAGCATGGAAATGATGTCTGCCTCCTCAAAGGATCAGTCAGTTGAATTTCACTCTCTCTGGTCTCCTGTGATCAGCTCCATCACTTAGTGTAGGGGGGAGAGTGTGACCTCATCCTGCTCGGGGCTGGGGAGTGGCTGGGTGGCTCAGGTGGCTATGGGTCTGGGGTGGACCCCTGGACGGGGATCTTGGCTGCTTCATTACTGGGGGGGCTAGGTTTCCAGACCTGGCGGGAGGCCTTGGGTTGATCAATGGTTGGAGTTGCCTTGCGGCGGTGGGGCGAGGTCGCTGGCGGGGGCTGGATCGGCGGGTATTGGCTCCGTGACGGGTGGCCGTGCCACTGCGGGGTGGGCGGGGTGCAGGTCCTGGGCTCCGGTGCCCGGGGCTGTCCCCTGCTTCTCAGGGATGGGGGGGTCGGCCCTGCCGTGGGGGGTTGGGCTGACCTGGACCTGCCGCTGCAGTGGGGGCGGGTCCGTGCCCTGGTGCCTGGCAGAGGGGCCCGGGCCCAAGATAGTTGAGGATGGGGGGGTGCCTGTGTATATATGGGGTGTGTATGGAGGAGTGTAGTGGTACATGAATGTATGGGGGGTAGGGGTGCGTGTATGTGGGAGCGTGTTGAGGCATGTATGTGTGGGGGTGTAGGGGTGGGGGTTTAGGGGAGTGCGAAAGTACATGAGTGTGTGGGGTGTAGGGGGGGTACGTATGAGGGAGTGCGGTGGTGTATATGCGGGGTGTGTATAGAGGATTGTAGTGGTACATGAAGGTATAGGGGGTGAAGGGTGTGTGTATGCGGGAGTGTGTGAGGGGTGTTGGGGTGGAGGTTTAGGGGACTGTGATAGTACATGAGTGTGTGGGGTGTAGGAGGTGTGTGGTGGTTTATATGTGGGGGGTTTATGGGGAGTGTAGTGGAGCATGAGTTTGTGGGGGGTAGGGTTGTGTGTAAGGGGGAGTGTGTTAGGGCATGTATGTGTGGGGGTGGAGGTTTTGGGGAGTGTGATAGTACATGATTGTGTGGGGGGTTGGGGGTGTGGATGAGGGAGTGGGTGGTGTGTGTGTGTGTGTGTGTGTGTGTGTGTGTGTGTGTGTGTGTGTGTGTGTGTGTGTGTGGGAGGGGGTAAGGGCTTATGTGTGGGGAATCTGGTGTTAAATGCATGGGAGATAGGGGTGTGTATATAGAGGAGTGTCGAGGTGCATGTTTATGGGGGGTAGTGGTCCGTGTGTAGGGGGGAGTGGGGGGGTGCATGTGTATGTAGGTGTATAGGGGGGTGAAGGGTCATGATTATGAAGGGGGTAGGACTTCAGTGAGAGAAGTGGGGAGTTGTGGTGGTTTGTTCTAGGGTAGGTAGAATGGGAAGGGGTGTTTTGTGGTGGGAAGGGGGGTGAGTGGGATGTAGGGTTTTGGAGGTGGACTAAACTTTTGGCCGTGTATCTGTTAGAATGGGTGTGTATGTGTACAGATGTATGTGTGGGTCTGTAGGTGTGTGTGTGTGTGTGTAGATGTGTGGGTCTGTAGGTGTGTCTGTGTGTAGATGTGTGTGTATACTAGGCTGATGGTGAGGGGGTGTGAATGTGTTGGTGTGTAAAGGAGGAGGGAATGCAACGTGTCTCTGGGTGGGGGCGTCTCCTCGGGGTGTGGGGGCGGTGGGCCCTTGGTCTGTCTCTCCTTCTGCCGCCCCTCCTCTTCCTTGCCCCCCCCCCCCAACTTTTGCATGTGGTTCGTTGGTGCCTTCTGGGGCCGGTGGCGGCTCTTTTGTTGGTGTTGCTGAGGGCCCTGGTTGTTGGGGCAGCTGCCCTTGGCCTGTCCTGGCCTTCGGGGGCCCCGGGAATGGGGGACGTGCCTCGTGCCACAGGTGGCTCATCTTCTTGAGGGAGGCGCACTTCCCTCGGGACCTAAATCCCCGGACCCCCCTCCTTCCCTTCTTCCACCACACACAGGCAGGGCGTTGGGAGGTGGACACGTTGATCTGGGTGGTGAGAGAGGCCATCAAGGTGGTCTCCATCGCTGCACCCGGCATCGGTTCACCTCCCAGTTTTAATTACACTTAGTCAACATTACACAAAAAACACACACTGACAACACATGGACATATTTTGGGGGGCGGGCCATGCAGTGTGCGGTGGGCGGGGCTGCTTTGGTGGTCCCGCTCCCAACATGATGTGGTTACTTCTTCCCAATTTTAATTGCAAACAACACACACTTCACAATCATTCATAAGCTGGGAGGAGGGGGAGTCGATGGGGTCCTGCCACGCCCCTATTTCCGGGGCTGTGCCGGAGGAGTTTGGGCGGGGGAGTGGTGCTGTTCAGGGGGCCTGGGTCTGGGCTGGCCTGGCAGGGGTGGGACTGCTGCTGGCCCTGGGTGGTGCTGGATCGGCTGCATGTGTGAAGTGGTGGGGGGGCATTGACAGGGGTGGGGGGTAGTTGTGGGGCCCTGATCGGGGCCCTCCTATCCCCTGCTCCCCCGGGGGTATCTCACAGGGGACACGTTGGGAAAGACAGGGGAGGGCGTGCATGAGCCAATGGATGAAGTGGTGAATGAATGTTAGGGTAGAGGGGGGGTGGGGGGGGATCAGGGTGAAAGAATTTAGGAAAGTGGGTGGCTGCTAGGATAAGAGGAAGGGGGGGTGTATGCAGATGGGTGGGGGTGTGTATGTGGGGCTATGGTGGTGGTACGGGGAAGTGATGGGGTGGGTGTACAATGAGGAGTGTGAATGTGGATAGAGGGGTGTAGGGAGGTATGTGTGTGTGTAGAGTGGGGTATGCGTGTATGGAAGAATGGGTGATTATAGAGGGAGCAGGGATGTATGTGTGAGGGGGTGTGTGTGTATAAAGAACGGGGGTAGGAGAGTGTGAGTTTGAGCGTGTGTAAGAGAATGGGTGGATAGGGTGTGTTTAAGGAGGAAGTGTGGATGCGTGTGTGTGTGGGTGGGTGCATGTGTGTGTGTGTGTGTGTGTGTGTGTGTGTGTGTGTGTGTGTTTGTGTGCATGGGGGAGGGTCTTGGTGCTCGGGGAGTGCTGCTGGTGCACTGGGGTGCGGCCTGGCTGCCGCTCGGTGGCGGTCTGGGGATCCCGGCCCTCCGTCGGTGTGGGCTGGGCCCTCTGCCTGCGGGGGTGGGGGGTTGCTTCCGGGCTCTTGGGGCTGTGGCGCCCGCGCTCTGTCTGCCCTGGGTGGCCGGTGCCCGGCGGGGCCGGTCCTTGCTGGTCCGGGCCTGCTGGGGCCTGTTCCCCCTGACTGCGGGGGACTCTGGCTGGGACCCCCCTCTGCCGCCTCCTGGGTCGGTGCATGGCTGGCTCCGGGGTGGGGCGGTTGGGGTCTGCACCTGGGGGTGGCTGCCGATGGCCCTGGTCTCGGGGGTCCTCCTGGCGTGCCTCTTGCCTTTGTGTGGGAGGGGTCACACTGGCATGATCTTCTCTGAACACGTTCCACTCTGCATGTTCTGCATGTGACACAGTCACCGAGTCGTCTGCAGGTTTATTCACTAATAGCAGCTAGTTTTCTCATTTCTGTTTGTTTCTCATTTATATTTAACTTTTTACATTCATAGTTTAGTTACTATGATCTAAAGTTGGCTTGTATGTGTATGTATATGTGTTAATACTGGCGAGTGCGTATATGTTTGTACGTATGTATGTGTGTGCATGTGTGTGCATAGAGGTGTGTGTGTATATGTATGTATGTGTATATGTATATGTGTACATATGTATATATATATATGTGTATATATATATGTGTGTATACGTGTGTGTATATGTATGTGTATGTATGCGTGTGTATGTGTGTGCCTGTATGTGTGTGTATGTATACATCTGTAGGTTGTTTTCTTTCTTTTTGTTTTTGGGTTATTTTTTAGTTTTGTTTTTTTTTCTCTCCCTTTATCTCTTTCACTTTTCTTATGAGGTGTTTTTTCTCCTTTCTCTTTCTGTCTTTCGTCTGTCCTCTCTGGTCCAGCAGTACAAACTCTACAATTCAAACAACAATACAAAATAAATATAGAAATAAAATAAAAATTCAGAAAGTCAAGGGGATATCTATAAAGCTTGCCTTGGCAGAGAAAATTTGCTCAGCAGAACACAGCATCCAGACCATCATTCTGCTGCCTAAATGCTGGACAAGACAAAAAAAAAAAAAAAAAAAAAAAACTAGCTTTGTGCAAAGCAAAACCCACGTGCTGTGTTGCAGTAGTGTTTGAAAGATCCATACCTGTTTGATCAGTGAAAACTCATTATCATCCCAGAAATTAAAGAGAAATAACATAAAAACATGCTGAGGCTTTGTGAAGGTGTTGTCAGATGCAACTCTCTGGACAGAATGCAGCCCAATCACCCGACTACTGGCTGGGATGTCTTATCAGTGTGAGAGCTAAACTTCAAAATGCAGAAATGAGAAAAGCTTTAAACAGAAATCCTACTTTTGGTTCTAGTTCAAGTACGTTTTTTTTTTTTTTTTTATAGTTTGTTCAAATTTAAAACACTGATTGATAATGCTGCTGATTTCGAGTTTATTTTTTAAAATGGTATTTTCAGTAGTAGAAAGTCAAGACAGAGGCTTTGTTATCGGTGAAGTTAAAACTGACCTCAAGCTGGAGTATCTTCAATCACTCTGACTCCCATTCCAGATGGAGGGGAACCCAACATCTGAGCTTATCAGCCTTGTGAACTGTTTGTTTAAACACATGACAATATTAAACCTCATGATTGTTATTGAGCTGCGGGGCCGTCTCAGTACCCAGACAACTTCTAACTGCTCAGCCTAAAACGTAATGCGTATGAACTCATACGTAATGCGTATGAATTTAAGTGACTTCCCTTTCTTAATTCGTAGTTAAATACGACATCGGCCCTCTTTGATGTTATAACAGTTTTAAGATTTCTGGGAAAACTTACCAACAGGTTTACGAGTGTTTATGGGAATTTTTCACCATTCTTCCAGAAGCACATTGTTGGTCAGACACTGATGCTGAACTAGAAGACCTTCCTCGTGGACTCCACTCTAATTCCCCCCCAACGTGTTCTATCCCGTGTGTCATGTTGAAAGAGGAAGTAACCATCCCCAAACTGGTCCCATAAATTTTGGAACATGTCTTAGTTTACTGAAGCCTTCAAAAGATCCTTTTCCATTAGTATCAGCTTGTCTCAACTTAACTAGCCTCGGCTTGAGATGTACAGTTTTCCACTTGGCTTTTGTACCTGTCTACTGGTACATTTTTTGCATCTCCTCAGCAGCTGTTCTAAGCGTGTTGAGTCGGGTTGAGTGTGACGTCACCAGACTGCGTGCTGCTATTGGTCAGGGGCGTGGCCAATCAGATGTAAGAGTCAGGGAGTGACATCACCGGAAGAGCAACTTCAACTTGCAAGTTGTTTAAACTACGTGACAAGCAGTGCCACAACAAAAGTCTGTTCTGGTGGTCCAAGACATTGGTGGAGAGATTTTCTTGCTTGGTTGCTGAGGAAAGGATAAAGAGGGAACTTGATGGAGTGACACAAAATTAAAAGATCTATCAAGAACTTTCCAACTCAATGGCTACAGGTACCAAAGAAGTTTTCAGTAGTGTCGAGTCAAACTGAAAAAGCTCAAAACTCACTATTGGCAGGTCAAGGACCCCAATGGTTGGAGTGGATCAAACAGGCGAGACTGGAAGTGGCTCCAACAAATGGACACAATAAATGGTCAGCGACCGGCGAGCCATAAACCAAGTAGCATATTGCCTCTAGGTCCTGTGTTGTCATAGAGCTTGTCGAGCACAACACTGACATCACAGCGACTTTGCACAAACCCCGCCCATTTTAGACCTGGTACTAAATTGTAATGGAAAAGAAACAGGAGCAAGCAGAGACGAGTTGATACTAATACAAAAGAGGCAAGAGTTCCACTTCTCCAGCATGGGGGACAAGACCCCCGGGTCTCTGATGACTGCAGGTTCAGCTTCCAGACTTTCTCCAGGTCATCCTGGAGGCCTTGGAATTGTGTCAGTTGCTCATCTTTGTTTTTCCTCATATTTCCATTACTGGGGATGGCTATATCAACCACTACGGCTTTACTCTGCTGCTTATCCACCATTACTCTGTTGGTAAATTGGCCACTACCATTTTGTCAGTCTGTATCTGGAAACCCTATTTGATAATTTACACACATATATACATATATGTGTATGTGTAAATATTATCAAACAGTTCCACTTCCCCTACTGATATCATGATACAAGACTGTAGATACAGTCCAGTGTTTTTAATGTCTGGGTACCCACATAAATGACTCACTAACAAGACAGTCTGAAAGCAACTATAAACTTTTACGAAAAAGGTCACTTTTGATGACTATTGAGGTCCCTATTGATGTTTTACAAAAGGTTTCAATGTTTTTATTGCTCCTGGTGAAACCAAAGACAAATTTCCTGCCTTGGTGATTCAATCAAATATTTCTAATTCTAATTCTAAAATACGTTACAATAGGTTTTTTTTTAAAAAAAACAAAAACATTAATCATTATATGATGAGCAACAGCAAGCTTTCAAAATGTTTTTATGCTAGCGTTAGACACCGATCATGGACGAAACAAATGAAGCGTTCAGGTCCTTGCTGTACAAATGGAAGACCCTGAGGCAGATTCAGGTGTTTGTTGTGAATGTATGACCCACATATCTTGCAGATAGCTTTACACTGCACCTCAATAAAGTCTTTCAGATATTTTTAAGCATTAAACAAGTGCAGGAAGTGAAAATGGGCATAATTATAAACACAAGAACTATTTATTGAGTTATTGGTGCCCCAAATTGACTTTTCTCCTATGATATAACCTGAAGTTCTCTGAATGCCATAAAGTTTTTAAATTTAGTTTTCTTTATAACTGTATGTGTCCTGAAGGTAAATTGCAGGCATTCCTTTGAAACTACTTTGTAAATATCTTCCTTATTTATTCCAAAAAGAATTTAAACCTTGTTGGGATGAGCTCCAGCTTCCTGCGACCCTGAATTGGATTAAGTGGTTAGGAAAATGGATGGATGGATCACACAGCTGTTTTTCAAAGCAACAGTTTTATTTTTTATTAAGATTACAGTCAAAGAAACAATATATTGTAATAGTTACCAGAAATGTGAAGCATTGTAGTCACAAATCATGGAAAGTTAAATCACCCAGCGGTATGTAAAAATCAACATGGTACATACTTTAAATTTTTTCATAACTGCTTCATTAAAAGGTACATGAAAGCATAATTTGTTTTAATTTACTGTTTTTTCCAACATTGTCATATAAATCCTACATTTTGTTTCCTATAATTAAGCGTCTTTTCATCTAAATTCTTTATGTGGCTTTACCCTGTTTCACAGACTCAACGCTACCTTCCAATTAATCGATCTATTCCAGTTTGGACTTCTTTGCCCTTTTCAAAGATCTTATTAGGCATCTACAGAAAACCCAAATGAATCCAATTATTAACAAAGTAAATGCCACAAATACTGCCATCACATCTAGACAGTAGTAGGCATACCAGGGTAGCTTATATGACCCTGTGCGTAGATGCGCTGCACCCTTGTGCCTCATGACATACTCTATCCAGAAAACAGCATTATCAATGGCTTTTATTGGTTTGTCATGGTGAAGCTGTGACAACCTGATCATATTCTGCTTGTAGGGTTTTTCTGGGTCGACAATATTATTCAGAGCTCTTATCAGCGTCTCAACATCCATTTTTGTCACTTCAACTATCTCAGCAACACCACGGGCTTTCATGCGCACCATGTTGTCATACTGGTCAAATATGAGGGGTATACCTAGAACCGGCACTGCGTGGTAGATTGCCTCATAGAGGCCGTTGGTGCCCCCATGTGTGACAAAAGCCCTGGTTTTGGGGTGGCCAAGGATGTCATTTTGAGGCAGCCATTCAACCAGCATGGTGTTGTTTCCTAGAGTGGTTGGTCGTTTCCCAAGATGCCTCCACAGAATCTTCTGAGGGAGGCTGGCAAATGCTGAGGCAAAGGTCTCCGTTACCTCTGGGCCAAGGTCGCTGAGTAGGGTCCCCATGGTCATGACAATCACCCCATGTTCACCAGAGCTCTGCACAAAGTCTTCTAAATCTGATGGGAGAGGCTTGGAGGGCTTGCCCTGGAAGCCTCCGATGTAGACCACATTGGGCATGGTGGGACGAGGAAATTCAAAAGTAAAGTCAGCCCGCAGCAACCAGATATCCGCTTCTTGGATTAGCGACAGGGTGTTGACGTTGCGTCCAAAGTAACGATCACAGACGGCCTGGTACGGAGGATTGGAGACAAAGTGGTACATGTACACCAACATGCCATGATAGATCACATTACTGACTCTCTGGAAAAAGTCCATCTTGTCAGAGTAATAGGAAAACAAAGCAGGGACGTAGGACAGTGGAGAGGGAGCGATGGCAAAATGAGCCTCTCCTGTAAATATCCAACGTACGTTTAGAACCAAGGGGAGCTTGAGATAATGTGCCACCAGCACTCCAGCTGGGAAAGCTGGATCTGTTAAAACAAGGTCGTACCCAGTTTCCTCCAGCTCCCTCATCAGTGTCTTATTCTCAAACATGGTGACAACCAGATTTGCCACAGTTTGCTGGTTTTCTCTAATCAAGTTGAATATATGTCTGTAAAACTCAAAAAATGCCCACACTGAGCCTTGATTTTGACTGATTTCCAATGATCTCTCCAGGAAAGAATTCATAAACTCTTGGCTCTCTATGTTCTGGGACTGTTCCTGGGGAATTGTGATGGAGGTGTAAAAGGGCGAAAATTCAGAGACGTACCAGCTGGTGGAGGAACGAAGCACAGTGATTTGATGGCCCTGAGAATGCAGGGCCTCAAGAAGGATTTTCATGTTAATCCAGTGACTCCCATCCACTGGGTAGACCAACACCTTCCCACCATCCCCACTGGAAGGCAGGGACACAGAAATCAGCAGGAGGAATGCCACAGCCGAATATGAAGCCATTCCTGAAAAGGAACACAGAACACAATGATTACTTTTAGGTTATTCTGAGCAACTAAAAGGACAAAGTATTCCATCTCTCTGAAATCTCACAAATACATCAGAAAAACTTCTCCTGCTGTAACTCATGGATGTATAAACTACTTGCATGATGCTGTGAGCTGTGTTATGCAAAGTGATCTTCAAGGGTTTAACAGATCCCAAAATAAAGACTTTAACGGACTGACACCAAAATGTACGAGTGACTTTGTCAGACTTCTCCTTACGATGGTTTTTCATGGCAGAAAGTTCAGTATTACTAATGTTGGACTTGACATCTGCTGTCGATATCATTGATTATACTCAGCACAACTCCTATTTGCATTTTTTTTTTTTTTTTATTTACAAAAAAAGGAAAATGTTTTATATATTGCCTGAAAACTTTGTGGCATAAACAGGACCGTATGGTTGGGCGCAGCAGTTTCAATCACCAACACGTTATCTTGAGGATCATGGCTTAAAACGTTTGGGAACCACAGCTCTAAATCACTCACTTATTCTCCTGGTAGTATCTGTTACACACTGAAAAGTACAGTCCATCAAATGGGAAAGAAAAATCCAGTTCTTTATCTGTAAACTGCGAGGAACACAGCATCCAACACTGGTGTCAGTCCAGGAAACCAGTGGCCATAAACCCTCAAATTACTCGCATTATGGTTCAAACTTCCTGTTCCTTGAGCTGGCCACCATTAATAACGAGGTCAGTTATTCAAGATAAAACCTTCATGAAATCATTGGATAAAATTTGTGATACAGTTTCACATCTTTTCATTAATTGTCACTAAAACCCTCACATATCAGTCAACAACACCAACTTACAAACTGCTCATGCCTAGAGACTGCAGAGGCTTTTATTTGTCTTCAAATGTATAAAAACACAACGAGCACGTGTGGTTGGTGTAGGAAAATACCTGCACTGCATGTAGTCTCCCATATAAATGTGCTGCACTAAGTTTTATTTCTAAAGAAATTGGTTAAAATAAAAAAAAAAACATCAGACTGCACAATCATCAAAAAAAAAAAAAAAGTCTCAGTTTGCAGGAGATTAATCTGTGTTCCTGCTTAAAGCTGCCATTTGCTCTGTGCCCACTCTCTTTGTCCAATTTGTCCTGAAATTGTTAAGTAATACTGAGTAAGGTCAAACCAATTCAAAGTCTGCACAGCATGTAGTTTTATCTGTTATGGGAGACATATGATAACACAGTTCAATGTTCAGTCATACACCAGCAGCTGTTTCTGTTTAGCAAGCTACCAACTGCAAATTAGGATAAATGCAATTCCAACACAGGATTATATATGTGGTTGCATAAGAGGGTTTTTAGCAACCCCCCCACATGAGTAAAAGTTTCATTACAGCTGCAGTTCTTTCCTAGAGCAAATATGTAACCTGTATAAGACAATCTAGAGGACTGCAGACATATGGGTCCAGATACGTAAAAAAGTTCTTAACAGCTGTTGGTAAAACGGATTCTCACCTCAAGCTTTAGCTTCAGTCTCTCTGACCTTCAGCGCAAACGAAAGGGGATCCAATGTCCAGTCATGCTGCCGTCCTGCAGAGCTGCATGTAAAAACACAAGTGAATGTATAACTTAATGATCCTCACTGAACTCTTCCAGTGGGCTGCGTCTGAATCCAAACATGCTTCAGCCGTGCCCTCTGCTCATAAATACGCTGTGCACGTTATGGCTCATTTGTTTTACTCACCTCTGCAGCAACTCTGAAGCATCCAAACCCAATCACATAACGGCTGCTCTCCATCTTCCACAATCGATAAGCAGTCTTTAATAGACCAATAATCGCCTTCCACATCTCCATCGTTCTGAGTTTGCATCTTCTTCTCATTTATTTTCCTTCAATGATAAAAGTAAAACTTTATCTTCATGGAAATATAAATAATAACTTTAGACAGTGATCCAGATGAGAAACAGCATCCAGGTTTATGTGCATGAGGAGAGTTACCCGCCAGTCTGAGGTGTGAGAGTGCTTTATATCTTTGCAGGAACAATGGGATTATTAAAGGGGTAGTTTGGCCTCCTAATCAGGTCTGGGAAGTACCCTGGCATACAGCGGCCAAACCTGATCTGCTGGCAGGCCAGAACAAAACCCCAAGAATACTAAGCAATAAATGAACAAACAAACAGAAAAAGCAATATTAAAGTACTTAGTAATATAAAAACAGCATCTTAAAGAATAAAACATACATTATGTTGCCATTTATGAGTGCTTGTTTGATTGCTTTTTATCTATTTCTGAAGTCTGGTTTTAAAACCAGGAAGACTGGAAGTTTCTCTCGGTTTCTTCCAGCAGTTTGTGGCCCTTATGGAGGAAACTGTTTGCCTAAATGAACTGCTCTGTACTGCAGCAGTCTCCTTTGTGGGTCACTCTGGTTGCCCCACGGCTGTTCCCCTTCTGCTTCATAAACTCATGGAGAGACTTTTAAAGCCACCTTAAATGTTTGGCTTTAAACTGGCTTTAATGGGATTTTTTCTTCACTGTTTTTTTTCCTCTGCTTGTAGTTTATTGCTAGTTACACTAGGAACACAGAGCTGCCACCTCTGAAACGACCAGGCTTCATCTCTTCTCATGCTTATTATTAAATAAATCCATGAGATTAAAATAAACTAAATGTTGTTTATGCAGCTCATCTCATTTTATGTTTTACTTTCATAAATGATAATTTGTTTGTGTATTTTGGCATCTTTTGGGGTTTTATTTCTGCTGCAACTGTACAAATGTCCCAACTGAAGGTCAAAGGAGGGATTATTCTGTTCTACTCCCCCCTCTGTGACCCTGCAGAGGTTCAAGTCTGCTCAATACTTACTGCCAGTCTGACCCGGGAAGTTTAACACTATCACATCTGTTTGACCAACTTCCACCAAACCCAGATAGGGCACATAGCAAAGGATTGTTTCAGCTGATGGAAATGAGTCCCGATGCCAACCTGGACTTATCAAGTCTCAACGACATCATGAGAAACTTATCTGGAGGAAGGTGCTGATCCCACCTTTGTCCACTAGGTGGTAGTCTCTGTCCGTCTGTCCAGAGCAGCTTTCCGCCTCCACCGCTGGCAGCATCCCCTCCTCCCACTGCCAGGCTGTCAGAGACCAGCAGTCATTTAAATCACATGTAGAAAGTCAGCTCTGCTGGTATCAGACCACAGAACAGCTGCTCTCATATTCATTTTTCTTGCTACACTTTATTATGATCAACAAAAAACTACGTCTTTCTGTTTGTCTGCAGGTTTGTTCACTGCTTCATACCACTGTTTGGTTTTTTCGAAAATCAGAATATTGATGCTTTATTTGTTAAAATCTGAATCTCAGAAGAAAAACTGCAAATCTCAAAGTCCTGACATTTAATCTAATTTCAAGCATCCACAGAATAATCTGGAAATTTGGCAGTTTCCGGCTTTAAACTGATCCTAAAACAGATTCGCTAAAAGAAGATTAATAATCAACAGCTCTGATTACTGACCTGCTTCAGATACAGATGTTTTATTCAGCTGCTATGGGGAGTTATGGGAGGGTAAACTGGGATGTATGTGATGACAGAATGAAAACGTTACTCTGACCGCCACAACCGCTGCTTACCGCATCACACTTCTTCCGTTCTTCCCTGTTATCTTCCTCTGCGACACACTCCTCTCACCCTCTCTTCCTCTCCCTCTGCATTGTCTTGTCAGTCACACTCACTCGTCCTGAGCTGTGGACAACAGAGGACATCATTATGGGAAATGACTGTGTTGCATACCAGTTCTGATAATAAGACCGTCTGCAGCCGTGCAGTCATTACAGGGAACACACTCCATGACACGCACTCGCTGTTCCTTTCCATCGCTCCTCCTCTTCCTCAGCAAACTCTGCTTTGTCTTCCTAACAGTCAGGGTTATGGATCCAGGATCCAAGACCACCTTTTTAGTTTTGCTTTAACCGAATTTGTTAGATCTTTTACATTGTTACGTCCATTTTAGTGTGTGACGACGTGTTTTATTTTAATCTGCATGACGTTTTATCATGTGAAGCATTTTGTGTTGCTTCTGGCCTGAAAAGCTCTATAGACATAAAGTTTGCTTTGATTTGATTAACTCTCACTAGAAATCAGAGAACCTTTTGCTTCTGTAAATTATAACAATCATTGTTATAATCTTCTGTAGATTATAACAATGAGCTGTGCAGGGCCAGAGAGCAGTATCTATCTCTCATGATTAACAAGAATGTCAACGATTCCCGCACTCTGTTTGCTATGATAGAAAAACTGACAAATCCTCCTAAACGGTTCAACCCAGACCTCCTCTCCACTGAGAAATGCAATGAATTAGCTCACTTTTTTAGGGAAAAAATTAAAACAATTCGACAAAATATAAATGTCACATATTCAAACAAGAAAGCTAGCCTGTGTCCAAAACTTGGAAATGACTCTGATGTTATGTCAGAATTTAATATGATTGATTTAAAAATTCTACAAGAAACAGTTTTGCATCTGAAATCAACAACATGCGCTTTGGACACGATACCATCCGACTTCTTAAAAGTAGTTTTTACCTCTGTAGAAAGTATCTCCTGCTTATTGTCAACAGCTCACTGGCATCAGGTATTTTCCCCAAGTCTCTAAAGATAGCTGCTATTAAGCCACTCCTAAAGAAAAGGACTCTGGATGCCTCTGTAATGAACAGCTACAGACCTGTCTCTAAACTCTCTTTTATATCCAAGATAATTGAGAAAGTTGTGTTCAATCAGCTTCATGTCTTCTTAAATGAAAGTGGAAATCCTGATAAATTCCAGTTCGGCTTTCAATCTCATCACAGCACTGAAACAGCTCTGGTCAAAGTCTTAAATGATATTAGGTTGAATATGGATTCTGGTCAAGTGTCAGTCTTGGTTCTGCTGGATCTCAGCGCTGCATTTGATACTGTAGATCATAGAATTCTGTTGGACAGGCTGGAAAACTAGGTTGGACTCTCTGGAGTTCTCCTTAACTGGTTCAGGTCTTATTTAGAAGGCCGGAGTTATTTTGTTACAATTGACAGCTATGAATGTGAGCGAGTGGCCGTGACTTGTGGAGTACCTCAGGGGTCAGTCCTTGGACCTCTTCTGTTCAACTTGTATATGCTCCCTTTGGGTCAAATAATACAGAACTTTAACATAAATGATCACAGTTATGCAGATGACACGCAGCTTTATGTGTCTTTGTCACCAGATGACTCCAATAGACTTACTGTGACAGTGTTTGGAGCAAGTAAACACCTGGATGAGAGAGAATTTCCTTCAATTAAATCATCAGATCATAAATCAAATAAAAATTATTAAAAGGAAGATAGGCTGAAAGTTAGAGAGCAGATTTAATCCACATAAGTCTTTAGAGTTCTACATGTAGAGATTCACCTCTACTGCAGTTTGTTCCCCCGGATCCAGCTTCACAGCCGCATGTCCATGTTTAGTCTGGACTCTGGTCTGGACTCTGGTCTGGACTCTTATCTGGACTATGGTCTGGACTCTGGTCTGGATTCTGGTCTAGACTCTGGTCTGGATTCAGGTCTGGACTCTGGTCTAGACTCTGGTCTGGACTCTGGTCTGGACTCTGGTCTGGACTCCGGTCTAGACTCTGGTCTGAACTCTGATCTGGACTCTTGTCTAGACTCTGGTCTGGACTCTGGTCTAGACTCTGGTCTGGACTCTGGTCTAGACTCTGGTCTGGATTCTGGTTTAGACTCTGGTCTGGACTCTGGTCTAGACTCTGGTCTGGACTAGTTGACCAGTCTTTGGATCTATGAGCTCTACTTGGTTTCTATTCTCTGAATGTATCACAGATGGATTCTGGTCTTAAACCGATCTGGGATTCTGTAAACCATCAGCAGGGTTTTAAAATCTATCCAGTGACTGACTGGAAACCAGTATGAACTGGAAACCAGTATAAACTGGAAACCAGTGTATACCTTCCACATGCTTGAACAGAAAAAACCTTGCTTCAGACGAAGCTCCGATATCACTTCCCACTAAAACCATTCAGGCTTGATGGTTGTCTTACCGAAATGGTGAACTGGTCTCTGCAGCCTGGAGGCAGGACGTCTGCACAGGAAAAGGCTCTTCTTCCACATCTCTCCATGTTTCCCTTCAAACATCTTATTAACTTGATGATACCCAAAGCTTGATGCCCATTAGGCAAGTGGGCGTGTTTTTCTGCCACCAGTGACTGTGGGTGTGCTTACAGCCTGAAGAAAAAAGCATTAATGTGTATCAGGACCCAGCGGGAGCCCAACAGTGGGAACGAGGAGTCCTAAAGAGGTTTTAATGACATTGTAAAAACTTCTTTGTAAGTGTGTGAGAACCATGTCTTGGAGGCATGAAATGCACTCAGCTGACATCATCTCCTGCTGCTGTTTCTGTAGCAACTGGACTGAAATGGTCCTGGAGACATCTGTAGGGACACACATCCACAGCTGCAGCCGCCCTGCAAGAAGGCAACGTTTAGCCTCTCTGAATGATAAAAACACTTCTCATTCCCTGCCTTCTCGAAAAGGGTGCAAGTTATGTTGCAGATGGACCTCTGTTGTAGTGCTGATGGCGTCCAGGTGAGTCTAGATAAAATTATAGAAGCTGGCGAGACGTGAGAGAGCTGACGTGTCATCATCATGACAAACTGAAGTTCGCAGGAGAAGTCCGTCTGTGGACAACTCACTGAGAACAGCAGATGACTGGGTGATTGGGGGGGGGCGTCTATGTCTCCAGGGCGCCAGGCATCTGGTGAAGCAATGCTTTATCTCTGGGACGGTCTGGTCCTGTTTGGTTCTGAGCAGGTTCTACCAGGAGACAAGGACAGCTTTTGGGTCTGCCGCCATAGACTGTATATAAAAAGATGGACGGAGCCTCTGTGACATCACCCGTAGGTTTCTGAAGAGCTGAATTGAAGCTCGGTGGGCGGTTCCTACCATCGCCATCTTGGCAGGGGCATGCACATTGTCTCACCCGGAAAATACAAATATGGGCAAAGAGGTGGAGCTGAGAGGGGGGCTGTGAGCGTCATGGTAGATGATTAACATCGAGCGAACTCCGAGTTTTCTGTAGCTAAGAGCTAACCGAGCTAACCCGGAGATAACAGGAGCTAACCAGCTAATGGAGGTAAGCGGGCTAAAGCTAAGTCACATTGTTCACCGGCTCAAAACCGCGGTTGTTCTACGTTCTTCTGACTTGAAGCAGGAGATTGGGTACCTGTCAATCAAAAAGACACAGCCCTAAATGTGCCAAATTTCTAGTTTAAATTTCTTTTAAACGGGCGAGTTAACCCCTCCCCTTCCTTGCCCCTCCCACTTTTGCATGTGGGAGGGGCCTTCTGGGGCCGGTGGCGGCTCTTTTGTTGGTGTTGCTGAGGGCCCTGGTTGTTGGGGCAGCTGCCCTTGGCCTGTCCTGGCCTTCGGGGGCCCCGGGAATGGGGGACGTGCCTCGTGCCACAGGTGGCTCATCTTCTTGAGGGAGGCGCACTTCCCTCGGGACCTAAATCCCCGGACCCCCCTCCTTCCCTTCTTCCACCACACACAGGCAGGGCGTCGGGAGGTGGACACGTTGATCTGGATGGTGAGAGAGGCCATCAAGGTGGTTTCGATCGCTGCACCCGGCATCGGTTGACCTCCCAGTTTTAATTACACTTAGTCAACATAACACAAAAAACACACACTGACAACACATGGACATGTTTTGGGGGGCGGGCCATGCAGTGTGCGGTGGGCGGGGCTGCTTTGGTGGTCCCGCTCCCAACATGATGTGGTTACTTCTTCCCAATTTTAATTGCAAACAACACACACTTCATAATCATTCATAAGCTGGGAGGAGGGGGAGTCGATGGGGTCCTGCCATGCCCCTATTTCCGGGGCTGTGCCGGAGGAGTTTGGGCGGGGGAGTGGTGCTGTTCAGGGGGCCTGGGTCTGGGCTGGCCTGGCAGGGGTGGGACTGCTGCTGGCCCTGGATGGTGCTGATCGGCTGCATGTGTGGAGTGGTGGGGGGGCATTGACAGGGGTGGGGGGTAGTTGTGGGGCCTTGATCGGGGCCCTCCTATCCCCTGCTCCCCCGGGGGTATCTCACAGGGGACACGTTGGGAAAGACAGGGGAGGGCGTGCATGAGCCAATGGATGAAGTGGTGAATGAATGTTAGAGTAGAGGGGGAGTAAGGGGAGGAATCAGGGTGTAAGAATTTAGGAAAGTGGGTGGCCGCTGGGATAAGAGGAAGGGGGGGTGTATGCAGATAGGTGGGGGTGTGTATGTGGGGTTATGTTGGTGGTACTGGGGAGTGATGGGGTGGAGTGTGAATGTGGATAGAGGGGTGTAGGGAGGTGTGTGTGTTTGTGTGTGTGTAGAGTGGGGTATGCGTGTACGGAAGAATGGGTGATTATAGAGGGAGCAGGGATGTGTGTGTGAGGGGGTGTGTGAGTATAAAGAAGGGAGTGTGTGAATGGGGTCTTAGTAGGGGGGTGCATGTTAAAGTGTATAGAGGGAGCTTGTGTGTGTGGGGGGGGGGTTATGAGGTGTGTATGTGTGTATAGGGGAGTATGTGAGTGGGGGCACGGGGGTAGGAGAGTGTGAGTTTGAGCATGTGTAAGAGAATGGGTGGATAGGGTGTGCTTAAGGAGGAAGTGTGTGTGTGTGTGTGTGTGTGTGTGTGTGAGTATGTGTGTGTGTGTGCATGTGTGTGTGGGCGCGAGTGTGTGTGTATGTGTGGACACGTGTGTGTGTGTGTGTGTGTGTGTGTGAGTGGGTATGTGTGTGTGTGTGTGTGCATGGGGGAGGGTCTTGGTGCTCGGGGAGCGCTGCTGGTGCACTGGGGTGCGGCCTGGCTGCCGCTCGGTGGCGGTCTGGGGATCCCGGCCCTCCGTCGGTGTGGGCTGGGCCCTCTGCCTGCGGGGGTGGGGGGTTGCTTCTGGGCTCTTGGGGCCGTGGGGCCCGCGCTCTGTCTGCCCTGGGGGGACGGTGCCCGGCGGGGCCGGTCCTCGCTGGTCCGGGCCTGCTGGGGCCTGTTCCCCCTGACTGCGGGGGACTCTGGCTGGGACCCCCCTCTGCCGCCTCCTGGGTCGGTGCATGGCTGGCTCCGGGGTGGGGCGGTTGGGGTCTGCACCTGGGGGTGGCTGCCGATGGCCCTGGTCTCGGGGGTACTCCTGGCATGCCTCTTGCCTTTGTGTGGGAGGGGTCACACTGGCATGATCTTCTCTGAACACGTTCCACTCTGCATGTTCTGCATGTGACACAGTCACCGAGTCGTCACGCAGTTTTATTCACTAATAGCAGCTAGTTTTCTCATTTCTGTTTGTTTCTCATTTATATTTAACTTTTTAGATTCATAGTTTAGTTACTATGATCTAAAGTTGGCTTGTATGTGTATGTATATGTGTTAATACTGGCGAGTGCGTATATGTTTGTAGGTGTAGGTGTGAGTGCGTGCATAGAGGTGTGTGTGTGTATATGTATGTATGTGTATATGTATATGTGTACATATGTATATATATATATATATGTGTATATATATATATATATATATATGTGTGTATACGTGTGTGTATATGTATGTGTATGTATGTGTGTGTATATGTATGTGTGTGCCTGTATGTGTGTGTATGTATACATCTGTAGGTTGTTTTCTTTCTTTTTGTTTTTGGGTTATTTTTTAGTTTTGTTTTTTTTTTCTCTCCCTTTTCTCTCCCTTTATCTCTTTCACTTTTCTTATGAGGTGTGTGTATATATATATATATATATATATATATATATATATATATATATATATATATATATATATATATATATATATATATATATATATATAAAATATATACACACACACCTCTATGCACACATACACACACATACATACGTACAAACATATACGCACTTGCCAGTATTAACACATATACATACACATACAAGCCAACTTTAGATCATAGTAACTAAACTATGAATCTAAAAAGTTAAATATAAATGAGAAACAAACAGAAATGAGAAAACTAGCTGCTGTTAGTGAATAAAACTGCAGACGACTCGGTGATGCAGAACATGCAGAGTGGAACGTGTTCCGGAAAAGGTGATCATGCCAGTGTGACCCCTCCCACACAAAGGCAAGAGGCACGCCAGGAGTACCCCCGAGACCAAAAGAAATGGATTTTTGAATTTGGTCTTTTTAACATGGGAGTCTATGGGGATTTGCTCTGTTTTGCAGCCCCTAGTGGATGAAGGGGGAACTGCAGTTTTATGCACTTCCACATCGGCTTCACTCTTAACCGCCGGAGGCTCCGTCCATCTTTCATATACGGCCATTATATGAAATATAAGCCATTATTCATGTTGTCTTTGTCATCACTGTTATGATTGTGGCAGCTGAGTGCGTTTCCCTTTCCTGTTTCCATTTCTGTTCCTTTGTCTCTTTATCGCTCTCCATTCTACACCCTCTATTTCACCCTTTTCCATTTTGTTCTCCCTTTCAGGGTTGGCATTAATATATTACTTAAATGGGAAAGAAAAATACTTAAAGACACAAATAAAATAATAAAAGTGATATAAAGTGTCAGAGGCAGACAAACATGTGAGATGCCTCCCAGCATCCAGTATAATGCTGCATATAGACCACCATTCTGCATGTCCTGATGCTGGACTGGATTTAATGGAGAGAGAACAGCAGAGGAGGTTCTTTAATGTGTTGATGTGAGAACTAAAGGACATCCACAGTACAGTGAGTGGAAAGCAACGTACAGGTCTACAAGAAGCGCCTGCACACTGACATGCACCGTGACAACATGGTGTCGGTTGATCCAGAGATTTTAACACAGGCAGAAAGTTGCTAACATGGAAACTCTCCATGCTGAGGAGGATGTAAAGCTTTGTTTACATAAAACTACAATTTCATCTCAGAGGAGGGAACAAGGAGCTGAGGGTTCATTTCTTTCATTGAATTTTCTGCCATTTGTTCCTGAAAGCAACACCATTTTAAAGCTGACCAGACTGACATGCTGTGATTCTGAACTTTAAACAGACAGTGGTAACATGAAGAGTTTAAAGGAGAAAAAAGAAAAACAGAAACTTCTTGGTGATATGATGGTGGTGATAAAGTGAATCTGGGCATTTACAGCTCTACATGGCAACACCTGCGTCCAGCTGGACTCACAGCGGTCCGACCGGCATTCATCTATAAAGTCCTCTGTTTAATTTCTTGTGTTGTTCTCACTCTCAGACGTGAGACATCTGCTAAATGGCTGTAGAACAGAACCGGACAGAAATCAACAAAAACATCTTTGGCAAAAGAAATGCATGAAGAATTTACATCTTGAATGACAGCAAAGCTTTCAGATTCTTTGTCTTTCAAACTCAGAACGAGCTAAATAATAGTGTTTCAGTCAGTTTGTCAAGTGTCACTTACTTTGGACAATCAGGGGTCCTTAAACTACAGCCTCCATTAGACTCTACTGATCTCATAGATGTCAGAAGCTCTTTGGATGTTAAACCGTCCTCTGACTTGCAGAAAGAGGCTCTCTTTCTCTCTCCAAACCAAGTACGATGAATGAAATGCCCTCGTTTGCTATAATACTGGTGCAGGTACTAACTCACTGCCCTCCACTGCGCTGGAACACCACGTATAGATGTGCTCTTCACTGCAATTCATCATCACCTTCAACCTGCATCCACTTCAACAAACTGCTGCCGGCTCAACACGATGTTTCTACAGAGAGATTTTCAACAGAGTATGACTTCAGACTCATCATCATCAATACATTCCTTGAATTTGTTGCCCAGTTTGATTCATTTGTGGGACGATATAAGCTAATATCTGCTACACTCTTCTCATGGACTGACCCTGCATCCCTCAGGGTTCAGTCAGTGATGCCTCAAACGGGTGAAACTCTTGCAAACTATGTCACGTTGGTAGTTAAGGCCCATTTACATTTGAGACAGAAACCGGATACGCAGATAGACACACACATTGGTTAGCTTTCCATCACATGAAAAAACAGAACAATACCACCAGAAATGGCGGGGGCAGTGTTGAGTTGGACAGCTGACACACACATACAGGAAAGGAACAAATCAGAGAAGAAGAAGAGAAACAGGAAGAATCCAAGACCACAAAATAAAAAGCACCCGAAGAAGAAGCAGAAATTGAGAAAAGCGAGACTGTGGTTCTCTTCTACATCTTTTTTTCTACTTTTGGACCAGTTTATAATGTTGCATTTCCAGTACGATTGTTTGTGATAAATCCTGTCTCGACAAAACAAATCATGTCTACATGACTGAATGTATTGAATTGCTTCCATGTGATTGGCTCCTTTTGTATGTGTGTTAACAACCAGTTAAAGAAGTGTACCAAATAAAATGACTGGTATGTAGCAGTATGTAGCATTCAGGGGTTTGGAAATCATTGCAGCCACAATGAGATTTATGTTTTTTACTACATCCTAACTCATTTCTAGTCAAGCGACAATCAAAGAGCAGCACTGGTGAAGAGAGGTAATACCTGCGATGTATTTAGGTGACTAGAGTTAAATATAGAATGAACTAATGCTAAATATATGCAACAACACCACGGTCATGTGAAAATAGCCTTATCTGTGCTAGGTGATGCTAGACGGATCGCATTTACAACATGCTTATGTTAGTCTTTCCACAGCTGGCAGGGAGGGGAGGGCATGGGAGCCTGGCCTTGAGCTGGGACAGGAATAGACATGAGGACTGTTGTCATGGAGGTTAAAATAGTGGACAGCCTCAGCCGTCAGCAAGGTGGACAACAGTAACACTGGAGTGTCAATACAAATCATCTGTTTTATATACAAAGTGCTATAAGAAAATAAAATGAAAGAAGGTTGCTATGCCAACAAGCACACACACAAACACATACAAGGTAGGGCTATCATGAAACCTAAACAATGACAAGTACAAGAAATAAGTCAAATATAATAAATTTATCAATTCATTCATTAAAATAAATCATTATCATCATCAATGTTACTGTCAAGTGAGAATGTTATATCAACTTAACTGACAAGAAAACCTGTAAATAAAAGTCGAGTTAAATAGATCTGACATAAAAGAACCAAGTGTTGGATCAGACATCATGTTTTCTGGTAGATTGTTCCAGATTTTAGAGGCAGAAAAAGCAAAGAATTAGTTTAAACTTCCCGGATAAAAAGCAAACTTGACCCAGATGATCTCAGACGGCTCGGTGGCTCATATTGTGTCTGTAAACCAGATCTTTACTTTGGACCAGAACCAGGGCCGGATTAAAAGTACACAGGACCATGGGCCCAGAATGTTCTAGAGGCCCCCTTCCCCACTGCAACATTGTGAAAAGTGGGAATGGTACACTATGAAACAACATTTCTAACATCTCTCAGCCAATGGTACCACTAGCAACACAGTGTAACTATCTGACTTTTATGTACATTTTGTTTCATGTCCAAAATGCTGGTGTTCGCCCGACATGGGCCCCAAGTGGGCGTGGGCCCCTGGGCCTGTGCCCATGATGTCCATTGGATAATCCGGCCTTAACCAGAACCACCCAAAGTCCTGTAAACCAGCAGAAACATTATAAAAACTCCGGTACAGAAGGTGAAGACAGAATGTTTCTGTGGACATGTTGGACCAGTTGTAACTGGTTCACAGCCATTATCAGTATCAGGGAGGAATATTTCAAACTGAAAAACTATTTGAAATTGAGAATTATTCAACCATCCCAAACCAGTCTCCTTGACAGCTATGGAACATATTTTATTATTTAGTCCGGTGTTCAGTGGTCACAGGAGGCAGAGACAAAAGTTCCAGCTGTTTCGTGGGATGAATCTCAGCAGCAGAGACCCAGTACTGGCCCATGACATAACATGGTTATTTACAAGTTGTAGAATTGAACACAGTGCCAGTCGTCTTCCTCACACTCCTCGGTTAAATCCCGACCCCTCTGAGGTGGAAGCGGATGTGCGATGGCTAATCTGCATGTCATACTCTGCTGAGTAGGGAAGGTCAGGGTGGTTTGCTCCCCACATTTGTTTATCTCTTTGCAAGTGGTGTTGCAGGTTATTAGCTCCAGTTTTATCTTCATGTATTCATTCCTGTGGCCTTGGTAACCACGGTGACACAGACTGCCTAAACAACACAGTGTTTATCGTGGCAGTGGCACTTCGCTCTGTCAGGCATCGGCAGTGTCATCCTGCTCCCACATGGGACCCGAATGAACCCGCAGAAGACAAGCACCGGATTTTAAGTCCCACATCGCTCATCTCCTCTTGGAGATGGATTCATCTTCCACGACATTTGCAGCTGGCTTCCTCGAGGTCTGTGTGTCGCCCAGGCAGTGTCAGTAAGAACCAAGCAGGAAACTCCGGCGGTTAAAAGTGAAGCCGATGCGGAAGTGCATAAAACTGCAGTTCCCCCTTCATCCACTAGGGGCTGCAAAACAGAGCAAATCCCCATAGACTCCCATGTTAAAAAGACCAACTTCACAGCAGAAATAAACATCTTTACAGTCTGGTTCAGGAATCCAGTTTAGGTCTAATAGGTCAGGTTTACCTTCATGAAAACTGTGGGGGGAGTGAATTTTTTTCTAACTCGCCCATTTAGAAGTAATTTAATCTCAAAGTCTGGCATATTTAGGGGCGTGTCCTTTTGATTGACAGGTACCAATCTCCGGCTTCAAGTAAGAAGAACGTAGAACAACCGCGGTTTTTAGCCGGTGAACAACGTGACTTAGCTTTAGCCCGCTTACCTCCGTTAGCTGGTTAGCTCCTGCTAGCTTCAGGTAAGCTCGGTTAGCTCTTAGCTACAGAAAACTCGGAGTTCGCTAGATGTCAATCATCCACCATGACGCTCACGGTTCCCCTCTCAGCTCCACCTCTTTGACCATATTTGTATTTTCCGGGTAAGGCGACACACATGACGCTGCCAAGATGGTGATGGTAGGAACCGCCCACCGAGCTGCAATTCAGCTCTTCAGAAACCTACGGGTGACGCCACGGAGGCTCCGTCCATCTCTAAATACAGTCTATGGCAGGGGTCGATAACCCAAAATGTTGAAAGAGCCATATTGGACCAAAAAAACAAAAAACAAATATGTCCGGAGCCGCAAAAAATTAAAAGCCTTATATAAGCCTTATCATGAAGGCAACACATGTTTTATGTATCTATATTAGCTATATTAGCCTACTATCAAAATGACTAAGTTGGCTCCAAATACATAATGAGCCTTAATGATAAAATGTTTATTTTCCCTGCAGTGCATCCTGTAGAGAATGACGCACCACGTGATTACTCTGTTGTACGATGCCGTCTCATTTTTAACTTCATTACTGTATTAATGACTTATGTTTCGTTGCATTGATGAAATTAAAAAAATGCAATATAGAAATCCGATTTTTTTATGTCATTTTTATTTTGAGGATTCGAAAAAAAACAACAAAATGGAACGAGCATAACGCGCCCCTTATCTGGGTAACAAACAGAGCACAATAAAACGCAGCCTGCATTTATAAAAAATAAACCAATAAATCAAATTAATACAGTTTGATTTCTGTGCAAATGCCAAGCAAGTCAGTGCAAGGATAAAACGCAGCAGCATCCTCTTCTCTTTAGACACGCAACCAACGCAGCTATCCTCCGACCTGAGCACCATTACCACGTGTCATTCCAGATATATACTGATAAAAATCAGAAATCATTTTATAAAAACATCCACTTTGTTACTCAGTCTGTGTCCATGAAGGATGATGTTCTTACCCGTTTAATGTGACTTCTGTTGTTGGACATCACTGGTCAGCTTCTCAACATGTAAGATGTAACTTGTGCTGAATTAATGTCCTTGATGTGCTGATCGGTGATGTTGCCGCCATTTTAATGGTCCTTTCCTTCACTGTCTTAGCGGAGAGGCGCATGTCTCTGATTTTCTGTATGATCTCGGTTTTGTTTTTGACGTCTGGAAATACGTGTTCTGATATGTTGATGACTGAGTCCTTCATGTAGTCACCATCTGTGTACGGTTTTCTACGCTTTATTATCTCCCGGGTTGCAACAAAACTTGCAGCAGTAGTGGAGTTTGGAGATGCAATCCACTTAAATCTATTTTTGCGCTTCTCTAATTTCTCCAGAAGTAATGCAATCACACTTTTTGTGTCACTCCCAACTGGGTACTGGCTGCAAATGTAGCATGCTTTCCCTGGAAATGTCTTTCCACATGACTCTTTTTGTTATTTGACAACTTCTCGCTACAGAGCAAACATTCAGGCAATCCTTCCGCATTGGCAATGAATGCAAATTATTCGGTCCAAGAAACGTTGAATCCTCTGTTCTCCTTGGTTATTTTTCTCTTTTTCCCTTTGGGATCCATGTCCCATCACAGCCGCCGGTTTGTTTACAACGCCACCTGCCTCCTCCCGCCCTGCTGATAGACTACGTGTGTCGCAGGCTATGACGCAAATCTTCCTTGACAGAAATGATGAATTTTAATATTTATTCTACACATTTTTACAGCATTGGAAAACGTTAAGAATGTCTGTGTCATGTTTGTCCTCCTACAGAACCAGATCAAAACAAAAATATAGATCTTTTTACATTTTTTAAAAAAAACTTTTTTGAAAAAGCTCCAGGGAGCCACTAGGGCGGCGCTAAAGAGCCGCATGCAGCCACATGCAGGTCTATGGTAAGGTCTATGGTAACCTTACCATAGACCGCGGGTTGCCGACCCCTGGTCTATGGTAAGAACGCACCTGTATCAATACCAATGTGTTGATGTGATCAGCAGCGATGTCTTTGCAGTAGAACCTGGACTACGAGCCTGATGTGGCTGATGAAAAAGCACCATGGTGTCCATGTCCAGCTGGACGGACGAACACAGAAACACAGGCAACATGTCACAAAGTGCTTCACAGGAGCCAACAATAAGGTTAGGGGGTGGCAGTGACTCAGGTGGTTCAGGTGAGGGTCGGCGGTTCAAGTCCTGCTCTCAAACCGGGGGGGAGGGGATTACCTCAGGAACAGAACTCTATCCAAACCAGCAGCTCAGCGGGACACACACGGTTACCTTCTAATCTATTATTCTATTTCTATCTTATAATAAATTGTTTCAATCTTAACATAAGCAGAACAAGTGGGGGTCTGCTTGTCTTAACTGGTGGTGAAATGTGACAATTCAACAGCAAAAGGGAGGGTGCCCGGGTGGCGGCAGAGGTTCGGATGGCGGACCAGGTTGTCAAATGACCAGTTCCTTCAGTCAATCTGTCGTGTCCTTGGACCAGACGCTCCACCCTCCTTGCCCACAGAGTCAGCGATGCTGGTGTATGAATGTGTGGTTGGAGAGGTTGTTGCCATGCATTAGCTGCCACATAACGGTCAGATGCTGTATCAGGATGATGGAAACTGTTATATGTTTCATAAGTTTTATGTTTTTTAACACCTGAAAGGCAGAAATCCCCGTTTATATATGCAGATCCTGTTTTTTGTTTATCCATCCTGAGCCATCTGAGCCTACCCAGTGCAAAGACAATAAAAAACACACTTTCCCCGCCCGTCAGATGCTCAGCTCCCATCACTGCCCAGAAACACCCACAGTTTTAACCAGATTATCAGTTCTTTAGTGTGTTTTCCATGATATAATGAACTCCAGAGAGTTTGGAAATAACCTTGTTATAACCCCTCAGCAGCAGTTGCTTCTTTCAGAAGACTGCTGAGGTCTTTCCTCCTTGGCATCATGTTAACATTTCTAAATGCTGCAGAGCAACAAACTGACTAAACTGCTTTAATCAATTAGCAGGACCTGGATGCAACTTACTCTCTCAGTCCCAGCTGAGCATTTTCTCACACACGGTTTGGTCTTTGACTTTTGCTGCAGTGTAAGATGACTCGTCTTGTTCATTTCAGGTTTTATTTACCTCATTTTCAGACTCTGTTTTCTTTTGTTTTCTCTTTTTCAGAAGAAATGTCAGTAAGGCGAGGCAGGTTTCTTTGTGCATCACATATCATGTACTAAACAACTCAAAGTGCTTTCCAACAAACATTAAAAGCAACACAGCAGGATGTGGGAAACAATACAAACTAACTTTATAAGAAATTACATTAAAAAAAAACAAAAAAAAGTTAAAAGTTCCAGTTTGAGGAATTAGTTGTTTGATTAAAATAGAAAAATAAGCTGAGAGTTTCAGCAGACCTGCAGGTTCTACTCAAGGAAATTTACTTTTAAGGAAGTATTGTTAGGAAATTATGTTAAAAAAAAAAAGAAAAAAATCTCGTAGTTTTCAGTACTTGTGGGAATTCAATTCAATTATTTCATTACAAAGACAAAAAAAAAACCACAGAGGAAAGATTGATAAAAAGAAAAAACAGACTAAAAGTGGCATAATGTGGTCTCTCTCACAAGCTCCAAGCAGAGGACGAGCAGCGTTTTGGACTAGCTGGAGACGTGAGAGACGACTGACTGAATCCATAATAAAGTATTTATAATAAATCAGCTGGGAAGTGTTGAATGCATGTGTTTAACAAACAAAATAAGAGTAAGCTTGACATTTTTAGGGTGCAGTATTTATAACAGTAACTAGTGGTGAATGTGAGTGTTAGTGGTTTTTTCTCTGTGTTGGCCCTGTGATGGACTGCCGACCTGTCCAGGATGCGGCTGGGATACTCCCCTCCCTACAACCCTGCGCTGGATTAGACAGGCAGACACGGTGAATAAGGGATGGATGGATCCTGCAGATCATTCAAGCCAAATATCCAAAGTATTTTCTATTACCATTCCAGATGTCAGACCTCTAAAGTTAAATATTTACCCACAATTACTTTCTAATGTTAGCATAACTTTTCCAGATACCTCCTACAGCCTCATGACTCATTTTCACTTAAAGCGGTCTTCAGCTGACACCAGTGAGGGGATTATTAACATGCTTTGTAATTATTCCCATGAACTTGTAAAAATGAAAGCAAGGAGTAAAACAAACATTGAAAGAGATATTTGGGTTACTTAGTATTATCTAATTAGATAGGAATACAGTTAATATGGCCCAATTACATGTAATAACTTCTGATCCAGCTTCAGAAACACTTTATGTGGTGCTGAAACAGCTGCTTAGATAAGCTGGCATTTAAACCTCATAACTGTCACCCAGATATATAATCTGCAATCCACCTTCAAGCCCCTTCCCCTCCATTCCAGGTTTTAATTAGAGTGTAAGCGCCTCATCATCTGCACGGTGCAGCTTGCTGAGCTGACGAGAAGAACTCTGCAGTGAGGGGTATGCAACCTTGTGTCAAACACCACAACATGACGCTCAGTCTTCCATCACAATGTGGACTAGTAAAAGTTACTGTCATAATAATACATTTCATTTCTCTGTGCCTTTCAGTACCCAAGGTCACCTTACAGAAACAGATCACATAAGAATTAAAAACATTAAAAACAAAAACAAGCAATGCAAATAGTTAAAAGTGGTCAGAGAGAGAGAGAGAGTCGGCCAGTTTAAACAGATGAGTTTAAGTTGGGTTTCGACCAGAGTGACTAAAGGCTCTGCTCCTCGTGGTGGAGAGGCGAACTGTGAGATGAATGGAGGATGAGGACCTGAGGGAGTAGCAATGTGGAGCAGGTCAGACAGGTAAGGGGGGGCCAGATTATGGATGCATTTGAAGGTGAGAAGCAGGATGTTGAAGTTGATTCTGTGTTTTGTTGGGAGCCAGTGGAGCTGTTGAAGGACCGTGGTATTGTGATCAGAAGAAGAGGTGCGGGTTTGATCCGAGCGGCCGAGTTCTGGAGAAGCTGCAGTCTGTGATGTGATTTACTGGGTAAACCAAAGAGAAGTGAGGTGCAGTAATCGATACGTGAAGTGGCCACACTGCGAACAAAGATGGCAGTGGCGTGTGGAGTGAGAGATGGACGTAGAAGGTGGAAAAAAGCACCGGGCAATGCTGTTAATGTGGGGTTTAAATGATAAAGTGCTGTGGAGAACGACGCCCAGACTCTTGACCTGAGGGGAGGGGGAAATGGAGGAACTGTCAATGTTGATAGAGAAACTGTGAGATTTGGTTAGAATGGAAGCCGACAAGTAAAACTTCTGTTTTACTGCTGTTAAGTTTGAGAAAATTGGAAGAGAGCCAGGCTTTGATTTCCTGGAGACAGAGAGGGAGGAGGGTGGAAGAGAGGAGTTAGGGTTAGAAGAGATGTAGAGCTGTGTGTCGTCTGCATAGAAATGGAGGTTGATGCTGTATTTACGGAATATGTGGCCGAGGGGAACATAGGTGATGAACAGAAGGGGTCCCAGGACTGAGCCCTGGGGAACACCAGCGGTGACTGGGAATGACTTAGAAATGTCAGCCTTATGTTGTATGAACTGTGTGCAGTTGGAGAGATATGAAGAATATGGTATAGGGCTTAGTATATAGCATATAGGACTAGTTAATAGTATACAGGACTAGTATATAGCATATAGGACTAGTCAATAGTATATAGGACTAGTGTATAGTATATAGTATGTAGTATATAGTATATAGTATATAGTATATAGTACCCCATTGGACTAGTATATAGTGTACAGGACTATTTAGTAAACAGGACTAGTTAATAGTATATATGGCTATATAGTGCATGGGACAAGTCAATAACATATAGGACTAGTCATTAGTATATAGGGCTAGTTTATATTATATAGGACTACTCAATAGTATATCGGACTAGTATATAGTGTACAGGACATAGTATATAGTAAATAGGACTAGTTAATAGTGTATATATAACTATATAGTATATATGACTAGTTAATAGTATATAGAACTAGTATATAGGACTAGTCAATAACATATAGGACTAGTCAATAGTATATATGACTAGTTAATAGTATATAGAACTAGTATATAGGACTAGTCAATAACATGTGGGACTAGTCAATAAGTATATAGGGCTAGTAAATAGTATATAGGACTAGTATATAAAATGTAAAAGTGCTGTACGCACTTGTGTGTTAATATGTGAATGTGACATGTTAAAGGGCTTTAAGTGGTCAAGAAGACTAGAACAGCTGCATTTAAGGCAACACGATGACATAGTGGCCTTACAGCAAAAAGGTTGGTGGTTCGAGCCTCATCTCATCTTCAGAGGAGCTGTCTTTCTGTCTGTATGTTCTCCTCATGTATGCCAGAGTTCCCTCCGGGTGCTTCGGCTTCCTCCCACCCACATTACATCCATAATAGCTATAGTTAATTGATCACTTATCACAAATGACGTTTGCCAAATGACTGTAGAACAGAATATATAAGTACAGTCCATTTGCCAAGTACATACAGACACATTTATAGACTCATTTGTATGGATCTGCATCATCTCTAGAGAATGACATTAGATTTTCCTCAGGCGCCATTGGCACTAATTTCTCTAAAATGTTACATTCTCCCTCCTTCTTTTCCTGTCCTGTTTATACCACCAAACCGGTTTGCAGCTGAGTGCAGCATAAAAATGTAAATCTGCACCTGACACATTTCGACCCAGATCATTAGTGGGATTAGTGGAAAACAGAACCCTGCAACACCCCTGTATGGACAGTAACTCATTCAAAGCTCAAGCCATCTTGTTTAATTCGCTGAGACATGTCAGTGAGATCATTTGTGAACCAAACCAATGTTTGCTCTGAGAGTTGAGAACTAAGTAGAATAAGTTTTATATATCATGATCATGTTCAACACTTGTGATGAACCAATAAGTTATGAGCATTGTTGTTTTTGTTGTCAAGGGCAACAGCTGTAATGTTTTGTTTTTTTGTTTTATTTTCTGAAGCCCGATTAATATTTTGATAAGATGCCCGGAATATAAAACCTCGATTTGCTCACCGATAAGAGCTCCAACACTGACCGTCCTGAATGACAGTAATGTGATTCTGACAATGCCTTAACAATCTTAATCTCTGAGAATATTCCATATGACGTTCAATTCATCCTTTACCCAAAATAACGTGCGTGTTTGTTTCTCTGAGGCTGGACATCAGTCATTGCATCCCATATAACTTTGCATATCATTAACGTAGATTTTCGACATTTTGCAGAGCATGGGCGGCTGTAGCTGAGGCGGAAGGGCAGTTGTCCTGCAACTGGTAAGTTGGGGGATCAATTCCAGGCTTCCCCTGAAATGCCGAAGTGTCCTAGGGCAAGACACTGAACCCCAAACTGCCCCCCGATGTGCCTATCAGGGTATGAGTGTGTTGAATGAGTGTGTGTGTGAATGTGACAAGTAGTGTAAAGCGCTTTGAGTGGTCTGTATGACTAGAAAAGCACTATAGAAGTCCATTTACCATGAAATCCTCTACACATCGAGAGGATGACACCCAGCACTGTGCCATCTTAACCATTCAGTGACTTTCTTGTTTGATGTTGCCTACTTCTATTTCCACATCATTTTTAAGCATCAGACAGCACACAGCTTTCTTGAATGTATGATAATAAAATGCAGTACTTGTATAAATTACAGCAACTGGCTGTGACACATTCCTTACATGCATTTAACGAGCATTTAACCACCTTCAGACACCGTTTCAACCTCTTGCCGAGGACTCTGTGGTATCACAAGTGACTGTGGCATCCTATAAGTACCTTATAAAGGATGGGACAGGGGAGCAATCAGCTGGTCATGGATGCTCATCTGAGCTTTCCTGTCAACAGCTTTCCAGCACTTCCTCCTTTTGACAGATTAGCTTATCTCCCAACAATGCTGCAGGAATGATTAGCTGTCTGCGCTCAAGCGGCTGCAGGAGTGACGAGTTTTTCTCCTTTTCTTTCCAACCGTTAACAGTGGTCTCTGTTACTCATGGAAATCCCTATTGTACACACTCCAACAGGTACAGAATGGATCAGTCAGTACTTTTCTTTATCCAAAGGTGCACACACTATCCAACGTGCACATAGCAATCATGACACAGAAGCATTTTTGACCCTTTCCTGCTGGTGACAACATTTTCTGTCAGCTTTCAACAGGATGGGCGGGGGGGGGCAGCATGAGCCGTCTTCTGAAACTGTGCAACACCTCTGGTTACAAAAGCAAGCAAAGACGACATGTTTTTCCCACAGACCTTGATCGGGAACCTCCTATAAGACATGAACACCACATTGCCTGACCATGTGAAAAACCATTTCTTTGCCAAGGAGTTGTTGATAACTGGAGTCATCCCCCGGTGAGTGATCTGAATGTAGCACCAAAAGACGAGCCTGTGAACGTCACCGTCTTAAGCTGCTGTATTCTCTCCCTGGTACACATGTTCTTTACAAGTGCAGGACTGAAAGCTACATCATTGGAGTGTCACTAAAGTCCTTGAAGTCTACTTTCTCTCACAACATGTCTCACCTTCACTGCGATGAGCACCCAACACTAAAACAGCTGGTTAGATGTAACAAAGACCTGAAGAATTACAAACATGATCAAATTATTCTGACTCGATCAAATGCTTTGACTAAGAGGGACGTTATTTTGTTGACCGAACTTTAAATAAAGTTCAGTCTTGATGTGTTTGGGTTGCTGTAATATTGTTTAGTCCACCCGCACATCTACGCTATAGATGCAACATTTCTACCAGGGATCCAACTTGATTTTCTTGCCGATATAACTTCTATGACAAAATTATGAGGTTCTTAGTTTAATAAGGTAGTTACAACTTCTTTTAGATACAGTACAATTACACAAGTAACAAAGTTAAGTGTATTTTCTGATGAATTAGAGGTTTTAGTTTGATGCCAAACTATGAAAAGTGTGATGAGGACTGTTTTAACTGACAAGCTGAATGAAGTACAGCCAGAAACGTTTAATTTCTTTGAACAAACTTTAAAAAGCTGAAACAAAACAAAAGAGCCTGTAAAAGTGAAGGTATAAACTCTGTCTTTATTATAGATGTTTACTAGAATTTCATGAATCTTCCTTTTGGACTGAGAAGAATGCTCCAGATGACATCTCTATGTGGGCGAAGGCGGACAAGTTAGCCTCATTCATGGCTTTTTTTTTTTTTTTTGGCTAAGCATACGTTGAAATATTATGTAGCAGATTTTGGTGTTCCTAATTTCTTAATTTGGGATCTGGTTTAAAAATTGTTGGTTGTCTGGCTCTAACAACAGCAGCTCCATGTGAACAAAATATCCATGTTCATTCATTTTCTTAACTGGTAAATCCAATTAAGGGTCGCAGGGAAGGTGGAGCCCATCCCAGCAATGACTGGGCGAGAGTTGGGTACCATAGTTCACTGGGGGCATCCCAACATGCATTTCCCTCCACTTTTCACCATTTGATCTTTATTTTCCATGAATGCATACATCATCATTGTTGTTAACTTCTTTCTCAGCAGGTGTACCTTACAGTTGCAGTGCTTATTAATCCAGTTTCCCATTCTCTCTACCCTATTAAAACTGATGTTCATCCTCCTGGTTCTGGTTAAACACAAGGTTCAGTTTTTACCCCCCACTATCACCTGGCACCCTGTGCACGTGCAGGATGGGGATTTAATCAGAAAAGATTCGCTGCAGACCATTGGTTTACCCAGGTAGACGGGATGTTTTCATGAAATAACTAACATGAACACAGTTATAATTTAGACTATCATGGATGTGTTTTCATTGGATCATCACTGTACTAGAATGAATCTGAAAGCTTGAGATTACTTTCTTATTAATTAAGACTCTACAATCACAGCTGAAATAAATAAAGTGCACATTTGGAGCCTGTGTGATTTTTATTTTCCATGTATTAATATATCCTGAAGTGGTCAAGTTCGGTCACAGGACAGTCATTTCATGGAGGTTGGAAACATACTATATGTCCATTCAGGCCTGGAATTGATCCATGGGGAACTCATAGACTAAATTAAACAATTCAAGGAATAATAGAAAAGAGGCATCATATGACATCATGGTTAATGTGTCTGAGAGCTAACAATTGCAATCAGAGCAAGAATTATCTTGGCAGAACGTCAGGGAAGAATCTCAAGTATGAAGAGTTTATTTATTTAATGTCCAGCAGTGCATACGATCCAGCTGCTGATGGGCCGGACCAACCTGTCCCGTGTGAGACAGCTGATCACAGTGGGTCCCAAGAAGGATCCAAATAACCTTCCTCAGTACAACATGAAAGCTGAATAGATGAGCAGGCACATGACACAAATCACGAGCATGAGAAAAGGATTAAAAAGAACATAAATGGACCAGATCAACATGACAACAGTTGTCCACACTTGTGGACTTGAGAGGCTGAAGCAGCTGAACAAGTAGTCATCATCTGATTTACTAATTAAACTGTCTGCACCTGCTGCAGTTCTGCAGGAACCTCTCGATAGATCGATAGATCGCTAGATCGTTACAAAGACGGGCGATGGATGACTGGCTGATTCACCTCACAGGGATACAGAGCAAGGGCTCTTGGATGCCAGTCAAATGGAAAATTTACGGCCAAACTGTGTCAAAAAGAAACACCAGAAAATGAAGAACAACTCGCTTTATTGTTTTTTGTTTGTTTTTTTAAAGCTCTTATAAACACACACATACACACACATTTTACTCTAAAAACATGACATTCAGCCACATATTAAAAACTATTTCTATGAATGGATGGACTTCTTTCTATTTCTCTCTGACTCTCCTCCAGAACTGTTTTTCTTCATTTACATCAATGGATAATCATTGACAACGTTTCCAAATTTAGCAGACAAAACTTGCCTCTGTAAATAAAAGTCAGATCCAGTTCAATTGTTAACTCCTTGGTAGAGATGAAGTGTATGAAAGATCAGAGGCTTTATACTTTGTACCTGACATGTAGTTATGTTTTGCCATGAGGTTCACTAGCGGGGGAGGGAGAAGGTCAGAGGTCAACCTGGTGCCAACAACAATAAGGCAACATACTACTGTAAAACTGGATGACAGTCTGCATTTCAACTGTGATTCAGTTCCTCTATATGTAACTTTTTAGTCATATAAATGGTTGCTATCAGAGAATATCTATCCCTGGATCCCATCATGACACACCAACATGACTGCCTGCAGACATTTTACTTTTCACTTCACAGCTGGAAGGTGTCACAACCCATACGAGAAGTGTTAATATGGTGCGTTATTAATGTGATAAAGGGTTGGTTAAATGTAAAGATGTGGCTGTAGAGAGGAGGTGAGACAGTGTGTTCATGCTGAAGGCCTGTTTGTTCTGGGTGGATGCTTAGGCTAGAGGAGACCCTCCCCTCAGGCTCCAACACATCAGTCCACTGAAAACCACAACCTAATATCAACTTCATATCAACCACTATAGCTGAGGCAGCTACTGATGAAAGTGAAGACAGGTGAACATTCATGGAAGAAATCAGATTAACAAAACCAGTTAAATTAATTTTTAACCTTTTTTTCCACGTCACTCAAAATAGTAAAAAATTCACTTAAATACAGACAAAATCGATGTAGTCCGGATCAGATTCTCTTCTATTCAGTTTTTTTAGCACACCAGTTTACAGCTAAATTAATCTTTAGGGAATACGATGCTCATCCATTTTCTTAACCATGTAGCCCAATTCAGGAAGCCTGAGTCTATCCCTGCAATCACTGGGCGAGAGGCAGGTCGCCAGTCCATCGCATGGCCAACACGGAGAGACAAACAACAACCACACAAGGCACAATGTGGAGTAACCACTTGACCTGACATGCATGTCTTTAAACAGCAGGTGGAAGCCGAAGTGCACGGAGAGATCACCCCCCCCCCCCCCCCCCCCCCCCCCCCCCCCCATACATGGGGAGAAGATACAAACAGCATTTGTTTAAGCTGGCTTTAGATCTGATATTTTGATTGTTTTGATTTTTTTTTTTTTTTTTTTTTTTTATTTGATTGTTTTTAGATGTCTTAAAAAATATTTTTTAAGTTGTCCTAATGTATGTTACTTATTCTGTTTCTTTTTAACCTTCCACAAGGTGGCACTTTGGTCAACATTGTTGTCTTTTAAAGTGCCTTATAAATAAAGTTGTATTGTATTGTACACAAACCCCACAGGGGAGGCTCAAACCAGCGACCTTCTTGCTGTGAGGCCACAGTGATGACCACTACGCCACCGTGCAGCCCTAGCATGCTGGCTAATAATAATTTTTACCCATCAGAAGCTTCTTCAAGATGAAAAATATTGGTCTGAAGACAGAACCCTGAGGAACACCATGACTAACGCTGCTGAGTAAAACAGACTGTTTACAAACTGGTATCTCCCACATAAATATGGCTTAGAATGAGTGTAGAAATGGAGTCTGCTATTTGAGGTCCTGTCTAACGGGACGGAAAATCCTCCAGCAGAATCCTTCTTAGGGAGGACGGCCATCTGCCCTCACCGGTTGGTTGGAAATGACAGAAAAGGGAGACCAAAAGGCACTGCAGCTTTCAGCCACGAAGACCTGCTGACAGAGAAGTTAACAATACCAAAACTGTCATACGTTTTTATACACGATAAAAATAAATAGGAAGTGCTCAGAGCATGACGGGACGTTCCTCAGCTGTCTAAACCTACGGCAGCATGACTAGGGGACCCCTAAAAGCCCATTAATGCTCCGTTACTTACGTAAATCCATTCAAAACGTTTTCATTCGTTGCCACTCTCGTATTTCCACGAGTATTTTTCGTTGTCATAGTTACTAGGTCCGTACATCCATGGGAGGGTGTCATTCATTTCCGCATTTTCACACCAGCTGGTAACAGTAACACACTGATTTAAAGTCATTTTCAACCATGCAAAAGAGCAGAAGTAGAACAAGAAAACAACAAAGGTTTTTGCTGTTCTCTACTTTTTATTTAATGGTTTCTCCATCAAATTAAGTGCATTAGTGGCACAGGAGACGGACCATACTGTCCGTCTGCATATTTGTCTTTAGCATTGAGCAGAAATGGGCCTTAAAAATGACATTGTAAATAAAAAAAGATGGTTTAAAGCCTTATCTTAACGCTAAAGAGGATGTCTGCCTCCTGAACCCAAACTGGGAGGAGATTCTATAGGAGAGGAGCCTGAAAGCCAAACTCTCAAAAGCCTCTAATTTGAATCAGTGTGTTGGGAAAATATGGAACAATGAGATGTTTGATAGCCAAAGGAGTTTGGTAAGAGAGAGATTTATACATGAGAGGAAGAACTTTTAAATCAAGATTTGACCGGGAGCCGATGAAGATAAGCTAAATCTGGAGAAATATGATCCCTCCTGCTCGTTCTCATCAGAACCCAATCTGGGACAGAACAAAAATTAGGATTTTCAGGTGTCCAATCTTGAAGTAACAAAATCATTAGTCAGTTTATTTGCATCATTCTGTGACAGGATGTCTCTAATTTTAGCAATAATTATGTGAATGGAAGAAGGTCGTTCAAGAAACCTGTAAAATATGCAAACCAAAGGACAAGTCCCGGTCAAAAATAACTCCAAGGTTCCTCGCTGTGGAGATGGAAGCCAAATTAGCTATCCAGATTTCCACATGCACTCAACCCTGACTGAAAGTCTTCAGTCTGATTAGTTCTGTGCAAATTTACAAGTTGTTCAGTTTAAATCTTTTTTTTTTTTTTTTTAAGAAATGTTATTAATAAATAAGAGATTTGATACGCAGTAGATCTAGAATTAGCAAAGAGTTGAAGATCGATGAATTTTTTTAATGTTTTTTTTTATGACAGCAACCTTAAAAGCATGCCATGCATAGCCTATCAGCGAAGATAGATTGATCCAATCTAATATGAAAGTGTTCATTAAATGGTCTGATTGTGGTCTAAACATACAAGCTGATAACGGAATACATCGGCAGAGTTGTGTCTCAGTAAGCCTGAAGGGAATCCTGCTGCTCAGCTATTAATGTTGAATAACGACAACATCCAGCTTTTTGAAGGGATTTCTTATCATTTTTCTTTTGCTATATTTATATTGGATCAAATACCATCTGCATGTTCATGCTGATCTCCAGTAACACAAAGCTCAGCTAAGAAACAGAAGCAAGCTGTCTTTTGGCACGATTTTGGAGAAGACCCACAGGGTGTCGTGATGCAGCTGTCGACTGAATGTATCACATCTGCCATTAGTTTCACATCCATGTGATTGGACCAACAGATCAAATTAGAAGAGCGCAAATTCTTTCCATAAAATAACACGTGGAATGTTAACTGCTGCCCTGAGGCCTGAGCCAATTTCCTACAACAGCCCTCCAGCTGAGAAGCAGGTGAAATGTCAATTAGCTGCCATCCACCTCCACATGGTGCGCTCAGCTTCACAGGGTCCAGGATAATCACTCATCATTTACCCCTCGTACCTGTCTGGAGGGGAGCGAGCTGGATGGAAAAAACCAGGCACGAGCAAACATGTAACCACGTTTTTATCATTTCTGAGAACAAAACCTTGACTTAATGACTTGAGTTCATTCTCTGAAGATTTACTTCAACCATCTAGCTTCAAATAAACTTAAACAAAGTATACTGACTATTAAAGTTAAGGATTTTTAGTTATGTTGATTTATATCCACAAAACAAAGCCATGGAAAACACACACACACACACACACACACACACCGTCCAGTTGGATGCACATCTGTCAAGCTCCACATTTCCAGTGCATGTAATCCCAACGTCATGGGTTGGAAGGAAGAAGGGAGTGGTTTAGAGTAATTTTAAGAAAATGGCAATTTCTGTTTTTATTAATGGGACCTTCTTGAATCAACACAGTAAAATAACACACAGTTTGGGAATGAGGAGATTAAAAGTCTACATCTTTCATTTACAAGGTTTTTAGCAAATAAATACATACTAATCTGACTCTTACTATGTCAGCGAAGTCACAATATGCATACAGTTACTGGTCAAATTATATGGCACACTTGTTCTAGCGCTTGCTCACACACATAATTAATCAGCCAATCACATGGCAGCAGCTCAATGCATACACAAAGAACAGGAAACTGAGGCTACAATTCACACAGACTCACCAGAACTGGACAATAGAAGATGGAGAAACGTTGCTGGTCTGATGAGTCTCCAGTTCAGCTCCACATTCACATGGTAGGATCAGAATCTGCTGGAAACATCATAACAACATGGATCCATCCTGCCGTCAGGATCAACGCTTCAGGCTGCTGCTGGTGGGCTGCTTTGGGCAGTTGCCAGGAAAAGTGGGGAGAGGTGAGAGGGGGGCTAAAGAAGAGCTAAGAGCCATCTGTGTATGAACGGGAATATAGATCATACAGTCAGATCCTCCATGCAAAGGGTGGTGTGTTGATGAAAAACAGGGGTCCAAAAACAGAACCTTGTGGCACACCCTGTTTAACATAGTTTAACTGCTTTGATTTATCTTTAGCTAACACAAGAATATCATGTTACTGATTGAAATATTTATCTATAATTACCGTAATTAATTATTCCTTTTTTTGGTGACAGAGACTCTACTTGATAGATGTATGAATCAACAATGTGTTGATTGCTGACTATAATAAGGGATCCGATTAAACAGATCATGAGATTTAGCCTGGTCTGGAGCAGCAAGCACCACAGAATAAATCTCCATGGTAACTGATATTATCACACTTCCTACCACCCTGCTTTTGTGCATCTGGATCGTGGATGAGTTGAGGCAGGACAAAAAGCATATCCCGGTTTAATCCCTTCTCCTGGTTTTGTGCAACAGGCCCACGATCTTTGGGGAAACAAGTTCCCTGTGGTTGTTTTCTGTTTGAGAGGTGTAAACCTGGGATAGATCTGGTCTAGAGATGTCAAGGCAGTGGGATGTCCAAGACGAATGGTGTGGGAGATGATATGAGGGCAGCAGTAAGGTCAAGGAGGATGACTTAACCCAGTGGTTCACAAACTGGGGACCCCCCAGTTGGAAACCACTGACTTAACCTATGTGTCCAGAGTTATAGCAGGGAAGAGTTTGGTGGTCTTGATGAGTGCTTCTGTTTCCCTTTTTCACCAGCAGGAACCCTTTTTGGGTTGATGCTGGTGCCAGCATTTAGCTGGTACCTGACTGTCTGTGTGTCCTTCAACAACTCCAAATCCAACATGTGGACCAATGACTTGAGAGTGAATTATAAAGCAACCTCCACTTCCTTCAGATTTGTTTCTGATGAATTCTGGTCCATTACGGATGAATCCAGTTAACAGGAACCAACTTTCAGAGTAACAGTCCTGCATTACTTTTTCAGAGAATTGTGTCAACGAATCAATCAAGGCAAATTGCAGAATGCAAAAGAACATTATATTTTCTTTTTGAGTTATTTTATATTTCATTACATATATATTATAACTGTATAATGTATAGCGGCTGTAGTTGCTGTACTTAAGTGTTGCTTTCTTCTGTTTTGTTTATCTACTAAAGGCGGTTGGATCTATAGGTTGGTCTGTGCAGAATACTTTGAAAGTTGGTTCCAGTTAATTGTATTAATCAGTAATGGATGAAAACTCATTAGAAAAAAAACCCATAAAAGAAAGTGGGAGTTGCCTTGGAGTCCATCCAGCCACTGGTCATTATCTTCCTGATCTTGGACCAGAAGTTGTTAAAGGACACACCGATAGTCTGGTTTGTTCCAGTTCACTTCCCACTCACCCATTCCTAACAAACCCACCATATTGGATTTAATACAACACCAGTAGATAAAAATCATTTATTAGTCCCACTCTTCAGAGGAGCCACGGCCAAGCTGGAGACCTGACTCCCAGAGTCTTCAGTCATATTGTGGCAGCTTCAGAGGAGGTGGAACACCTCAGGTAGTCAGGTTAGGCTCTGCTCCCTCCTGCAGGAGCATTAGTCACGCCTCATTCATTTTGCCAGGCCTGCTGACGGAATCAGGTCGGGTATAAAAGGAGGCACCTGCCCCGCTGGAGAGCCAGAAGAGGCAGCTGCAGCAAAGAAGAAGAATAAGGCCAAACTGCACGACAGAAAAATGCGTCCAAATATCTTCGTTTGCTGTTTGTGTCTTCTGCTGCTTCATGTTGGAGGAGCCAAGCCCGTTTCCGACCTGCAGGTAAGTTTACCTGCCTCTCACCTGCCCCAGCAGAACACTCAGGACTGTGGCATGATGACACGCGTGGGGTTACAGAGAAGTGTTATTAACATGTGGAATGGCTTCCATGTGGCTGTGCGCGAGGCCAGCCTACGTCAGCAGAGGTTAATGTTTCCCTTCTTGTCTCCAAACAGAGCCTGAAGCAGCTTCTAGAAGAAGACATCAGCACCGCGCCCTTCTTCTCCTCAGAGGAGAACACGGACACGGAGGATGCCCACGCGCACACGGCGGCGTTTGGAGCTCCGGAGCCGCAGACGTGGAACTCGTCCCGCGAGCGCAGCAGCTCCGCGCGCATTGCCAAGGAAAACGCGCTCGCGCGGCTCTTCAAAGACTTGATGAGGACGTCGAAGCGCTCGTGGAGCCGGTACAAGAAGGGGGGGATGAGGAGCTGCTTCGGGGTCCGTCTGGAGAGGATCGGCTCCTTCAGCGGACTGGGGTGCTGAGGTAAGACCACCTTCCTGTCCCACTTTATTTACTTACAGCTGTTTGTTTGTTTTAATACGCTGGAAACAGTGATATATAATGACATATTCATCATTTATTCACTCAATATTTAAATATTGGCTTGTTTGGTATTTTCATACAGATACTGAGTTAATAAATTATGAAAATATTATTTAAAGCAATAGTTTCATTTAAATATGAATGAATGTTCGTCTGAAAAAGTTTTTTTTTTTTTCACAACGATGTTTTTTATTTAGAAAATTAATGAAAACTAAATAATTTTAAAAGAATATGTGGCATAAGTATGATCATACACCACAAACATAAGTGAACCCAAACAGGAAGAGGATAACAGCTTCTTCCGCTTGTCTCTGACTTTTTCAGCAGAATATTTTGCAAAAAAAATGCATCAAAAATTTAGTCAGATTTTTCTGCAAAAAGGTGAAAGCACATATTAAAAACCAGCTTGTGTTTAGTGAACTTGTCTTTCTTCTCTCCACAGATACACGCGCTCATTTTGCACATAATTGTGATCAACTCCGGAGGGGTGGCAGACCCCCACACCCACCCCCGCCCCCACCTCCTATTTTCCACATGACAGCTGTTAAACAATAAATTATGAGCTTATTTATTATTTATCTTTATGTCCTTATTATTTATCTTTGTGTCTGATAAAGTGGAATTGTGTTCAAAGACTGTATTGTAGTAAAACCTTTATTTTGCATAATATCTGTGTCTGGCAGTTCTTTGCTTTCTGTGATGCGTGGTGCACCTGAACGCATCTTTACATTCACGGAGGGAATAATGTGATAAATAAGGAAAGCAGGTTGACTGATCACATCCTGATGCACAGCAATGTTGGACCAGAGTGTCAGCACAGAAGCACAACAAGCACGCGACATCACGAGCCAACGAAGACACAGCAAAGTCACAGCAATGGATGAATAAAACTGTATAAAGATCCATCATCAGCATGTTTCTCACTGGACCTGGATGCATGTTTGTCAGTTAAACTACAGCATATAAATTCATGTCAATGTTGCTGCGATATGCAGTTTATATCCAGTCTATGGTTTTGCCTTTAGAAATTATTTAAATTAATTAGAAATAAACGATTAATTATTCCCTAAAGTGTCCTATGATGGACTGGCGACCTGTCCATGGTCGACAGAATCATATAAAAAGTTCTGTATGTCTGCATAAAATGGGTGCAATATTATGACATCATATTTTCATCAAATACACAACAAATAAAACATCAAACAAAAATAGTGTCCAGCTGCTTTATGAAAGCATTAACCATCACATAGTACCCGAAGAGAACCCACATACCAGGGAGAACATGCAAACTCCCCCAGCAGGAGTATTAGTTGAAGTAAAAGTAGTATTTTGAACAGGAACAGAATTGAAACACATTTACTCAGTGATGAAGGAAAAGTATATAACTATTTACATCATGGAAAAATAAATAATTCCTCTCTATAACTGTCTGCCTTTCCACAGAAGAGCTTCCATGTCCCTGAGTGGTGAAAAATGCATTTTGGTAATAAAATCAAAGCTCAAAGAGCACTTGGCAGCTCTGCTCAGACTACTTACAACCACCTGATCACGTCAGCGGATCAAACATCAGCCAGTTGCAACTAAAGCTCCGTTTTACAGTGGAAGCTGTATTTCTGTTATTACCTGGATAAAAGTGCCAGTGGGCTGGCGGGAAAGGTAAACCATCCTCTTGTGGAACAGAGAAAAGAGATTCAGTAGCTGCTTTACACTCTAAACAGATGAGGTCTGACTGAGAACTTGGTTGTGTGACCTGAGTCCTGCAGCTCATCCTGATGATTTAACACACATCTGCAGAGAGGATGGGCGTCGTCACAGAGCTGCATTTACAATCAGCCAAGCTGGAGAAAGTATGAAGATGTATGTGGCTTTATATGAGTCCAAGACGACCCAGTAAAGTGGAACTAACCATGTCAGGCTGGTTTCATTCCAACATGCTAACAGATAAATTTCTTCTTCCCTTTTTGTCACATAGGAGTTTGTTTCTGACTGAATTTCCTGTGAAAGCGTGAGAGAAAGGTGCAGTATTAAATTCAGGGTATGGCTTGGCATCCAGGATTTGGTAGGCTTGGCATGGTTCGGTCCAGAACCTCTCTGGCGGGTGGCATATTGATGCAGCAGCCAGGTATTTATGGAGGTGGTGAGTGATGAGCTGCAGCTGTGAGCAGACCCTCGCATGCCAGGCGCCGCTTCTGCAACAAGGCCCGCTGAGAGAGAGAGGCCGGGCTAAACAAAGGCCTCATGAAGCCTCAAGATGCTCCGTCCCTCCCGTCACAGCTCAGTAAAGTTTTATGTAAACTCTATTGTGTTAATATATTTAGGTCATGATGTTTGTAAATATATTGTGACTGTCTTTCAGTCATTGTTTACTGTTAGTGGCAGCAGCTCTCCCAATCCCAAACACCTCCCTTTCAACCCAGCCAGTGTGTTCATGTGGTGGGTGGCAGAAAAGGCTCCCACGTGGGTTTGTCCACAGTTTGCCTCACCTGTGCGGAGTTCCACCTGGTTCTGGTTGGGTTTCAGCTGCTATGCCTTCTCGCAATGAGCATCAGGCGAGAAAGAGAGAGGAGGTGTCTGCAGCAGGCAACATTTCTACCTTTCTTTTCTCATGAACCTATACATGAAATCTGCATAACAACTTTTCATTATTTTTGCTTTTAATTATTTTAATATAATTTATGATTTTATTGTGATTTGGCTATTTGTTGTTGTCTTTTATGCTTTTTTTTTTTTTTTTTTTTTTTTTTTTTACACCATCTGTAATGCTTTTAATGTTTCACGTAAAGCACTTAGAATTGTCCTTTATGTGAAAGGTGCTGTACAAATAAACTTGCCTTGCCTTGCCTTACAAGGTAGGAGTGTAAATCATAATAAGATATAATAAGATATAATAGATGTAAGATCTTACAGTGGTTCGCAGTTATGGGTTTTCAAGCTCCCAACTTTTCCACTCAGATATTAAACTGTACCGGTTTAACTCATCTCACAATTTCTAAAACAATGATTAAAACTTTGTCAAATATGACACGATACAAAGAGATCATCTGAAAGAACTGTAAACATCACATCTATGTGAAACGGCACATACAAGACTCCCAATAAGATGATCATGTAATAAAATCAGGCTCCTACAAGAACCAGTTTAAAAGTTCGTATCAGGCTAATAAACACAAACTACTAAATGTATCAAAACAATGGACCTGAAAATAAAATACTGATATAAAAGATGGAAATCTGATTGATAAAGTGATGCAATAAAACACATTAAAAATAATAAAAGCTTTATTGGATGAGGGGTGGGTTAGTATTAGCAAGCTAGCAGCTAGCTTAGCGCCTTTTTTCTGCTTATTGCCGTTTATGGAACAGCTGACGGACACATTACCGCCACCACGTGGTGGGAGGCTGCATTGCAGCAGAGTTGTTATGCAGTCCAGCGTCCCTCATGGCCCACAGCTTCAAAACTAGAAGGTTTTCTTTTTGGTCCTCTAAGTCAGTGGTTCCCAACCTGGGGTCTGGCACCACCAAGGGGGTCTCCAAAAAACTTAGAGGTCCCTGAGGCTTTGCGCGCTCAGAACCAGAGTGAATGATGTCCACACCTTTTCCCTGGTTTCAGAAACAAAAGGCATGGACTCAGACAGAATATGTCGTATATGGAGGGAATCTCACTTTTAAAGACATAAAGCCAAGCATGGTGTCAGCGCGGGGTGGAGCAGGGGGTCAGTGGCTTTTTGGTATTTGTAGGAAGGGGGTCCTTCAGGGTTGGGGACTGCTGCTCTGGGTAGCATGGAACCAACAGTTAATCATTCAATATTTGCCAATACTACTGATTCTGGCAACGACTTGATTTGATTGGACAGCCAGGCGTCGATACAAGACGACACAACAGAAGCCGAGTGAGTTTCTCCTCCAGTCAGAGAAAGAAGCTAAAATCTGTTTGATATTTGACGAGGGATCGAATCTTTTCTTTGGAATTGATGTGATTGGTTTCTTAATCACTGACCTACTGTGTCAATAGACACAGCAGATCAATATGACCAGGGGTGGATTGTTTATGAAGGTAAATATGTGCCAGAATGCATGACAGAATTACAAGAATGCAGAGATGGGGGGGCTGAAATCAGAACCTGAGGTTTAACATGAGTTTGTTGTTGTTATAACCTTTATTTAAGCAGGTAAAACCCAGAGTGGGAGCAGGACCATGACTCAACTACACCTCTGATCACCTGGCAATGTTTTCCCTTCCTCAGCTGTTTGTCTCGTTCCCCCATTCCACCAGTTCCTGTCCCAGTTCTCCTCGTCTTCCAGTTCGCCTTCCTCATCCCATTCATTCACTGTCGTTTGGTCCAGCCTTCCATTCTCCTGCCTGCCTCTTTCCTTATCTTTGCCTCCTTCCTCCCCGCCTCTATGACCTCACTCACATCCTCCATCCTTCAACCTCAATGAATCACATAAGCTTGCGTTGATACGACGTGTTCCTCACTGGAGAAAGACCTTTAAAAGAGATGTTTTCACATTGTTTGTCATTTAGGAGCAAAATCGGTTCAGGCTGATAAGGATGCTGGTAGGCAGCGAAAGAAAAGCTCTTTTTCCAAGTTCGGTGTGAAAACAAGCAACTCTTAAATCCTAAAAATCAGTTCTTTGACAATCATTTTGAAGGAACAAGTCAAAGAGGAGCTTTTTAACCAAGTTAAGCCAGTGTGTGTTTCCCTGCATATAATATTATAATTCTAAACAGATAAAACTATTATAAATAAAGGAAGTAATGAGAAAGACCTGACACAAAGGGAGGAGAGAGAAACTGGAGCAGAGCTGGACTCAGACTTGCTAACAGTTATTTGGTCCAGTCGTAACGTTGAAACACCAGTTTATGTTTCCATAACTACTGGTTTGAGATGCTTTCTGTCTTTTTGATGCTTTTGCTTCCAAGGAAAGGATGAAACCCTCAGTCGGCCTCGGAGCAACAGGTCAGTGCTCTGACTGGTTCTTCTGACTCCAGGCTGGTTTCTACAACCATTCTGCAGGTTGTTCTACCAATATCACGTAGACCTCTGGTTTTAGCCGCACTCCTGCTGTGATTCCGGTTTACTACTTCCCGTAGCTCAGTGACAACAGCGTCCTGTGTGGGGAGGGGGGTGTTTTTCTGAAACAAAGTAGCATATGGAAGCAGCTATGTCATACGAGTGCTTCATATCTAAGATACAATACTTTATAAGGAGCAGTTTCCGACTGCTCCTGCTATCAGAATCAGGTGTTAGGAATGCCGAATGCCTGATGTCAAATTCCTGGCATTCCGATGTGTGTCAGGCTGGAGTATAAAAGAGGAGAGGGTCCTGCTGTGGGCTCCAGCATCCAAACTGCCAGCAGGCAAAGAGACAAGCATCCATTCAGCCACTGATATATGACCAACAGCAGCTGTCAGAGGGACATGCATCCGACTTCCATTCCTCTTTGTGCTCTCCTCCTCATCGTCAGCCTGCAGATGTCCAACACATATCCCATCGGGAATGGCTTGACTGACACGGACATGGACATCTTCAAGGTGAGTCTCTGAATACAGAAACATGAGTTTGGAAAAATAAGCTCCAAATCCATGAGAATGGTTCATGTGACGAGCCAGACAGCTTTTAGACTCATCGCTAGACCTTGTGTGATATAAAAACTAACAAAAAGGCAACTTTCTTCATGTTCCGTTTAGTGAGAAACGATTGAGTGCTTCTACTGGCTTCTATCGTGCATCGTCTGTGTCATAATTAAATGTTAAACTGAAGCTGATGTGGATGTTGCAGGTGCTCCTTCATAAGCTGGAGGAGTCGGTTTCAGAGCAGGCTGCAGTGGATCAGGGAGCCCCTGAAGAGCGGGACGGTCCTTACAACCTCGGCACAGACGAAGCTGCAGATGAGCAGCAGGCACAGATCGGACCGGACGAGGCGGAGATCAGGGAGCTCCTGTCAGCCAAGAACCTGAAGAGCCTCCGCAACGACGCCTCCAGGAGATCCTCTGGCTGCTTTGGGCGACGGATGGACAGGATAGGCTCCATGAGCTCGCTGGGCTGCAACACCATTGGCAAATACAGTAAGTCAGAGCGGCGCCGCTTTAATAAGTCACATGACCCAAAGCTGTTGCACTGATGTCACTTTTATGTCTTCATGTTTTTCTTAAAGTCATATTTTATGCCATAAAAAACACTGTTTTCTAAGTTCATGTCTCCTTTTGTTGCAGATCCAAAATAAAGACGAAGTCTTACCATCTAAATTCTGGAACTTCAACGTTTGTACTAAGATTTATTTTTATTTGAATGCTATTTATTTAGTAATATTTATTGTTATTGTTTGTGGCTTTCAGTAATATTTATTTGATGTGATTTAGATGTGATTCTGTTCTTTCTGTACCATTAAATGTTTTAATAAATGTTTACAACTGCTCGACACTGAGGTCAGTATTTATTACGACACATGATCACTTAAAGTTCAGAGTTTTACATGAAAGCAGTGAAAACAATGTCGACTGTCCAGACACACAAAGTGAACTCCTAACATCCATGTGTCTCTATCATGGGGGAGGAAGGTGACTTTAAATCAGTAAACATGATTGAAGGGTTTAATATTAAAGAAGGAGCTGTTGGTAACTGAGTAACCCCGACGTGAAACTCTTTAACCAGTAAAACCAGTCATATTTTAATAAATGAATTGGGAAAGGCCTCTTTTGTTTGTCATTTTAAATGTGTTGAATTCTTTTTCAGCACCATGGAGAGCATTTTACATAAATGCGCTTCTGAAGTGGCAAACCCTCTCTGGCTGTAATATCAGGTTCAGCCTCTCAGCGCTGCCTCGTGTTTGGCACAGATCTACCAACATGGTGGAAACTTCAGAGATTTTGCTCCATGTTGACATGAAGCATCACAAAGTCGCTGCATCCATGATGAGAATCTCCCGTTCCTGTCATGATGTGTGTTTTCTATCTTTAGTTCTGGTTTCCTGCTTTAGTTTGTAGGCTTCCTTGTTTAGTTTCTTTGTTTCTTGTTTAGCCTTTGATCCCGTTCATGAGATTCACCTGGACTCATCAGTTAATTCATTAATCCTGTGTCTTGTTTGGTTTCCCTGCATTCACACCCCTTGGTTTCTGTTCCCATTGCTGGTCCAATGTGTGTGCTTGCATTTAGTTCTGTTAGCCTCCTGTGTCTGCTTGTCCTCAGATAGGTTGCCTTTTTGCATAAAACGTGTAGTTTCTGCATTTCTGACTCCTGTCTCCACATTTTGGGTCAAAACCTTCAACACTCCCCTGACAGTTCCACCTCATCATGATGAGAATCTCCCGTTCCACCTCATCATGATGAGAATCTCCCGTTCCACCTCATCACGATGAGAATCTCCTGTTCCACCACATCACGATGAGAATCTCCTGTTCCACCACATCATGATGAGAATCTCCCGTTCCACCTCATCTTGATGAGAATCTCCCGTTCCACCTCATCTTGATGAGAATCTCCCGTTCCACCTCATCACCATGAGAATCTCCCGTTCCACCTCATCATGATCAGAATCTCCTGTTCCACCTCATCATGATGAGAATCTCCCGTTCCACCTCATCTTGATGAGAATCTCCCGTTCCACCTCATCACCATGAGAATCTCCCGTTCCACCACATCATGATGAGAATCTCCCGTTCCACCTCATCATGATCAGAATCTCCTGTTCCACCTCATCATGATGAGAATCTCCTGTTCCACCTCATCATGATGAGAATCTCCCGTTCCACCACATCATGATGAGAATCTCCTGTTCCACCTCATCACCATGAGAATCTCCCGTTCCACCTCATCATGATCAGAATCTCCTGTTCCACCTCATCATGATCAGAATCTCCTGTTCCACCTCATCATGATGAGAGTCTCCCGTTCCACCACATCATGATGAGAATCTCCCGTTCCACCTCATCACCATGAGAATCTCCTGTTCCACCTCATCATGATGAGAATCTCCCGTTCCACCACATCATGATGAGAATCTCCCGTTCCACCACATCATGATGAGAATCTCCCGTTCCACCTCATCATGATCAGAATCTCCAGTTCCACCTCATCATGATGAGAATCTCCCGTTCCACCACATCATGATGAGAATCTCCTGTTCCACCTCATCATGATGAGAATCTCCCGTTCCACCACATCATGATGAGAATCTCCCGTTCCACCTCATCATGATGAGAATCTCCCGTTCCACCTCATCATGATGAGAATCTCCCGTTCCACCTCATCATGATGAGAATCTCCTGTTCCACCTCATCACGATGAGAATCTCCTGTTCCACCTCATCATGATGAGAATCTCCCTGTTCCACCACATCATGATGAGAATCTCCTGTTCCACCTCATCACGATGAGAATCTCCTGTTCCACCTCATCATGATGAGAATCTCCTGTTCCACCACATCATGATGAGAATCTCCTGTTCCACCTCATCACGATGAGAATCTCCTGTTCCACCTCATCACGATGAGAATCTCCTGTTCCACCTCATCATGATGAGAATCTCCCGTTCCACCACATCATGATGAGAATCTCCCGTTCCACCTCATCATGATGAGAATCTCCCGTTCCACCTCATCACCATGAGAATCTCCTGTTCCACCTCATCATGATGAGAGTCTCCCGTTCCACCACATCATGATGAGAATCTCCCGTTCCACCTCATCACCATGAGAATCTCCTGTTCCACCACATCATGATGAGAATCTCCTGTTCCACCTCATCACGATGAGAATCTCCCGTTCCACCTCATCATGATGAGAATCTCCCGTTCCACCACATCATGATGAGAATCTCCCGTTCCACCACATCATGATGAGAATCTCCCGTTCCACCTCATCATGATCAGAATCTCCCGTTCCACCTCATCACCATGAGAATCTCCTGTTCCACCTCATCATGATGAGAGTCTCCCGTTCCACCACATCATGATGAGAATCTCCCGTTCCACCTCATCACCATGAGAATCTCCTGTTCCACCACATCATGATGAGAATCTCCTGTTCCACCTCATCACGATGAGAATCTCCTGTTCCACCTCATCATGATGAGAATCTCCCGTTCCACCTCATCATGATGAGAATCTCCTGTTCCACCACATCATGATGAGAATCTCCTGTTCCACCTCATCACGATGAGAATCTCCCGTTCCACCTCATCTTGATGAGAATCTCCCGTTCCACCTCATCTTGATGAGAATCTCCCGTTCCACCTCATCACCATGAGAATCTCCTGTTCCACCACATCATGATGAGAATCTCCCGTTCCACCACATCATGATGAGAATCTCCCGTTCCACCTCATCACGATGAGAATCTCCTGTTCCACCACATCATGATGAGAATCTCCTGTTCCACCTCATCACGATGAGAATCTCCTGTTCCACCTCATCATGATGAGAATCTCCCGTTCCACCACATCATGATGAGAATCTCCCGTTCCACCACATCATGATGAGAATCTCCCGTTCCACCTCATCTTGATGAGAATCTCCCGTTCCACCACATCATGATGAGAGTCTCCCGTTCCACCTCATCACGATGAGAATCTCCTGTTCCACCACATCATGATGAGAATCTCCCGTTCCACCACATCATGATGAGAATCTCCTGTTCCACCTCATCACGATGAGAATCTCCTGTTCCACCTCATCATGATGAGAATCTCCCGTTCCACCACATCATGATGAGAATCTCCCGTTCCACCACATCATGATGAGAATCTCCCGTTCCACCACATCATGATGAGAATCTCCCGTTCCACCACATCATGATGAGAATCTCCCGTTCCACCACATCATGATGAGAATCTCCCGTTCCACCACATCATGATGAGAATCTCCCGTTCCACCTCATCATGATCAGAATCTCCCGTTCCACCTCATCATGATGAGAATCTCCTGTTCCACCACATCATGATGAGAATCTCCTGTTCCACCACATCATGATGAGAATCTCCCGTTCCACCTCATCTTGATGAGAATCTCCCGTTCCACCTCATCTTGATGAGAATCTCCCGTTCCACCTCATCACCATGAGAATCTCCTGTTCCACCACATCATGATGAGAATCTCCCGTTCCACCTCATCTTGATGAGAATCTCCCGTTCCACCTCATCACGATGAGAATCTCCTGTTCCACCACATCATGATGAGAATCTCCCGTTCCACCTCATCTTGATGAGAATCTCCCGTTCCACCTCATCACCATGAGAACCTCCCGTTCCACCTCATCACGATGAGAATCTCCTGTTCCACCACATCATGATGAGAATCTCCCGTTCCACCTCATCTTGATGAGAATCTCCCGTTCCACCACATCATGATGAGAATCTCCCGTTCCACCTCATCACGATGAGAATCTCCTGTTCCACCACATCATGATGAGAATCTCCCGTTCCACCACATCATGATGAGAATCTCCCGTTCCACCTCATCTTGATGAGAATCTCCCGTTCCACCTCATCACGATGAGAATCTCCTGTTCCACCTCATCACCATGAGAATCTCCCGTTCCACCTCATCACCATGAGAATCTCCCGTTCCACCACATCATGATGAGAATCTCCCGTTCCACCACATCATGATGAGAATCTCCCGTTCCACCTCATCATGATGAGAATCTCCCGTTCCACCACATCATGATGAGAATCTCCCGTTCCACCACATCATGATGAGAATCTCCCGTTCCACCTCATCTTGATGAGAATCTCCCGTTCCACCACATCATGATGAGAATCTCCCGTTCCACCTCATCACCATGAGAATCTCCCATTCCACCACATCACGATGAGAATCTCCCGTTCCGCCTCATCATGATGAGAATCTCCCGTTCCGCCTCATCATGATGAGAATCTCCCGTTCCGCCTCATCATGATGAGAATCTCCCGTTCCACCTCATCTTGATGAGAATATCCCGTTCCACCTCATCATGATGAGAATCTCCCGTTCCACCACATCATGATGAGAATCTCCCGTTCCACCACATCATGATGAGAATCTCCCGTTCCACCTCATCTTGATGAGAATCTCCCGTTCCACCACATCATGATGAGAATCTCCCGTTCCACCTCATCACCATGAGAATCTCCCGTTCCACCACATCACGATGAGAATCTCCCGTTCCACCACATCATGATGAGAATCTCCCGTTCCACCTCATCACCATGAGAATCTCCCATTCCACCACATCACGATGAGAATCTCCCGTTCCGCCTCATCATGATGAGAATCTCCCGTTCCGCCTCATCATGATGAGAATCTCCCGTTCCGCCTCATCATGATGAGAATCCCCTGTTCCACCACATCATGATGAGAATCTCCCGTTCCACCACATCCCAAAGCTGCTCTGCTGGATGTAGATCTGGTGACTGTGGAGCCGTTGGAGGACAGTGAACTCATCGTCATGGTGGAGATGATGTGAGCTTTGTGACATGGTGCATCATCCTGCTGGAAGTTTCCATCAGAAGATGCTACACTGTGCTCAGAAAGGGATGGACATGGTCAGCAGCAGGACTCAGGTAGGCTGTGGAGGTTAAACCATGTCATGTTGGTACTAAGGGGACCAAAGTGGGACCAGAAAATATCTTCCAAACCATCACAACAGCAGCTTGACCGCTGACACGAGGCAGGATGGATCATATACATAAATGTTACCATACTGAGTAACATACTGTACATGTACAGTAACATACACAAATATAATCGTCCTCAGATTTATCTATATATTTCCAACAAAGAAAATGATGAATTCATAACTCTAATTACTAGAGACTTGTCAACAAGTGCAGAAGTCTGACTGAGAGGAACAGAAAACACCTGACTGTAGCGGAAACATTAGGATTGATGAAATTTGATGAAAATCATTACATTATTTTCTAATTCTGGTTCAATAGAAATATTCTTTTTAAAAAGCAAACAAATAAGATAATTTATTACATATCAAATCAGTCATAAAGTAATATTTAGTTGAACAACCCTTTAATGTTTCCGCTCCAGTCAGGTGTTTTCTGTTCCTCTCAGTCAGACTTCTGCACCTGTTGACAGGTATTTTGTCCCACTGTTCAACAGAAAAGTCTCTCATTTGTCCAGGACACATTTGTTTGTTTGGGGTTTTTTTTCTTTCTTCAACTCAATTAAATGAAAAAACAGTGTTTTATATTACTAAATTATATTTTTGCAGATTTTTTGTTATTGTTCCTTTTTTAAGTCTCCAGTTATTTGAGTGACTGTTGTAAATTCAGCCTTTTCTTTAATAAAAGGGGATGAATTCATACGAGCACAACTGTATCGCTGCTCCACACCCTGTGTCAGCCGCCAGCAGCAACACTTTTAACCTATTTTGGCATTTTTCATTATCAGGAGTCAAGAAGGTATTCTGTCTGAACCATGTGTGAGCTCAGGCGAACACACGGGACGACTGCTGAAGTCACGCCATGGTGATGATTTACAGACACATACTGCATACACAGCTCCTCTCAAGCACCACTTCAGCAGACATCTGACCAGATGCCTTATCCTGCAGAGGTGCCAGAATGCACTTGATGAGCCAATGCCACTGTCACTGCATGGCCAGTGTATGTGCGTGCATGTGTACGTGTGCTGGCATGTATATAACGCCATGCAGCGCCGTGGTGGCTGTAGCGTCAGGATTCTGCAGCGGTGGGACAGCATGAGAACCGCGGTGTTGTGCAGCACGTTGGTCTTTCTGTGTCAGCAGTGGCTGGTTTGCAGCCACGTACTGGGAAGACCATCATCTAGCAGAGACCTGGATCAGCTGAAGGTAAGAAGCTGCATCACATCTTCACTCATCACCCCTGTTAGATGGAGCAGTTTGTCTGCTGTGCACATAAATTAGGATTGTTTGAGGATTTCTGTCTCAGCTTCAGGACAGTGAATGTTACAGCAGGTCACAACATCAATGTCCTCATGTCTCTCTGAGAGGAGGCTTCACTGATCTCCACTCACATTTCTCCTTTCTGCCAACATCTTTGATGAATAGATGCTATAACAGTTCATTTATTTTTCCTCAAAGTTATTCTTGAGAGAAACACAAACACCAGGAATAATTCTGGTGACATGGTACCAGAAAGCATCACACGACGCTCTGCAGCGATAACCAACATCGGAGGATTAAAAACTAATTTAAACTAAATGTGTGAAGCAAAACTTAATGCATATCATGTAAAAATGATCTAAAAAGCAGAAAATATTTATAGATCTAATATGTAATAAAACTAGATTACAGTTATATCACATATTTTAAAAAAATATTGATGTTCCAACAACTGGAAAAATCATCTTCAGGAGTATTTTATGGAGATTCTGACACTAATATCTAAATTTATTCTTCGATCAGATTCCCTAAACTCCACCTGACCAAGCTGGTTACAGGTAAATGGTATTTACATGGTGCTTTATGCAGCTTAAGGCTTTACTCTGCCACATTAACCCCTGCAAACACACTCACACAACACTAGTCTATTTACACCAAGTCTGGTCCTGCAGATCTGCCATCCTGCAACTTTTAGATGCAACACACCTGAATCACACGAATGTCTTGTTACCAGGCCTCTGCAGAGCTGTATTACTTTACACACATACGTTAGATTGGGACTACTAGCAAATGACAGCTGAAATTCTCTTCTGTGGCACATTTATCTTGTCAAAGCTTGACATAAAAACTCTGTGATGGTTTTAAACATTCATTCATTTTCTGAACCGCTTAATCCAATTCAGGGTTGTGGGGAAGCTGGAGCCTATCCCAGCTGGCTTTGAGCAACAGGCAGGGTACACCCTGGACAGCTCGCCAGTCCATCGCAGGGCCACACAGAGACAAACAACCACTCACACTGACACAGACTCCTATGAGCAATTTAGAGTAACCAATTAACCTAACATGCATGTCTGTGGACGGTGGGAGGAAGCCAGAGAAGCTGAAGAGAACCCACGCATACACGGGGAGAACATGCAAACTCCAGACAGAAAGGCCACTGACCAAACCCCTCCCCAGCCAAGGATCAAACCAGTGACCTTCTTGCTGTGAGGCCGCAGTGCTAACCACTGTGCTACCGTGCAGCCCACAGTTTTTAAACAGGAATTTCAAACTCATCGAAGGCCCCTGTGCTGCATGATTATGGTGTTTCCTTACGTCAGCATCTGATCCAAATGAACCACAAACGGCCCAGCAGGACATATTTGATACATTTTCTGAGACATTTTGCATCACTTTATAGTTTTCTCAACACAAATCGTCCCAAAACAATGTTATTTTATTTCCTTACATTTTGTTAAACGTAAAATAAAGAACTCATTTTTTTTAAAAAAGGACTTTTCTGACCTTATTTTCTGTCGGGTTGGACTGACAGCGCTACATCAATAGTTCCCAATCTGGGGTCCTCTAAAGAGCACAGGGGTCCCTCGAAGGAAAATAGGTTGGCAATCACGACTCTACCCAACAACCCTTTAAAGACGGGCGAGGTTGTTTTTTACTGATTAAAATCCTCTTCTCCCAGATTTCAGGCAAATAATTAAATGTTCGAACCATAGACTGTACATAAGAGATGGACGGAGTCTCCGTGACGTCACTAGTAGGTTTCTAAAGAGCTGAATTGAAGCTCAGTGGGCGGTTCCTACCGTCGCCATGTTGGCAGCGTCATGCACGTCGTCTCGCCCGGAAAATACAAATATGGGCAAAGAGGTGGAGCTGAGAGGGGGGCTGTGAGCGTGATGGCGGATGATTGACATTGAGTGAACTCCGAGCTTTCTGTAGCTAAGAGCTAACCGAGCTAACGGAGGTAAGCAGGCTAAATCTAAGTCACGTTGTTAACCGGCTAAAAACCGCGGTTGTTCTACGTTCTTCTTACTTGAAGCCAGAGATGGGTACCTGTCAATGAAAAGGAAACGCCCTAAATATGCCGAATTTTGAGATTAAATTACTTTTAAACAGGCGAGTTAGAAAAAAATTCACTCCCCCCACAGTTGTCATGAAGGTAAACCTGACCTATAAACCGAAAATGGATTTTTGAACCAGGCTGTAAACATGTTTATTTCTGCTGTAAACATGTTTATTTCTGCTGTAAACATATTTATTTCTACTGTGAAGTTGGTCTTTTTAACATAGGAGTCTATGGGGATTTGCTCTGTTTTGCTGCCCCTAGTGGATGAAGGCGGAACTGCAGTTTTATGCACTTCTGCACAGGCTTCACTTTTAACCGCCGGAGGTTGCCGCTTGGTTCGAACACAAAAAATGTAGTCACCTGTGGAACAGACTGAAAAACCACTGTCCAATCATTTTAACCGACTCGTTCTAAACGATTGGTTGGCGATATCTCTATCAAACTTAAATGCCATTGATCCCGCCCCCCTAAACCCCTCTGCAGGTGCCCGTCCTGTTGCACAAACTGCGTGCTCAGAATCTTGGAGCACTTGTAAAGCCAACAAAACATTAGCTAGCATACTAAATTAAAATATGGAACACACTTACAGGTAACAGCTGGTGAGTCGATGCTGCTCTGCTCTCGTCAATCTGTTGGAGGCGTTTTGGAGGCGTGGCTTCAGGGGAAAGTCTGAAAAAAAAGGGGGTTGGACTTTTGAATTGTATATTTTTAAAATGCAGCTTGCTTGAACCGTTTTTTCAGGACCGCTGATCTTTAAACTGAGTCAGGGAAACATGTAAAACCTGCAGGACAGTGGCCCTCAAGGGCCCGAGTTTCAGTGATAATAAACGTCTTATCGTCATTTTAAAGATGGACTCCTCCCTCACCACAGCTCATGCATCTGACTTTAGGAGTTAAAGACTGAATAAATTTCACTGAGACGCAACTTTATGAGTCGTATATCGTCAGAAAGAAGCGAGTTGTTTAATTTAAGCTGGTTGGTAAACTGGACAGTTTTATTTTAATACTACATAAAGGATTTTCATGTGAAGACGTACAAAGTTAACACATTAATCTCAACATTTATACATTAGTATCAATTATTTATCACAGTAAGCAAACATAATTTACATATTTTAGTCGTTTTTCTTATTATTATGAACTTTACAGACCTAAAGGAGACTGGACTAACGTGCTCCTGTAATGTTCTTACAACCTTCTAAAGTATAATGTAGTCACACCAAACCGTTTGTCATGCTGTGTGGATTTAACGTTGTCATTCCTCTGACGTTGCATATCCACAGTCTTTACTGCAGCTGGTCGAAGAGAATCTGGCTCAAGCAGATCAGGAGGAAGAACCTGAAGCTGATTATGAGCAGACAAACCAAGAACCGGAGCAGAGCCAGACCGGCAGAGGATGGAGCCCGGACCGGGAGCAGGACGGCGGGCCGATGACGTCAGAGAGAGGTCAACCGCCATCTGCGAGTCGCAGCAGGGCAGCAAGTCAGAGAAGCCGCCTGCAGGACCTGCTGATGGGTACCAGGAAACTGGCCTCTGGCTGCTTTGGAGGCAGATTAGATCGAATAGGAAATGCCAGTGGGCTGGGATGCAACAGTATAAGAGGTAAGGAAGTCTGGAAGTCGAGTTCAGGACTCAGTGACAACTTGGCAGTGGTTGTTAGGGACCAGGACTGGTCCACTGGTCCACCAAAATCTCCCACATTCATTCATTCATTATCCAAACCGTTTAGTCCAATGAAGGGTCGTTGGGAAGCTGGAGCCTATCCCAGCAGTCTTCGGGCGAAAGGCAGGGTGCACCCTGGACAGCTCGCCAGACCATCGAAGGGCCATCTCCTACATACGATCAATAAGATCTGGAAGCTGCAAAGGATGAAGCGCATAATTCCAAATGATCCAGCGAGAATCGGTCATCCTAGAAAAGTCTGTTCCAATGGGAGAAACGTTCATTAGTCAAAACATTCATTCATTTATTTTCCATTCAGCTCACTGCAGTTCAGTGTCAGGAGGAAGCTGGAGTTTATCTCAGCAGGTAGCAGAGAAAGCCTCACAGCGTCGCAGGTCTAACATGATCCAAAACAACTTCTCCTGCAGGGAAACACACAATAACCGGCCTGGAATGTCTCACTGCCATGATCAGAAGCAGTTTTTGCTTTAGGTTGTCGCCTGCTTCACACAGTGATGTGTATAAATGTGTTCCATCATGACTGAGCTGCAGGTTAAAAATTGTGTTGCTGTGAGAAGTTAAACATAATGTGTTTGTCGTGTTCCTGCCAGGGTAACGTTGGAGTTTCTGCAGACAGATGCTGGAGTCTTACGTTGGAGCTGAAGATACGAGAGATCCTGTCTGCTTCTGCACTGAAACCCTGTAGATGCATGTTCCAACTGTGTGATAAACTGTGTAAAGAGCATGAAAATAAATTGGTTATATTGTCATGATGTGTGGGTTTTTGCTTTTTTATGTTGCTGTTTATTTAGTGCTATATATATGCCGTCTATTTTCCTGTTTTATTTTGTAGTGTTCTGTTTGTTTACTTCCTGTTTGCTGCTTACGGTCAGTAATTGTCACACCTGTTTATTATTTTCTATGCAGTCCCTCCCTGCATATGTTCTCCAGGTTCTCCTTTATTCACAGCCAATTCATAATATGTGCCAAGTGCTGTTATTCAGTCTTCGTTTGTCAGTGCGTTGAGTCCTCCAGTAGTCTTCATTTGTAACTTTTCATGCATTAAATCTCTTTAGTTCTCACAGAAATCCACCTGTATTCTCGTAAGCTCTGCCTTTGGGTCAAACTTCATCGTCTTCTGTTGCCAAGATCCATTCCATATATGTGTGCTTTGCTAGCAGAGCTGTATGAATAAATCAATAAACAAAGAGTAATTAACTCTTTTAAAATGAGTTCATGATGGTGCGTTCGATGTGAACCTAGAAGTCAGATTTTAAGAGTTCCCACTTGGCAAAAAACAAGGCAACTTTTTTCATACGGCAAAATTCAACACTCCAAGAGCTTTACAGAAACATTACAACATTAGAAAACAAGGAGTGTGATTTAATATTAAAATAAGGAAGAAAGGGAAAGAAAATAACATTCATCATCCATTCCAGCTTAAAGAAACATGAAGATTAAAATAAACTTCAAATATCTTCAAATAAAAATGAGTGAAATGCAGCCGAGAAAAGGAGGGTCTTTAACTGGATCTGAGGCTTTCTGGGAGTTTCTTCCAGACATGTGGAGCATAGAAGCTGAATGCAGCTTCTGTGTCTCGTTCTTAGTCTGGGAGCTGATAACAAACTGGATCCAGATGAGCTGAGGGGTCTGTTAGGGTCACACTGGGACAAAAAAAACAACAAAAAGCTTTTTGAAGTCAGAAACTCAGAAAGTCTGGGCAGATGCACCAAACTGGACTTTTCCCATTAAAGATAGCTGCTTACAAATCAATACAATGTGATATAAAATAAACACTCACTTTTTATCTAAACATGACTGTTTAGATGCGTAAAATCCATGTTAAATATTGTCATTTTGTAAATTGCATCCATGTTTGAAAGGCTACATAATGTAATGTTTGCAGGTTTTGCTGCTAACAGGAAGAGCAGCTAACGCGGTTAGCCTCTTTATCCTCCTGAAAACAGTAAGAATAAACACAGTCGTGGGTCATTCTAGCCTGAAACTCCTTTAGTCTAAATATATAACATGTTTAAAGTTTTATTTCCTTCTGTGAAGTTAATAATGTGACAAAATCACAAGTCCGTTACGATAAAGCTAGCCTGTTCTATGAGTCACTGTTTAAACAAAAAGTCGTAATGTCTCCATTTAGCCATGTTGGCTAATGTTGACAAGGTGATCCAGATGTTGGAGGTGAGATGTCACATGCTGATTTAATCACTTTTATCAAAAAATATTTCTTTCTTGAGCTCAATAGGCCCTTTTAAATAAACATAGCTAATGTAAACAACCCCACATGTTTTATTTTAAATGATTACTGCATCAGTGTTTGATCAATTTTTTCAGTTTTGGGTCGTTGCTGCTGGATGGTTTATTATTAAATCCATACGTCAGCGTCAATAAATGTGTTGTCACATCTTAAACAAATGGTAAATAATCTACACACATACAGTCAAATGATACTTTAACCAGGTTAACCAGATGTGATGTTACGGTTTTCATTCATATACACCTTGTATCACAAGTTTTTGGACAGCTTCCCATTAGATTTAATGTGGAATTGTCCTAAAACATATGATATTGATGTTGTGCTGCCATTTCAAGTCCATCCGTCCCATTTAAAAGTGAGTAATGTCATTTTAAACCTTAATGTTCACCCAGTAAAACTTTCCGGGAGAGATTCCAGGATAATCCAGAACTGTATCAGCAGGTGTGGAAAACTTTGCTTCCAGCTTTGGATCACATAAACATCGATGGTTAACAGAGAGGAGGTGATTCATGCAGGAAATCTGGCTGTGATTCACCAATCAGCTCCTGTTTAAGTGGGTCTGACAGGCAGCGAGAAGAGGGACAACATGACGGCCCCACTCGTCTGTCCAGCCACATTACTGCAATCACACTGATCAATTAAACTTTGGCCATACATGAGCGAAGAGGCCAAGCAGACAGCTGCTGAGGTAAACCAGGCCAAACCGACCCGTGGGTTTGGTTCTCTGTGGATCGGAGCAGACAGAAGCCCTTTTTAACAACCTAAACCTGTAGATGTTCTTACCGCTGTGGACCTAATCACTAACAGGCTCTCTTATCAACGACACATTCTTAGGCTGACTAATGCGGAAAACTGCTGATACGATCACAGCTGATAGCCTGCGTGGACATGCGCCTCTCTTCCATGGAAACAACCTGAAGGAGCAGGAATCATTAGAATTTCTGATTCTCAGCACACATCAAGCCCTCCATGACAAAACTCCAATGTACAGCCAAGATCTTCTAGTTCCACATGTTCCCAGGACTTCCCAGCATGTTGCTCCCATGTTCCAGGTTTACTGTGGTTCCCTGAGTCTCTAAGAGTAGAATGGGAGGCAGAACTATCGGGCCCCTCTCTAGAACCAGCTCCCAGATGGGTTTCAGGAAGCAGACACACACGCTACCTTTAAGATATGGATAATTCTCATAGTTAGGGGAGGTTAGCCTTTCCTCGGTCATCCTACCGTGGGCAATGATAGCAGGTGGACGCCCTATGATGCACCGAGAACATCTGTGGGTTTTACTTTCCTGCCTGCTCCACCCAGACTGGTCGAGGCAGATAGCCTCCCTGACTTGGGTTCTGCCAGATGTTTTCCTTCCTTTTAATGTTTGTATAGTCGATTCACTGTCACCGCCGCCCTGTGCATGCTCAGGATGGGGGATTGAATCAAAGTCAAGCTATTCTTTAATGAATTGTCTTGAACTGGTTTGTCTGACATGACGTTGTTGGGAATCGGTGTTATAGAAATAAAGCTGAAGAGAAAACTGAATCAAGCCAAAGATTCTGGAATACATAAATGATGTTGATATAATGACTATGATGAAAAAGAATGTGGAAAGTCACATATTTCACAGCAGCAGGTGTTTCCAAAGTCATCAGACTGAGCTGGAACTGCCTCAGGTGTGCAGCAGTTACGGTGCCTTCAGGGACCTTTCCCACTGAAGACCTTTCCTCTTTACAGACCGACTTTCTGGAGGACAGCTTGTCAAAGAGCTCCCTCTTGTGGAGGTTTTGGGTAATTACTGATCTGAAGATTTCACTGAATGAAAGAACTCCATGTATCAAAACTCTTTTTTTTTTTCATAATTGCATTCAGATATAGACCACTTTATTAATCCCAGGCTGGGAAACTTCAGTGTTACGGCAGCTTTAAACAGTGAGGTGCAAAAATACCATAAACAGAACTCAGTTAATAGATATCCCGATCAAAAATAGATAAATAACGCAAAATAAATAGAAACAGACACATACATGCAAGCATATTTGCACATACACGTGTATATGCATAGACAGACAGACAGACAGACAGACAGACAGACAGATAGATAGATAGATAGATACAGTTGTGCTCATATTTATTCATCCCCTTTTATTAAAGAAGGAAAAAAAAACAGCTGCCTGTAAAATAAGCTGAAATTGACTAAAGTAATAATAAATAAAAAAATTTTTATGAAAATCATTACATTATTTTCTAATTCTGGTTCAATAGAAATATTTTTATAGCAAACAAATTAGATAATTTATAACATATTACATCAGTCATAAAGTAATATTTAGTTGAACAATCCTTTAATGTTTCCGCACCAGTCAGGTGTTTTCTGTTCCTCTCAGTCAGACTTCTGCACCTGCTGACAGGTATTTTGTCCCACTGTTCAACAGAAAAGTCTCTCATTTGTCCAGGACACATTTGTTTGTTTGTTTGTTGTTTCTTTCTTCAACTCAATTAAATGAAAAAACGGTTTTATTATATTACTAAATGATATTTTTGAAAATTTTTAGTTATTGTTCTTTTTTTAAGTCTCCAGTTATTTGAGTGACTGTTGTAAATTCAGCTTTTTCTTTAATGAAAGGGGATGAAGACATATGAACACAACTGTAGATAGATAGATAGATAGATAGATAGATAGATAGATAGATAGATAGATAGATAGATAGATAGGACAATGCAGGTGTAGGATCTGTGACACTCCCACGCGTGTCAGCGCCCTCTGTGGGAATGTGTCAGACTGTCGCAGCAGAAATCTGGTTTTATTCATAATATTACTAAAATACAGCTTCAGTTTGATCTAAAATAAACCACGTTATGACGGTGACGTCAGCTGGTCCTTGTTTAGGGGAAAACCAGGAAGAGTCCGGATCCAGGACCGGGATCAGTTTGTGGTTTCTGATCTGAATTAAGGGTCAGACGGGTTAAAGGCAGCGGAGAGGGAGGAGAGAAGGAACCTCGACGGGAAATCCCTGGACAGAGGCTTGTTGTTGAGACGGCAGGACGGGACGCAGGACCACGAGCCGAACCGGGAACCGGACCGTGCCGGACCCACTCAGTCTGGCAGCAGGTGGGTGGCTCCGTCAGGTGACAGCTCCACAGCTCGAGCTCTTTTCGCGCATGAATTGTTATTAATGACACGGAACAGATGAGCATTTCCACAGACAGACAGAACGCGCCTTTTATTTACTGGTTCTGAGAACTTTGCAAGAAACGACTTATTTGCTGTTTCACTGCATTTTTACATAATTTTCCTTTTAAAAACAATCAGCAGGGCCAAAATGAATGTTTAAACACGGGGAAACATGATCCATACTGTCAAAGAAGCTGTTCTTGTTGTTTACTGGAGCTGCACAGTGACTGGTGAACATTTGGACTGGGGAAGCTGGGATGAGTTGAAGAGAGGGGGTGTGAAATGGACTGGACAGCAGAAAGTTCAAGACTGAATCTGAAAAACCCAGCAGGCTCTTCCTGATGGAGAGACACCTGTTGTAAAGACTCATTCATTATTTTCTGTTCTTTCTTTATATATAAATGAGGTGGGTGGTCACGTGACTGCTTCAGAGCAACACTGCCATGAAACAAGATGCTAGAAAATTCTTGGGAAAATAATGTAATGTTCTCCTTTTTTATCTAAATGCAGTCTCACTTCTAGAAATTTTGAATGAGGCATATTAAGGGAAATGAGAGGATTTTTTATGAATGGCTGTTTGTAAGGTCAAAACCATCCTTCCACCTTGAACTCTGATCTTGCCCGACTTGCATATACACACACACACACACAAACACACACACACACACACTGAGTGTTGGAGGAAAATGTGGGGTTGTCTTTTTCTTGCAAGCTCTGCTACTTCATGTGATTCTGCATCTGTTCAAAACAGACTTCCACAGTTCCTAGCTTTAGCTTTGTGTTAGCTAGAAGCTAATGTTAGCATCATAGCTCCAAATCAACAACCAAATAATGAAACAGTTTACTTTTGTTTGTTTGTTTGTTTTTAAACAGCAGATATGGACAGATGAATGGTGGAATCCAGCTTTAATGGACCACTAAAGGTCCATTCATGCAAGACGGACGGATAGTTTCATCCATCTTCTGCATCAGCTACACGTGTTTATTTGGGCCGTTTTCAAGGTGCTTAAAGTGACGAAAGCTGAGGTTGAAAAATGAGCAGATTACATGCAGAAACGGACGAAACTGTTCTTCCGTCTGCGTATTAGTCTTCTTTGTTGAGCAAATAGGGGCTGGAGGCGGAAAGAGGAGCTTTACCACCAGAAACTGCAGGGGCAGTGTTGAGTTGTATAGCTGACACGCAACTAGCGAGACGAACAAACCAGAGAAGAAGAGGAACAGGACGAAGACAGCACAGAAGCTACCCAAAGAAGATGCAGAAGTTGAGGATAGAACTTTGTGGTTTCTACTCCTTGTGGTGTTTTTGGACCATAGACCATATAAGAAAGATGGACGGAGCCTTTGGCGGAAGTGCATAAAACTGCAGTTCCCCCTTCATCCACTAGGGCCTGCAAAACAGAGCAAATCCCCATAGACTCCCATATTATAAAGACCAACTTCACAGCAGAAATAAACATGTTTACAGCAGAAATAAACATGTTTACAGCAGAAATAAACAAGTTTACAGCCTGGTTCAAAAATCCATTTTAGGTTTAATAGGTCAGGTTTACCTTCATGACAACTGTGGGGGCAGTGAATTATTTTCTAACTCGCCCGTTTAAAAGTAATTTAATCTCAAAGTTCGACATATTTAGGGGCGTGTCCTTTTGATTGACAGGTACCCAACCGCACTCTTCCAGTAAGAAGAACGTAGAACAACCGCGGTTTTTAGCCGGTTAACAATGTGGCTTAGCTTTAGCCCACTTACTCCGTTAGCTGGTTAGCTCCTGTTATCTCGGGGTTAGCTCTGTTAGCTCTTAGCTACAGAAAGCTCGGAGTTTGCTCGATGTCAATCATCCACCATGACGCTCACAGCCGCCTTCTCAGCTCCACCTCTTTACCCATATATGTATTTTCCGGACAAGACGACGCGCATGCCCCTACCAAGATGGCGATGGTAGGAACCGCCCACCGAGCTTCAATTCAGCTCTTCAGAAACCTACGGGTGACGTCACAAAGGCTACGTCCATCTTTTTATATACAGTCTATGTTTTGGACAGTTGTAAACACTTCATAGCAGTGTATTACCGCTACCAACCTGTGTTGGAACGCAGACGTGAACTCTGAATCTAGTCATAAATGGGTCTTTATGCTGGTAAAACACATCAGGCTGGTTGGTGGCACAGCCTTAGAAATAGACCACATGGATGCTGTAATATCCAGACTGGATTCAAGACCAGTTTTTTCCCACATTGTTCCAGGTTTCCAGCTATAAATGGCATTAAATAAAAACCCATCTCGTGTCCTGTAAAGGTTTTCATCAGCTTTGAGTTAAACATCATGTAGGAATGTGGTCTTTAAGGGAGTGATGCCATCTCAGTGGGAGTCAGTAGATCTCTCACTTGGGACAATCCAAAGGCTGTTTTCCCGTCCCAACTGAGTGCCAATCTCCTCCTCTCTTCCCTATTGTCCATTTAACTACAAAACTCCCAGTATAGTCCACAGAATGAAGTCTTTAACCATGTGTCTGGATGAATTATTTATCTCTTTCTGTCACATGAAAGTGTTTTTCTCAGAGTCTTTCATCCTTTTATGCTAATAGCATAACTCCCGCTCAAAGAAGTCAGTTTTAACATTGTGTTCAATTCTGAGAAGCAATGAGTGTCGTGTGGCAACGCTGCTGAATGAATAGTCTGGGAAAGAACATGTCTGGATTTGCTGGAGAATGTAACACGCTCCTGTTCCCTCTGGCGCAAAACAGCTGAAAACACTCATCCATACGGATAAAAAGAGGCTTGACACAGGGACTCTTGCCAGACCTGTTAGTCAGCATCCGTGCGTCTATAAGTAACATGACTCCAAAGTTAAGGAATCCTCTACAGAACCGCTGGAAAATACAACTAACTGTTTTTAGTGTCTGTGTTTGTGTTTATTTAGGTAAGCATGAGTTTTGCTGTGTCATCTGAATCAGGATTCAAGTTTCCAGACTTCATTTGGAGTCGTTTTATTTATCCGTTATGTTGGAATTCTGCAACAATACTCATCTTTTCTTTAATATATGCCATCTGACTTGTAGAAGCTAGTTTCACTCGAGTGTTTGCCCTCCTTCACCATTGTTAAACTAACAATGAACTGAAGAGTGAGCACCTTCTACTCCATTACTGTCTGAGTATTGCTTTATTTGTCTAAGATCAAACAGTTTTTGCTTGAATCAGCTGCTCATTGTGTCTCAGATGAACCAGAGTGTGTTTAATGAGTCCACCTGTGTCTCCACAGGAGCCCATGTGAACATTAAGAGTTCATTATGACCTCAACACATGCACCCATCCTCTGTCAACCCTTGGGTAAGTCATTCAGCAATCATATTGACATTGGTTATCATTTAGATATGCTTGTTTTAATGCTACATTTATACATATCAAATCCATTGATTATTTCAGCTCCACATTCAGATGGTTGGGTGAGAATTAGGTGGAAAGCTGCTGGTGATGGAATGGTGTGGGGAATAGCTCACTTTGGATCTCTTCTTACCAACATGACATGGTTTAACCAGCACAGCCTACCTGAGTCCTGCTGCTGACCATGTCCATCCCTTTCTGAGCACAGTGTAGCATCTTCTGATGGAAACTTCCAGCAGGATGATGCACCATGTCACAAAGCTCACATCATCTCCACCTGCTTTCTTCAGCATGACAATAGCTGCGTTTCCATTACAGTTTTTTCAAAATAAAAGCCATATTTCTAAAATTTCAACAAAGTACAGCTGTGGTTAGTTAGTTTTTCCACTGAATGGTGCTTAACGCATATAGCTTGTGGCAGCTAGCCACGTAGCGTTGTTTCAGGATTTTCCACTTGTTGTGGGGGATTTCTCCAGCTTTTGGAAGCCCCTCCCCCTCACTTCCCTTTCTCTTTTATTGTAAAACTCACAGGAATTCGCTGTTGTTTGCCATCAAAGGTAGTGGTTATACTTTTCTCTTTAATTGTTTGTAAAAACATTTGCTATAAACACCTCAGCATCTTTACTTTAAATGAAGTGGTCATGTGACCCCCTACGTCACATCTGGTTATGGTTTGCAATATATTTTAATGTCAGAGCATGTGAAACACCACGCCATGTAAAAACTTTTAAGCAGTAGTGGAAAGGGTTTTTTTTTTTTTTAATTTAGCTGTTTTTAAGGGTCATGGAAACACGGCTAATGAGTTCAGTGAGCTCCAATGGCGTCCACAATCACATGATCTGAATCCAACAGAGGAGTGGTTTGCAAGTTTTTTAAACCCACATCTACTAAGAAAACTTAACACTACTGGACATAAATTTGGGAACAATTTCCCCTTAGATTTAATCAGAAAGTGTCGTGACACATGTACTCACTTTTTGGTGTACGCTCTGATGTTTTAAAAAACGAAGCTGCTAACTTCATTAACTTGGACAGCCCTGCAAAAAATCCCAATTTTATTTGATAAATGTAGGCTGTGTAGATTTTGCAGTTATCTCATGACTCCCAGTTTGAGCGCCAATGGAGAACCTTTCAGATGTGGTGGAACAGGAGATTCTCATCATGGATGAGCAAGATCTCTGACACCTTGTTGAATCTATGTCCGACCCAGTACTCACAAAGTGTACTTAATGGAGTTTATACACAGAGAAAGACAAACCATACCCTAACCCTTATGAAACACTCACTACCAAATTTCCATGGAGCGTGTCTACCAGGAACTAGATGTTCATCAGATCTAAGAAAGCTCCTCAGTCATAGACGGTGTTGTGGCAGCGTTAAAGCAAGCTTTGTGGTCGCCCTCATATGAGGTATGAGAAAAGTAAACCAAGTCTCAGCTTGTTCACCATGGATGCAAAACCTCAAGGTCCTCTAAGCTGTCGATGTTTGGAACCTTGCCTTCTGCTGTTCCTGCAGAGTCACCGCAGTGTGTCTGGATATTCTGCATGCCTGCAGCCCCGTCGGTGCAGACGGGGGAATCGTGTTCAGGTGAAGCCTGACTCATTAATCCCCTGCTGCTCTGAGGAAAGACCCTACTGGCCTATTTACCTTCTGCTGTGTAAGAAGAAGCAGGGTCAGCAGGTTGATGCCTGAGACAACCTTGACACAGATCTAACTGTCAGGCAGGTTGGAGTCAGATAAGGCTGCAAAACTCACCCTGCACTCCTAAAAACCAATTTCTTCACAGTGAATGTGGGGCTTTCTTGGGGGGTTGCTTTATTGTTGTTTTGCTTTATTGTTGTTGTTTGAGTGTGTGTGTACACGCAGTGCTTTAAATTCCCACTGACAGGTGAAGGCTTAGCGTTTAAAAGCCATATGTTGAACGTGTAATCTCCCGGACCAGCAGTTCTCCTTGTTTGTGGTAGGCAGCAACTAATCCTCTGGTTCAGAGGTTTCTGCTTAGTAAAGTCCTCATCAACCATCTGTTTAGCACGTCTTGCCATGGATGACCTGGGTGGTCTGGCATCTCTGCGGTCTGGTCAACCCACTTACAGGTTAGATGTTTAGGCCAGATTGACTGAGATGAATCCAGATCAGGGAAGGTGTTTGGAAAAAGAGCTAATCACTGCTACCCTTTAAGCATTCAGAGCCTTTTAGCAGCAAAATCATCAGCGCATTGAACTGTAAATGTTGGAAAATTTCCATTTAATTTTCCTTTAAATATCGAAAAGACTTTTATCGGGGTATTCCAGCGTCTGAAACTATAAACATCAGGTCGTCTGCTTATTTCACACTGACCTGTAGGGGTCTGTGTCCCCCTGTTTCCATGATGGGCCACAGCGTCCACCCCTGCTCCTTGCTTGACAGACGCTGGGACAGGCTCCAGCACCCCCACCACTCTCAAACTGGATTAAGCAGACAGTAAATGGCTGGATAATAGTGTTAATCTTAATAATCCTGCTTTTCGTTTTTGCAGACATTTCAGGCATCATCATGTTGCAGGTTTGTTAAGTTGCAGGATTTGCTACTTTATGTATTTCACTCAGTGATAAATCAGGAATTTCTAAAGCTACAGTATAGTATCGCTGTATTAGCAGTCATGATGTAAGCTATAGAGGGTGTGAAATGACGTCACCCTGCACAGAACTGTGGGACCTATCCTCCGTTGTCTTTTCCATCTTTGTTTTTTCAGAATATCTGATGAGTTTTTGTGTTTGTTTTTTTTTGGTGCAGGACAGGGATAAATGAGTGCAAACCACTAGGCGGCAAATTCCTCCCTGGTAGTGATTTCCAGACGACGTTCCAGTCCTACAAACATTTCATATGGATCCACTATCAGATTCCAGACACATTAGTAATGAATTCACAGTGTCTTGGCTACATTGAGGTGTTTTTTGCATGTTTATGTTTTAATCTGTTGTCATACGGTAATAAAAATTCCAAAGATCCCCTATTTGTTCCTGTTATTGATCCTAGTATCCAGATTGTTAAGATCCATCAATAGTTAAGACAAACCACTGTTCTTCTTTAATCTAAATTGTAATAACTAAACATTTCCATGTTTGTCTTTCCTCTCTCCCAACATCTTTTGGTTTGTAACATACAGAGGTGGATTTTGATGAGGATGAGGAGGGGGAGCCCTTTGAGTTTGATGACAGTGATGACCTCAGCTCTAATGTGATCTCATCTGAGCCTTGGAATGACCAAACCACCGACACGGCAGTGGCAAATCTTTATGCCAAGACAGCAACACCCCACAAAACGGCCGTCCTGAATGGAACAAGCAGAACAAGCTGCTCAGGTGAATGCAACTGGTTTGTAAAAGCTTCAGGTATTTTAGAGCCTGCGTTGTTCATTTTGCTTCAGAATTGCTGTGAATAATCTTTTCTTTATTTTTTTCACCAGATATGGAGGTCAGAGAATCACCAGAGGGGTAAGTAGCCAAAGTCTGCTGCTTATTAAATTTAAATGTAAATGTACATACAGTAAAGTTGCATTTGGAGTTTGGATACATGCTTTATGTCGGCATGCTCGGTCACTATAACCCCTGCTGAAAATACCAAGCTGCAGTAAAATGTTTCATTATTGAGCCAAGAATGGTTTTATTACATAAAACCAGCAGTTGTGGAAACAAAAGCTAGTAAATTCATTCAATAGGCTGTAAATATGCTTGTTTCAGCATCAATTTTAATTATATTCATCAAATAGCTCTTTAACAGCTGGATGGCCTCAGACAAGCAGGATGAATCAGCTCAGACTATGGTTGCTTGTTGTGTCTGAGGGCGATATGACCTTTTAGTAATATCCCGATATTTTTATGGCATGTCACGATATACGATATATATCTCGATATTTACCTCAGCCTTGAATGAATGCTTTGGTTCTTACAATCACATCAGTAAGATGATTTTGTGTCTCCATTAACACATAATTGTTCATTCTGCATTAAGATATGCTGATTTTAAACATTTATGCCAAAAGGATGAAATTGTAACGAAGCAAACTGATCAAAACCGTATTTATTGAACAGTTAAAGCAGTGGCAGAAACATGTCATTTTAAAACAAAATAAAGTGACTTTGCATGATGTAATAAATGCAAGGTATGAAAATAGGTGCTCTAGGGGGGACTTTTCAAATGATGAACTATTATAAGGCTTTGCTTTATGGATACGTTTTTGAGTTGTCGTGTATTTTTTTTTAATCGCAGAGTTTAGCGTAGAAATCAGTCTTATAATCCAGGCAGAATGCCCTCGTATCGTCTCCAATAAACGGCTTCAGCCAGTTTTTAATTCAGGGTTTGATTCCCACTGCTTTCTGTACTTTCTAGAGACATGACGAGCTAGATAAATATGCTTGTGTCACACACACAGTGGATGAGGTGAGTAAGTGACAGAGACTGTGAATGTTATCAAATAGAATTAATTATTTTTGCGTGACGTGAAAAACTTTGTAATTTACGTCCCACTCTGTATTCCAGAGCGGGATCAGTGGTGGATTTGGCTGTTCATTGTGACTGTAGGTGGAGTCGTGCAGGTGTCCTCTCTGCTCCTCTGACTGGCTGCAGCTGCAGCCGGAGCGACGGAGTGCTTTAGGACGGGGAGAGACTCTCGTTCTGGCAATAACTTTACAATATGCGCTTTAAAGTCAGTCGCCAAAACACCAGGAAAGTCTCCAATAACTCCAGTAAAAGTCGCTAGATTTGTCGCTTTTCGCAAAAGAAGTCACCAGATTTAGCGAGAAAGTCGCCAAGTTGGCAACAGTGGCTCCACGCTGCCTCTCATGACGTAGCACGTAGCTCACGTTATGTACGTAACTAGGTGCGCTTGCTTTAACTCTCTGTGCTAAGCGGTGCAGAGTCGAGGAGGAGGGAGGAAACCCCGCCCACAGCTAAAAACAACAGCGTGACAACAGGATACTCGAATATGACGAATATAGACATTTTTTATATCGCGGAGGACTAGCCACGATATCTCGAGTATATTCGATATATCGCCCAGACCTATGGTGTTGTACTGTGTGGTATGGTATGGTATGGTATGGTATGGGTGCGGTGTTGTACTGTATGGTATGGTATGGTATGGTATGGTATGGTATGGTATGGTATGGTATGGGTGCGGTGTTGTACTGTATGGTATGGTATGGTATGGTATGGTATGGTATGGTATGGTATGGTATGGTATGGTATGGGTGTGGTGTTGTATGGTATGGTATGGTATGGTATGGTATGGTATGGTATGGGTGTGGTGTTGTATGGTATGGTATGGTATGGTATGGTATGGTATGGTATGGTATGGTATGGTATGGTATGGTATGGGTGCGGTGTTGTACTGTATGGTATGGTATGGTATGGTATGGTATGGTATGGTATGGTATGGTATGGTATGGTATGGTATGGGTGCGGTGTTGTACTGTATGGTATGGTATGGTATGGTATGGTATGGTATGGTATGGTATGGGTGCGGTGTTGTACTGTATGGTATGGTATGGTATGGTATGGTATGGTATGGTATGGTATGGTATGGGTGTGGTGTTGTACTGTATGGTATGGTATGGTATGGTATGGTATGGTATGGTATGGTATGGGTGCGGTGTTGTACTGTATGGTATGGTATGGTATGGTATGGTATGGTATGGTATGGTATGGTATGGGTGCGGTGTTGTACTGTATGGTATGGTATGGTATGGTATGGTATGGTATGGGTGCAGTGTTGTATGGTATGGTATGGTATGGTATGGTATGGTATGGTATGGGTGTGGTGTTGTACTGTATGGTATGGTATGGTATGGTATGGTATGGTATGGTATGGTATGGTATGGTATGGTATGGTATGGTATGGGTGCGGTGTTGTACTGTATGGTATGGTATGGTATGGTATGGTATGGTATGGTATGGTATGGGTGTGGTGTTGTACTGTGTGGTATGGTATGGTAAGTTTAAAACCATACAATACTAAAGAGACCAAACCAGCAAGAGGTTGTTATTGGTGGTCTTATAGTGTCTTCTGTTTGTAGTTAAACTTCAGGTATTTAGGCTGAAAGCTAAAAATGACGAAACCCCACATCTCAGGGTTCAGATTGTCTGTTTGACCCATTTCTCTTCAAACATGCAGAAGTTTACCACACTGAAGTTTCTAAAGCAGCTGCACTTTCTGGTTAATTTTTAACTGATTAGCTTGTCAGGTAGAAATTATAACAGTAGCCAAGTTATAAAGAAGTAAAAGTCAAGCATTGTCACCTTATGTATCCATAAATACCTCGTGTTACATGGTACATTGAACCCTTTCAGTATTTTTGTCCCCCAAATCTCCCACTTTGCTCTGTTTAGAAGTTTGATTCAGTGAAGTTCATCATAAAGAGGTTGAACAACAACCTCTTACTAACAAATTCAAGTGTTCAGAAGAAGCTATTTCTGTCAGCTGACGGCACCTGTGGGCATAATAAAGATATAAAAAAGAAAAGTTCTTTGAATAACCTTTGGATTAAAATGCTCGTTTCAGACGCTCCACCTCCTCTGATCTGGGAGTGACTGCTGACACTGAGGGTTTCTGGAAAACTTGCAGCATTTATGAAGGTAAGAATACATGTGACATGTTTCATGTGGTACTCCCATTAGGGTTGCCACCTGTCCTGTAAAATACGGAATCGTCCTTTAATTGACAGACAAACGTTGCGGGACGATCTTTGTTCTGTATTTTCATAACTTTCCAAAAGCCTACACATGTCGGTCACACACATCAACACTCAATCTAAAAATAATTAACTAAATAAAACACAGCAGTCAGCTAAAAAGTCTTTTCATGCAGAATCTGCGCAGGTGCAGCCTCCTCCCCTCTGCACCTCTGCATGCGTGTTGGACAGTCATGGTTGCCTAGAGACAGACATGACTCATGCACGCTCCTCAGAAGACCCGCGCCTTTTAAACATGTCTCCTGTAGCCTACCTGGTTCTCTGCCTGCTGAAAATACAAAGCGCGTGTAAAGCAGGCGTGAAGAGATGCGGCTGCAGCGTCAGTGAAGATGTTTATAAGTCAAATTGTACAACGTGTCAGCGACTGTTCAGTCACGCACGGTGGACAGGATAATTTATTTATATACTAGGCATATAATTATAATTATATTAGCCAATATAAATACTACATATACCCATTAAAAACGTATTTTCAATGGATGAAAAGTTAATAAATACACGCAAAATACATATATAACCTAGTTATAGGGAAATGTTTATTTGTACATGCATTTCCTACTTTAAAATGTTTAGAGCTTTATGTTTTTAAGTCAGTTTTTAAGGAATCTTTAGTAAGTGATCTTTGGATTAATTAGCCTTTTATTAGTGTTGTTAAACTGTAATGACTTGACTTCCCTTCAAGTCAGGAAGCAGGCAGATTAAACAACGAGGAGCGGCATTTCACGCCACGACGCGGGGCATGGCGTCGTCATTACCATGATCCCACACTGTAAACATTTTATGACATTTATTTCTGTCTCTTTTTTTCTTTTCTTTTCTTTTTTTTTATTACAAAACTTGCTAAATATGCTAAAGTAAGCTATGGGAACTATTTTATTTTGGCCTCTATAGTTTTTATGCCAAACAACTATTGACAAGTAGCGTTTCTTTCATTCACCTGTCAAAAGTCAGCTGCTCTGAACCATCTGATTAACCAGTTGCTATGGTAACGCCCATAACTGAATGATAAGACAGTAATTAAACTTGTCTAACTATCAGTGACCACGGTATAGATTATATGAATGGGTCATCCCACTCCTCCCCTCTTACCGCATGCAGGTGAAGTGACACAGGTGTTATTTTACGTAAAGTTCAATGTTGCACACTCAACACACAGAAATCTTCTTTAAGGTTAATTAATTACACAATAGCTAAGTATTGTGCATATGGCACTTTATTGTATAAAGTATTTTCCTCATGTTAGTAGAGATACATCACAGCTTTATGTTGCCTAATTTACAATACAAAACCCCCCCGCCCCCCTTATTTTAATTAATGAAAGGTGGCAACCCTAACTCCCATCCAGGTCTGTAGCAGAGCTAGCTTCTGTCCACGTGCTCACCAAAGTGAAAATGTCTTTTTGTTTGCTTCCACTTGGACAGTGCAGACATCCCATAAAGCCAAGGAGTGGCTCAGCGTGGTTTCAGAGCTCACTCAGAAATTGAACAAAGGTACATAACCTTCCTCAGGTGTTAGCTGTGTTCGTGTTAGCTTGTAGCAAAGAACAGCTGCTGCATTTCAGCACGTTTCCGTCTGTTTCTTTGAATTCCCAACCTACTGCAAAAACTATGCAGTGATCATTCCCCGCTTCCAGTGACCTTTAGCCAGTTTGACCCTGCAGCTGCTAGCATCACCAGTAGCTAAGTAGCTCTGGGCTGTGTGTACCTGAACGTTCTCCTGCCGTCTGATCGATATACAGCAATTTCTGCTTTTAGCATAGACATGCAGTGCTTGTGACACAACTGAAGGATCCAGCGCTGTGTTTGTATAGAGCTGAATGTGTTTATACCAGTCTAGACAAGTCATAATAATGTGTTAAACCTGTTCTTCAGTAGCTTCTGGCATGAATTTAACTGAGTGTTCTCCCCTCAAGCTAGTAAAGTGTTGAGTACAGAATAGCCCTGTTTGTCTATCGATCTCACTTTGAGCGAACTTGATTCTAAAATAATAACATTGAGTAAACCTGGATTATTTTACCTAAAAACAATACTGCAAAGATTCATTAGAAAAGAAAAAGAAAACAAAAGAAGCACTGATTTCTGTTTCCTCATCAAGCAATATTATGATTATTAGAGTAAAAACATTATAATGGCATAAAATGATGATTTAAAGCAGCATCTCTGCAGATTGTTCAGCTGTAAGATCCTCCCTGAAGACAGCAGCTCTTAAGCATTAAAATGAATATAATATTTATTCATGCTGAATTAAAGGAAAACTTGTAAGCTATAAGGATTTTTATATAGACGCACTGATATGAGAATTCTGACTGATACCAATATCGGATATTATTATTAACCTCTTTTTTCTAAAGGTTAAGATAATCAAATTCTGTAGAAAATCAAAGTTACCATTAGCACCGTTAGCTTCCAGACATTGTCATTGAACTTTTGAATGATGGTTTTTCTGATTACATCAAATCAGTGGTATTAAATGATTTGACGCAGCGTCTTCCTTGCAGTACTTCACCTTTGCCTGTATTGCACACATAGACCGTATATGAAAGATGGGCGGAGGCTCCGGCGGTTAAAAGTGAAGTCTATGCGGAAGTGCATAAAACTGCAGTTCCCCCTTCATCCACTAGGGGCTGCAAAACAGAGAGAATCCCCATAGACTCCCATGTTAAAAAGACCAACTTCACAGCAGAAATAAACATGTTTACAGCCTGGTTCAAAAATCCAATTTAGGTTTAATATGTCAGGTGTACCTTCATGACAACTGTGGGGGGAGTGAATTTTTTTCTAACTCGCCCATTTAAAAGTAATCTTGAAATTTGGCATATTTTGGGGCGTGTCCTTTTGATTGACAGGTACCCGACCTCCCGCTTCAAGTCAGAAGAACGTAGAACAACCGCGGTTTTTAGCCGGTTAACAACGTGACTTAGCTTTAGCCCGCTTACCTCCGTTAGCTGGTTAGCTCCTGTTATCTCCGGGTTAGCTCTTAGCTACAGAAAGTTTGGAGTTTGCTCGATGTCAGTCATCCACCATGACGCCCACAGCCCCCCTCTCAGCTCCACCTCTTTGCCCATATTTGTATTTTCCGGACGAGACGACACGCATTCCCCTGCCAAATTTGCATTTATATGACCCAGCATGGGTGTTGATGGGGTTGGGACAGACTGACACATATTCATACATTTGTTTTACAAGATGTTAATGTTTACCAGAATACAGGGGCGGACTTACCATGAGGCAAAACTAGGTGGTTGCCTAGGGCCCCCAGTTTTTTAGGGCCCCATAAAACTAGTCACACGCTTATGGTTATGTATTACCTAGTTACTTATTAAGAACAAAAATTATGTTTTTGATTAAAATGCATTCGCTGAACTGTTAGCAGAATGATTATTATATTATGTGTCTCGGGGCCCCCTCTCCAGGTATTCAGGGCCGCGCACTAATACCTAATGTGATCTGTGTGTGATGCGGTCAGTGAGTTGATCTGTAACTTAAAGAATGACTTGTCACAACAAATGATCAGTTCGTACTGTCGAGTGAAGCAACCCCTCTCTCATTATACACGGTCCTTTCAGCCAGCAAAGAGACTTTTACACTGCCTGTTTGTTAGCAACACAAATGATATACAGTAGTGGAGTAGAAAGTGCAATATTTACCATAGGGTCTGCCTTTGCCTGAGACCCCAAATCTCTTAAATCCGCCACTGCCAGAATCATCCCGCTCCCATCGTGGTGCACATTCCCTCAGCATTTAAGGGGTTTTTCCCCACCAAAGCGGAAAAGTGCTGCTTCAGGACCATCACCATGTGCAGTTCTAAACTGGTCCAACAAAGAACTGGTTTAGTTTTCCACATCCAGAGTGAACCTAAGGTTCACATTATTGCCTCAGATTAAGGGAATCTAATGAGACATGTTTCTTTCCAGCTTAGTGTGTGTAAAGTGAATTTCTTTAAAGGACTACGATGCACAGAAACTGTTTATCTTCTTTTTTTTATTTATTGAAGTTTTTTAAACATAAAAAAGGTACATTGTGTTTGACAAACAAAAATATAGACAATAACAAGATGATATCTCTGTAAATAATGTCATCAATCTTTGATTGTTCATAAGTATTTTGAACACAAAGTACCCTTAAAGATAAAATAAAACTAATCACAGAAAGAAACATTAATAACAGTTTAGCTTTAAACAAGGTGTATATCCATCTTCTTACTTCCCATAGAGGCAAATAAACCATTAGCAGATCAGGTAAGAATAGCACATCTTCCACCTTCAAATATCAAATCCCGCTGTCTGCAGGTTACTGGTACCGATCCCATACCAACTCATTTCTTAGTTGTTTCACAGATCATAACCATCCTCCCCAAATAGCTTCCAGTTTGTCCAGTTCCAGTCTGAGTGGAACAGTTTATCTCCACAACTACAGATCACAGCATTTGTCTCATTTTCCTGCAAGCCTATGTCTAAACATGTTGATTTTAAACAACAGTTGGTGACTGTGAATGCTCTGTAGCACTAACCAGTGTTTCCAGACACAAACTGGGATGAACATCAGTACAAACAGGATTTCTGCAAGCTGTTTCCAGTGAGATGTAAAAAAAAAAAAACCTGGAAATTGTATTAAGTGTTGCTGCAAACCCTGCTGTAATTCAGCTGCAAACATGTTTTTTTTTAATGTTTTGTAGGGAAGTCCTCTTTAATGCCTAAAGGTGATCTGTGCACCTCCATCTATGCGTTAAGTGGGTGTAGCCCACAGCAGGATGCCGACGTACCCTCAGTTAGTCTGCAGACTGAGCAGCACATCTCCGCTGCTGCAGATAGGCCAGCCTACCAGGATTCAGTCCCATGTGTCCCAGAAAACAACCTCAGAAACACAGAAGTCCTCTACGACGACGTTCCCGCTGAGAATCTACCGCCGCCATTGTACAGTAAGTCTCTGAGCTTCGTCGTTTGTACAATATAAAACTTAGTACACAGGTATGACCTGAAAAGACCAACGGAGATCCAGTTTGAACCCCTGTAGGTCAGCAGGGACTGTTTTACCCTCTCAGGCCCTAACGGGACTCTGTTGTTGTGCTGTAATAACCTTACTTTTAGTGCTGGAAATCATTAATATACCACAAGTCATGCAAAAGATGGAAATTTTAGCTTGCCTAAAGCAAAATCAGATGCCATAAGAAGAACAGTTCTGTATAGAGGCATGAAAACATGGAATTCTCTACCGAAGAACATTAAATTAACCACTGACCTTAAAAACTTTAAAATATTATTAAAAAGACTATTTTTCAAAAGTACAGATATCTATATAAATCATAATTATAAGGGTTTGGTGATAAAATTATAATAAATACAAATGTATGTGTGATAGAGTAAACTAACTAATGTGAATAGAGGTGTACTAGAAGATTTGTATTATAGATTATTGATTTCCAATTATAAGTAAGCGTATTTTTGTGAATGAATAGTTTACATGATGGGATGTAACATGAATGGAGATGACATGCATGTATTTATGTAAAAATGGATGTACAGAGATGATTTTGAAGATGTAAGTGCCTTGTATTCCAGGATTGAACTGAAATGTTGATGTACAGTGAAACTTTTTGCAAGTTAATGTTTTTGATGTTATAATTGTGCCGGACCCCAGGAAGAATAGCTGTAGCTTGCTACGGCTAATGGGGATCCTAAATAAACTAAACTAAACCCCGAAGTAGGAGATTTTTCCTCAACCTTCTCAAGTCGTTAGAAGACGAGCAAGTCTTCTCCCAAAAACGCTGTGAATAAATACAGATTTATATTCTTTTGTGCTTAAATTATTCAGTAAACTTCATTCCTAAACAATCAATCAAACACTTTCAATGCCTTACAGCCAGTTTGTCGCATGATTTCCCATGTTTCTATGAAAACACTAAAAGCACTCAGAGATGGCAGACCCCCGCTACGCCATCGTAGTTTTCTCAGCAAGGACCGTGGACATTATTTTTGAGTTAAAATCTCCCTGTCAGCTTCCTGCTGCAGTTATACGACCCAAAAGGGTCAAAACACACAACAACAGAAGTATTGTGGGTTTTTTTGCCTGGTTAAATAAAACCTTTTCAGAAGGATGTTTTCATTTGTCTATGTGTAGATGTGGAGGACATCTATGAGGACATCCAGGTACCTGATCACCATGACAACAATTGCTGGAGCTCTGATGAGTTTGAGAGTTACGAGGAGCTTTCAGATAGTGAGACAGCGCCTCCATCTCGACACAGTAACAAGGTACAGCCTTTTCTTTTCAGCACCAATAACTTTTAGATCAGAAGAGTGTCTGGGTGGACGTTTCTCTGAGGAGGATTGCATGAAGATGTCCACGTGCAGGGTTTCAGATCATTGACTTCTGACTCAGATTCAGTACTTCTCTGTCACGAAGCTGTTTGTTTTCTCTCATTTCTTCATATTTTATAACTTAAAGGTTGTAATAGCCATGAAGTAAAACACTAAATTACTGGAAAAGAAGTTATCCAGCAAAGAACCAGCTTTTTTTAACACAACATTCTTCGGCTCCTTCAAGTCCCTGATGCTGCTGCTGCCTCAACAGAAGCCTGTGAAGCTGCATTTACAGATTTACAGAAGCATTTTGGGGCAGACATTCTTTGAAAAGGGAAAGGCTGTGTCCCTTACAGCTATTTTTTTCCAAGTTCAGGCTGAACTCATAAGCATTTACAATCGTTCATCAAGGACAGAAAGAGTGCATGGCGTGTGCAAAAGCACTGACCAGTTCTCTGTACACCCAACAAATGCAGTCTGGTGCATCATCAGCACTTCGTGTAAATCTGAGTAAAAGATGCAAGTTCTTTAAGTCTTTCTGTTTTTTGTTTTTTTTACTTTAGTGTCTAAATATCCACCACAGTGAGAATAATGATATGAATGCATGAGCTGAGGTTAGAAATAAACTTTTCATTAACAGCTGTTTGTTAAATAAAAAACTTTTTTTTTGGTTTGTTATAATTATGTGCATTACATGGGAAATAAGGCGCCATTTAGTGTTTAAGACAGACACTACAGTGTTTATAGAGACTGAACCAAAACAGCTCAAATGCAGCACGCAAATCCAAAAGACTGAACTGAAAGATGGCGAAACATTGTGGACAGCTGAGAGGAACTGCAAGTTGGCAGCAGATCTGTTGGTTCATCACCTAAAATAACTCTGACGTGTCGATAAACTCAAAAAAGCCCAATCAGTTTGTGAGTTTTACTTTGAGGTAATAATAAGCAGCTAAAGAAAATCCCCTTGGCGGGGGCGAGCTGCTGCTACTTTGGAGTTAATGTACAGTTTGACTGAAAGCAGGTTTGATGAAAAAAGGGAAGTGAATTATTTCTGGCTGTCGCTCGCCTTGTCAGCACTTCTGCCTTCTGCATCTGCCGCGATGTGTCACTCGTTCTGCTCAACTCTCTCCGCTCAGCTCGGTTGTTAATGAAAGTGGGCTTCATGTGGAGAAGTCAGAACGTTAACGAGTCTCAGGATGAATCGAGCCTCTTGGTGGTTTGGACATGCCAGCTAGGTTTTAAAACGGCGTTCTGAAAGTGAAAGTGTCCATGTAGATGAGATCCGATGATTATATGAGGTAGGTGTCTGGTCTGTCTTCTACGGCTACATTCAGAGTGGATAGTTAGGATTTACAAGGAAACAACAGTTAAGCCCTTTTCCAGGCCATAATAATAGAAACAGCCGCGTCATTTAAACAGAGCTGGAGCTCATACACAGGTACTTGAGCTTTTTAAAATCTTCTAGAAGTCTAAGATAACTTCTACCTTTCTGATATAAAAATCAGACCTGTGGAGTCAGAGTGAAGTCATGCATTATCCGAACCGCTTAGTCCGATTAAAGGTCGCGGGGGAGCTGGAGCCGATCCCGGCAGTCTCCGGGCGAAAGGCGGGGTACACCCTGGACAGGTCGCCAGTCCATCGCAGGGCCAGAGTTGGGTTTAAATCAAAATTACATCAAGTTGTTATTCTCTTTATTTAACCAGCAAAAATTCTGTCTGCTAAGTTTTTCACAAACAATCCAGCAGATCCTGCTTGTTCGCATGTATTCTTATTAGGGTTGGAAAAACAATCAAATAGAAAAATCAGAAGTCGGGATTTTTTTGGTTCACAATTTTAAAATCAATTTTTTTTTCGCAATTGAAAAAAATTAATCTACTATAAAATGTATGTCATTTTTATTGTTTTTATTGATCTTTTTACTTGTCTTCTTGGGGATTATAGCAGCAGAATGATGGTCTGGCTACTGTGTTGTTTTTTCTTAATAGAAATCAAGAAAAATGACGAGTAAAAATAAGTTTTTTTACATTTTTTTGTTTTTAATCTACAAAAATCAGCAATATCGAAGAATTGTGAGAATCGCAATTTAAATTGAATCGGCACCCAAAATATCAGAATCGAATTTAATCGGGACAAAAGCACATTGTCACAGCCCTAATTCTTATGTTTGGGCTATGGTCTGGACTCTGGTCTAGGTCTGGACTCTGATCTGGACTCTGGTCTGGGATGCGGTCTGGACTCCTGTCCTGGACTCCGGTCCAGACTCCGGTCCAGACTCTGGTCCAGACTCCAGTCCTGGACTCTGGTCTGGACTAGTTGACCTGAATCTTTGGATCTTGTAGCTCCGCTTGTTTTTTTTTTTCTCTATGCCACAGGTATCATACTCCAGTCCTGGAGGACCAGTATGCTGCAGGTTTTTATAGTCTCCATGCTCCAACACACCTGACAGAAATTGATAAACAGGTTGACAAGAAGCTGTTGGATCCATTTGATTTGGATCAGCTGTGTTGGAGCAGGGAAACAACAGAAACCTCCCGGGTACCGGTCCTCCAGGACTGGAGTTTTACACCCCTCTATACGTATCCCAGATGTGTTCTGGGTCTAAACCGTAGTGGGGTTCTGTAAACCATCAGTAGGGTTTTAAAATCTATCCTGTGGCTGACTGGAAACCATGGAAACCAGTATAAACTGGAAACCAAACCAGTGTAAAGATGTTAAAACTGGTGTTGTGTGTTCAGATCTCTTAGTCCTAGTTAACGCTCCAGCAGCAACATCTGGATGAGCTGCAGATGTTTCATGCTGTCTGTAGGAAGTCCTGTTAAAAGACCGCTCCAGTCATCCAGTTAACTGGTTTTACTGGGAAGTGCTGTTAAAAGACCGCTCCAGTAATCCAGTCTACAGGTTTTACTGGGAAGTGCTGTTAAAAGACCGCTCCAGTAATCCAGTCTACTGGTTTTACTGGGAAGTGCTGTTAAAAGACCGCTCCAGTAATCCAGTCTACAGGTTTTACTGGGAAGTGCTGTTAAAAGACCGCTCCAGTAATCCAGTCTACTGGTTTTACTGGGAAGTGCTGTTAAAAGACCGCTCCAGTAATCCAGTCTACTGGTTTTACTGGGAAGTGCTGTTAAAAGACTGCTCCAGTCATCCAGTCTACTGGTTTTACTGGGAAGTGTTGTTAATTGTATGTTAACCTTACATTAACTCTATGTTAACCCTATGTTAACTATATGTCAACCATACGTTAACTCTACGTTAACCCTATGTTAACCCTGTGTTAACTCTGTTAACCCTACGTTAACCCACCATTAGCTCTATGTTAACCCTACGGTAATTCTATGCTAACCCTATGTTAACCCTATGTTAACCCTGTGTTAACTCTGTTAAACCTATGTTAACCCTATGTTAACCCACCATTAGCTCTATGTTAACCCTACGGTAATTCTATGCTAACCCTATGTTAACCCTATGTTAATCCTGTGTTAACCCCACGTTAACACTACGTTAACCCTATGTTAACCCTACATTAACTTTATGTTAACCCTGCAGATAGATGTGCTCAGTCTGAAACAGCGTTGTGCCATCACCAGGAGAGAGCTAGCAGTGCGACTCTCACCAAATGTTGCCCACATCAAACAAAGCTGCGATACCAAGGTAGGATAGAGCAAAGCGGATCGGGACTCATCTAAATCTTGGTTTGTATTCACTGTTTTTTCTGGTTTTCCAGGTGCAGCAGCTGATGAAGGCAGCGAGGAACGGTACCAAGGATGGTTTAGAGAAAACTAAGTTAGCCATGTTTCGTAAAGTCTCCTTCCTGCAGAGTAAAGACTCCTCAGGTACAGAGTCAAGCAGACTGCTCGCACTGTAAAAATGTTTCATCTAGTTATTAATATGCTGGAGTGCAAAATGTTGAATCAATATAAATAAGAGAAGGATTTCATGATGCCTTGAACCTCTACTAACAACCAATAAGGAGCAATCATGCGCCACTGAATGCAACTAAACAACTTTCTGAAAAATTATTTAAAAAACGTAAAAAGCATGTTAAACTATAACGTCCAGTCCGTGTCAAAACATTTCACATGTTTCATTTAATTTTCTCTTTTTTTGGCTCTTATGTTGAATATTTCTTAACTTATTCAGGAATAATGAAAAGTTAGAAAAAAAAATTTTGTCTCATGTCAGCTTGGTGATCGGTCACAGTTCCTCATGTGAGGAAAAACCAGCTTTCAGACCTCATATCAATAAAATCCATTTACCGCGTAGTTTCAGTGGACTGGTCGATGTTGGGAAATTATTGTTAAAATTACAAAAAGTCAGAAAGATTACAACATTTTAACAGCTGAGAGTTTCTGCAGATCTGTAGTTTTCTGGGAGTTTCCACATAAAGGAGCATAAAAACTGAACGCTGATAAATAAACTTCCACAACCTCATGTACTTACAGTAAATTAGGATTTATATTTATATTAGATCTGTTTTATGTATATCTATAATCTAAATGCATATCCTAATTGTATTTATCATGAGCTATATCTAAATTCTATATCCATTTTATTCATGTTTTCATAGAGGTCAGGGAGACCAGCACCATAATGATTATCATTAGAATAATAAGTTCATTACAAACCATCAATATAATGATCATAATGTTTAACTGTCTTTAAAACCTTTTATTATTTATTATAAATCATAATAATAAACTTTTGATTGAAATATAAACATCATTATGAAAGACTTTATTTTTATGCTCAGGCAGACCATAAAATCCGCCTGCATATAGATCTAAATAGATCTATTTAGATGTATTAGATGTATTTAGATGTATAGATGTAATCTAAATTCTATCTGTCCTCTTAATGTTTAACCCTTTCATATATGGTGGTCCTGTAGTAGACACCTATTTACAAGCTTTTTCCTGCATATTCATGAATGAGGAGGGTATTTTTGTAAATAAACCACTGAGTCATGCAACACGTTTCCATTCACTGGAGAATAAATAAATATATGATACAATTAAACATAATGTAATTATGCAAGTTTGCCTCTGTGATAAATAGAAAAAGAAAATGATACAGCTATATTTTATTGACGATTTACATATTATAATTATTATTATTATACAATATTTTATAAACATTTTATAGAATATATTAAAATAAATAATAAATCATGATAAATTCTAAATATCACTAATGAACAAAAAAGTATCAGTCCATATGTCTGTAGAGGTAAAATACTGTATTTAAAATAATGTTGCATTGTTTTGTTTTTTTTTATTAATTAACGCATGAAGGAGTTAAATTATATTAGATTAGAAGTTTATAAAAAATTTTTTAGTTCTTTAAGGAAACAACTTTTATTTTTGTCATAAATCCAACTTGTTAGATATTTTTGTACATTTTGAAATGTTTTTCTGTGTCTTTCTCCATCAGTAAGGTCTTTGTGTTTTCTGTGACAGGCGACGGGAAGGATGATACAGGTTACATGGACGTGTCAGTGTGTGAGCTGAAGCACCCTCCAGCCAAGCTCTGCCCGATGCCGGAGGGGCTCAGCAGTCAGCAGGTGTGTATCGCGTCAGCGACCATTGCACTGATGAGCTCTGATTTTTTTCACCAATCTGACTGAGGTTCAGTCAGTGCTTCAAACCGAGGCACATCCACCCCTAACCCTTCCCCAGCGCAGTGTTTTAGCTACAGGCCTCCACCACAAACTTTAGCTTAATCAGACGAAACAACGAAAACTAACTTAAGATCAAACTCAAAACTCTTTTTTTACTAAACAAATGGACTTAAACATCTTAATCCGTTTCATATCTCTGTCCAAATTATAAACTATAAACATAAACTAATTTCTTTTCCAGATTAACCAGTTCAGTTCTGAATCCGGGTTCATTAGAGACCCCTCTGACTTCTACCTCATGAATGCCGCGTGTATCATATTTGATGCGTATTTAAAGATCTTTTATTTTGTTTCATGGTTGAAAATAACTGAGGCACCATTTGCACTACAAAAATGATGACATGACATGGAAATAAACATTAAAAATATGACAGATATTTGGTTTATTTATGTATTTTTTTGTTAAATAAAGTCATACATTTTAAACATGTGATTTTTTTTCACATATTTTTAAGGGTCAAATCAATTTTAATTGTTTTATTTTTCTAATATTTTTTTTGAGGAAAATGTGCTTTTTTATGTAAAACGTGGTAAACTTTTAATCAACATCAAAATTCACACAACATGAACACAAACAGAAGGGGATGACACGTGGTTCTCTGGTAAACACTGAATAAATACAAACATAAGTAATAATAAATGACAAGTGGCATAAAAATGTGGAAACAACACAGATTTGCTCACATAAAGTGCAGCAACTTAAAAAGTGACATTTTTAAGGTCTGATTAAGTCGATCCCGACGTGCATTTAACAGTCTGACAGCTGTTTTTACCTTCCTGTCTGGTTGGTTCAGTCATGATCAGGGTCACTCTGCTGTCTTTTTTGTGTGTGTGTGTGTGTGTGTGTGTGTGTGTGTGTGTGTATAGACTTTTTCACCTGCAGCATCTGTCGCTGCAGCTGCACAACCATATTCTGTTGTCAAACCCTTCCTTCGCGTGCTTCCAAGTCAGACGCGCGTCGATCAGGACCACCCAGGGGCTCATTTTTCTTTACTTCCACTATTTTGACACCTTTTAGATCACCTGAATTGTCGTTACTTTTATCTTTAATACTGTCTACATGGAGGCGATGTCTGTCGTGGTTGTGAAGAGTTTTTACGAGGACAGATTGTATTTTTCTTAAGGATGGAGGTGATTTATTTCTTGGGGAACATAAATTAAATGTGTTTAATGTTTGTGAAGACTTGACCAGAGTTTTTCAGGCCAGTTGCCTGAAAGCGGTCTGTGGTCGAGGTTTTCCTGAAAACAGGAACCCGTTGCAGGAACAGGGTTGCTAATGGTGGAGGAGAAAGCTCCTGTTGCAGTTTGCAAGAATTAAATATCATTTTTATCACCAAAACAGTTCATTGGTTTAACCGGTCATAAACATGTTTAAATAAATGTGTCTATAATAAATGTCATAAATGTGTTTATCCTGCGGTTAAATGGATGCGATGCTTGTCACTCAGGTTGTCCGACGCCTCATCCTCAGCTCCATCGTGCAAAGTGAAATCAGCTACTTGGAATCGCTCAGAAGGATCCTGCAGGTGAGTGACGCCTCGGTTGTGTCACTAAAAATGAGGGAAAACTTTGCAGTACGGTCCTGCTAAAAGCAGACCAACATAATCACAGCTTTCTTTGCTTGTCAGGAGTACGAGAGGCCTTTGATGGAGCCTCACACGGGGATCCTGAACCCAAAGAAGGTGCGTCAGATCTTTTTCCGTCTGAAAGAGATCCATCAGTGTCACTCCATGTTCCAGATTGCCCTCGCGTCCCGCGTGGGGGACTGGGATCAGAGCGAGATGATCGGCGACCTGTTTGTGGCCTCAGTGAGTTTTTTCTTTCCTTCATTTGTATCTCAAGTTTTACTGTTTTTGTTCAGACTACACGTCTAAATAATGTCTTTCCCCAAAGATCCATAATAAATCTGATAATATCCATGATAAACCTGATTTTAAAGCCTTGTTAAAGTCATTATTTAATCAAATGGAAAAACATTTGATAAACTGAAGTAAAAAAAAATTCTCATCTTTTCAAACTGGAAAAGAATTTTCCCATATTTTAATTTAGTACTAATAAGCTACGATCAGAGAGGAAAAACCTCAGAAAACAATGAATCTAGGAGGGAAATTGCACGTCAGAAAGAATATGTAAACAGTAAATTGATAAATAAATATAACTATATAATGAAATATAACAAGCATTTGTATTAAGATCTAGATTTATTTTCTCTTTTATTTACAAATATATTTATTCTATTTTTAGCTAAGTTTTTTACTGAGTTCATCTCTATTTTTTGTCATTTATTTGTTGTACCCTTTATCTTTTTTGTAATATTATGTAGTTTTTTCAAAGTTCTCATTGCATTTTTTAGATAAAAAACCCATATCAATTTTATGTTTATTTTCTAATATTTTGTATAACTGCTGTCAATTGTTTTAAATTAACTCCCGTTTTTAGTTTGTAATCGCTGAGTTATTTTTATATATTTAAATAATGTTAATAAATAATCCTTTATTTTTTTATAATATTTTCCATTTAACAGTTTTTTCTGCATTTATTTAGTTTTTAATTAAAAAAATTTTTCTTGTCTTTTTTATTTGAACTTTTTCTGTTAAAAGTTCATACATTTTACATTTTATACATACAAATTGCTTGTTTTTTTTCTGTTTAATCTTTTTTTTTACTTTGTGATTAATGTGTTTATTTTGTTTTGTTTGTTTTCCCTTCACTATTTTGCATAAACCCCTTTTTCTTCTCCTCATTTTGTCCATTACTTTCATCTATTACTTTCCGTGTAACTTTTACTCTGATTAAATCAGATTTCAGTGTTTTACTTCCTTCCTCTGCTGTTGCTGTATGAAGAGATTTTTCTTACACTTATTTTACTTTCACTGCACAATTAAATCTGTTTTTGAACGCCTGAATTTGAGCTGAAAGTCATCACAGCAGCGCAGACGCTGAAAACCTTGAAACAGAAATGTGTTCCAGCTTTTAGAAGACAGAAAGCATTTAGAGTTTAACGTTTACACCAGTCTCGAGGTTTTGCTCGGACTTTCAGGCACTTTTGTGTCTTTTGCATAATTTATTGCATATTTCTCTGAAGCAGGTTGACATCTGCATCTTTAAACCAATCAGGATCTTCAGCAGAACGGTGACTTTTTTTAGACACCAGGAGAGTAAAGTAAAGCTCCTCTCATGCACATGAAGCCTACATTTGTATTCATTATTCTCTCCGCTACTCCCGGGACCTCAGTTCCGGTTTCTTATCTCTGACATGTGAATGTCAGCTGATATGACAATAACGTCCCTTGTAAATACTTTTAGGTTTTAATCAGCATGCTAACAAAGACGTTGCAGGCGATTATATTGACATTATAGTGATGTGAGTCCTTGTCCTCCACAGTTTTCTAAGTCCATGGTGTTGAGCGTGTACAGTGACTACATCAACAACTTCACCAACGCCATGGTGCTCATCAAAAAGGCCTGCATGAGTAAACCTGCTTTCCTGGACTTTCTGAAGGTGTTCACACTTTGACATTTCCACCCCATCATCTCACGTTTCATTTTTTATCAGCTAATGAAACATTAGAGCGGACCTGCTCGGGATCTTCTCTGCTTTGTTGGACATAGCTGGTTCATTTCCACTCACATTTAAGATTTTTTTTTTTCACTTTTTTTTATTCTTTCAGCCAACAAAATGAATGTTTATCCAAGACTATCATGGAGATTATGACTATGCCTGATGTAAATGTTGTTTTAATAGTTTTCATTACATCTGTGGGGTTGATAAGTAGCTTTAACAGCAGTACCAACAGCTTCTTCAACCCTCTGGCATTCACCCAAAGCATCCTACCTGCAACCCACTGGAATGCCAAAGTGTTAATCTTGTTCTCTAAGACTGTTTCTGTGCTGTTCTTGGGCCTTAAAAGGCAGATGGAATAAGTCAAGCTACACAATATGTAGTCCAACAACACTGATGGAGTCTCTCATTGTGTCTTTTAGAAGAAACAGGCGTCCAGTCCAGACAGGATCACTCTGTACGGCCTGATGGTGAAGCCCATCCAACGCTTCCCTCAGTTCATCCTGCTGCTGCAGGTGAGAACACGCTCTTTTCCTGCCACGTCTTCTCCTGCCTACATGAAAACCTGCCTCCATGTCAAGCCCAGAAAGTTCCTGCTCGGTTGGTTTTTCCTTGTTAAAGCTCCTCGTTGTGTTGCAGGACATGTTGAAGAACACTCCGAAGTCCCACAGCGACCGCCTGCCTCTGCAGCTGGCGCTCACCGAGCTGGAGACCCTGGCGGAGAAACTGAATGAGCAGAAGCGCTTGTCAGATCAAGATGCTGAGATCCAGCTGTTGGCTCACAGTATGGGCGGTCGCAATCTTACCAAGGTGAGACAGTAGCTGCATTTCCATCAGCTCTAGAACTCCACAAAACCTAAAATGGTCACGGTAAATCTACGTTTAAATTATCTCTTAAATACCGTTAAGATGTTTTACAGTGTCGAGATGTTTTTTTTAAGATGTTCTGATATAAAAGTATATGGCAAAAGTGTAATGGAGACACTTTTTTTGCATCTGTGCGTCCTCGGACATGACGGGGGTCATGTGACCAGTTCATTTCCAGTAAAGACGGCGCAGCATAGAGCAAGCAACAGCGATTTTCAGAGTTTTACAATGAATTAGAAAGTCAAATGATGGAGAAAAGCTTAGAAAAACTGCAGCAAATACTCCTCAAGAAGTAGAAACAATCCAAAAAACACTACGTCGAACCTTGCATGAGCTCCAATTCTGCGAATGCGAACTGCGACTTATGCGCTAAACACTGTTTCCGTGGAAACACCTGCAAATTACAATTGCTGTTTGTCCAAATTTTTTTAAAAATTGCTTTTATTTTGAGAAAAACTGTGGTGGAAACGCAGCCAATGAAATACACAAGCAGAGTTGTTACGTAAGGCTCGACAGAGAAGACGGATACACTGATGGACGGACATTTTCTTCCGTCTCCTGCATCGGTTACGCAGTAATTTGGTCCATTTTCAAGGGGCTAAGCTAGCCGTCACTTGACGCATAAAACGGTGCAATACCACTGTAATCCACATGGGGCAGTGTTGAGCTGTGTAGTTGACAACCATTGAAAGGAACAAACCAGAGAAGAAGAGGAACAGAAGATGACGCAGAAAGCACCAAATAAAGATAGAAAGCACCCGAAGAAAAAGCAGAAGTTTAGAACAACAAAAAAAAACTATGGTTTTATTATTGTATTTGTCATCATTTCAGACGGTTGTAAACAACTTTACAGTGGTGCATTACCGCTACCATTCGATGTCAAAACGCGAAAGTGAACTCTGAGCTCAGTACAGCCCACTAGTGGATGACCTGACTTAACAACAATAGCAACGTAAAAGGTACATGGAGGTATGAGGGCGGAGACGTATGACTCCGTTTAAAATGGACATCCGTGTGTAAGGGAGCATAAACAGGCCTTTGAGTGAATAAAAAATGTTTTGAGGCCTAAATCCTTTCATCCTACATGAACATGGACTCCCTGTGCTTAGAAAATTACTTCAGTCATCAAAAATCTGTTTAACTGAAACATTTCTTGTGATTTTCTGGATGCTGGTCAGTTTTTAGTTCATGTTGGACCCTTTGTTGTTCCATTTAATTCAATTCAATTCAATTCAGCTTTATTTATATAGCATCAAATCACGGCGATGCCATCTCAAGACGCTTTACAGATAGAAAAAAAGCCGATTCATGATAGCCTATATAAGGAAACCAACAGATTGAGTTGGAGGGACCAACTCAATCTCTGTAAAACTTTCTGCTTTAGCCGAGTTCGGCCGCTCCACCGTTGCAGACTATGTTGTTGTATGGAGGCGTATGTATGTATGTGGAGGCGCTGCAGCTGCTGATATGAGCTGTCTGAGGTCTGTTTGTGAGGAAGTCTGGTATCTGCCTGCAGAGCGATGCACACAGAGCTCAGTTTGCAGTTTCATGTGTAAAAAGCTGAACTGAAATCAACTTTTCTTATGTACAAGGTACGTTGGCTTGCCAAGGTATTTGGTTTTCAGCAGAATGATTGTCTGGCTGCCGTTTTGTGCTGAATAAGTTTACTCTTCCAAGAGGAGAATTTTGGATATGAAGCTCCCTTTTGATTCTTACATCTTATTCTTTATTTTATTATTTACATCATAAAGTTGTTGTTTTGCCATTTCTGCTCATAACCGCTGGACCAGACTGGACCGGAGGGAGAGAGACAGGGGAGGGAAAGGGTGGGAAGAGAAAAAAATGGATAAAAAGGAAGAGCAAAACAAAAAGCAGAAAACAAACCAGAGCGACTGCAACAAATCCTAAACAGACTCAACATCTTCTACGCCTGGAAAGACACGTTCAGTGTTCTGAAGCCTCTAAGAAAACACAGCGGACATCATCCGGAGGAAAAACTGTAAAAACCTGGAACAACTCTGAACAGAGATACAACCACTATGTGTGTGTAGGCGTGTGTGTGTGTGTGTGTGTGTGTGTGTATACTACACAGTAGAGTTGGGTTGAGTGAATCATGCAAATGCAACCACAGCCCCTCCAAAGTTCAGGGGTCGGCCAAGACAGCCCAAGTCCCAGGCAAAGCAGCAGGCAACGCAGAGCGGAGCGGAGATCTGTGCAGATCTTGATAGGCTGTTGGATCCATTTGAATCAGGTGTGTTGAAATAGGGAAACATGGAAAACCTGCAGGATTCCAGCCAATGAAAACCCGGGTTCCCTACTGCTGGTTTAGAGACATCACTGTCCATACTCGTCTCTACACATGAATCTCCATAACAGAGCACTTCAGCCCCCTACTGGGCATGAATGGCAATTACATCATGATCCTCACTACACACACACACACACACACACACATCTGTGGAGTTACTTGTGATGTATCTGAACATTCACTCAATACATTCAGCACCTTCGTTTCTCTATAATCACACAACAATTAGTGACAAAATGCATATTTTCCGTACTGATGTGGTTCTGCATGGCCAAACGTGCAGAACTAAGTCATCTATCTCCACTTAAAATGATTTTACTGATGCGTTGACATTTTTATTTTTAGCTGTTAGGAAGTCGTCAGGAGAAGCTGAATAATTTATTCTGAAAGACACAATGAAGATTTGGGGAATTTCACATCAATGTGGCATGTAGACACTGAGGGACCCTGTGGTGGAACAAAGCAAGGAAAGTTAAAGTGCTTTGCATGTACAAATCTGCAGACCTGCACCTTTATCATTGCTGAAATAGATAAGGCACTATGGACTGCGCTAGAACTGAACAATGCTGCTTTCTGACATGCAATGATGTAAGAAGTTTGACGGAGATTGTGTGTAACATGTCGTATAATCAGTGAACTGCTTTGCATTTGCAGCTGCTGAACTCAGAGCAGAGGAAGCTGATTCAGTGTGAACTGCTGACGGAGATGGTCTATGGAGATAAAGGTCAAATTCTCAAGTCAAAGGAGCGAAAGGTCTTTCTCCTCAACGACACCTTAATTTGTGCAAATGTCAACATGAAGTAAGTACCATCCATCTTCAGCCCAGAAGAGACTGATCTGCACGGACTGCATGTACAGTTGTGCTCATATGTCTTCATCCCCTTTCATTAAAGAAAAGCTGAATTTACAACAGTCATTCATTCATTCATTTTCCGAACCGCTTATTCCAATTCAGGGTCGCGGGGAAGCTGGAGCCTATCCCAGCTGGCTTTGGGCGACAGGCAGGGTACACCCTGGACAGCTCGCCAGTCCATCGCAGGGCCACACACAGAGAGACGAACAACCACTCACGCTCACACTCACTCCTAGGGGCAATTTAGAGTAACCAATTAACCTAACATGCATGTGTTTGGATGGTGGGAGGAAGCCGGAGTACCTGGAGAGAACCCATGCATACACGAGGAGAACATGCAGACTCCACACAGAAAGGCCACTGACCAAACCAGCCAAGGATCGAACCAGTGACCTTCTTGCTGTGAGGCCACAGTGCTAACCACTGCGCCACCGTGCAGCCTGAATTTACAACAGTCACTCAAATAACTGGAGACTTAAAAAGGAACAATAACTAAAAATTTGCAAAAATATCATTTAGTAATATAAGACACTGTTTTTTCATTTCATTGAGTTGAAGAAAAAAAACAAAAAAAAAAAACAAATGTGTCCTGGACAAATGAGAGACTTTTCTGTTGAACAGTGGGACAAAATACCTGCCAACAGGTGCAGAAGTCTGACTGAGAGGAACAGAAAACACCTGACTGGAGCGGAAGCATTAAAGGATTGTTCAACTAAATATTACTTTATGACTGATGTAATATGTGATAAATTATCTAATTTGTTTGCTTTTTAAAAAAATATATTTCTATTGAACGAGAATTAGAAAATAATGTAATGATTTTCATAAAATGTTTATTTATTATTACTTTAGTCAATTTCATCTTATTTTACAGGCAGCTGTTTTTTTTTTTTTTCCTTCTTTACTAAATAAATATGAGCACAACTGTATATGAAAATGTGTATTTTCAGTGTGCTAGTAGTCTATAAAAACTTAAGTATATTTTATTTCAGGCTTCGTTTTGATCAGATGAATGGCTGTAGCTGAGGATAAGGCAGAGATAGAGGGAGATTACTCCTCCTGCTTCATCCGAAGTGCAATCAGTCCCAAATGTCAAACTCTAAAGGTGTCCCCATCCAGAGGGGTTGTGCCTGAATTGTTTCTGATGGGCAGGATTTACAGATGCCACTAAACGGCTCAGAAGTTTCATGCCGTCTTGACTCAATCACAGGCGGTTAGATACTGAGAGCACACACACCGGAAAACCCTGTAGTAGTTAGTTGTTTTGATCCAACCACCACAAACATAGCTGAAAACAGTGAGAGTTGCTGCTTTTCTATCTGTCTGAACACCTTTTCATTTTCAAGCAGCAACACCAACCTTCGTTACTCCTGTAACAGCGAATAAAACCAAGCAGGGGGTCAGAGAGGACAGAATGCTTTCTGTAGGGATTTTAACATGTAAGGCGAAACAAAACGGGATAAATGTTAACATGTCGATGATGGCGGTTTTGTTCCACCAGAGGACCTCCTGATATCAGCAGCCTGGTTCCTGTTGGTCCCAAATACTCAGTGAAGTGGAGCGCCCCTCTGTCGCAGATTCAGGTGGTGGAGGCTGGACAGGACAGTCTTCAGAACAAAGATGGCACCATCACAACCAGAAGCCACAGCTCCAGCGGTACGTCCATGGCCACACAGGCCTTTTAGCGCTCGCCACACACACAATCACACACAATGGCAAATACTTTCCACAGAGCAGGATGCTTGTGCCCAACCAGGAAATTTAAGATTTAAAATGCTTTTCATGTGTCATGAGCAACAACAGATCACTATAATTAGCTAGCAGTCCTCAATTAAAGAAAAAACCAGCAAGCTTGTGGTAAATAACTTATTAGTTCTTCACCTGATGTGTTATAAATGTGTTAAAGACATTTTAGTGAGATCAGGAGTATAATATTCCATTAGTTTTGGGGCCACTTAAAGTGTTTAGGAGGTTTTCTGATGCCTCATTCCCAGCTCAGTAGGTCCTGTACCGTTTCAGATTCAGATCATTGGCCCACAGGTACACACTCAAAAACAGAGGTACCAGCTTGTACCTAAAAAGGTACAAATGCTTGTCGCTGGGGGTGTACTCTTTTGAGAGACATTTCTGTACCCTTCAGTTCTGGTCTATTTTTGTACCTTATTAAGTTCAACCTTACCTTATCAAGTTATGTTTTTTTTATGTTTTCCACAGCATTAGACCTGGTCCATGCAACTTAGTAATATTATCTTATCTTTAATCTAGAAATAATCTTCAAAAACTCAAAATACTGACGAGACATACACTTAGTTTGCAGCATCTGACCTTCATTGTCTGGTGTAGTAAATGACTGTTAAGTAGTACTACTGTCATCACTCAACTCTGCTCTAGTTTGTAACATTACAGCCATTAACATTACATTTTTCAATGCTGCAGGTACCCTTATGGTCGAAATGGTACAAATTTGTACTTTATGTCACTTTGAACCCTTTTTCGTACTCTGAAGGTGTGCTTCTGATCTCTAAAACACCAGTATTGTACTTTTGAGAGAACATTTCTTTAAAATGTACCTATAGGTACAGAAATGTCCTTATCTTGTACCTCTATTTTTGAGAGTGTAGGATGGAAGGAAACCAAGGTCAGAAACATCACTAATCTAACCAATCATGTCTGAGCAAATGCTAAAAAAAAAAAAAAATTAATAACTTTTCTCAGGTGAGATTGAATCTAGGCCAATAATTAGCAACAGTTGTGGGTCAAGAGTTTGTTTTTTCTATGTAAAAGTTTAATTCCAACAACCTTAAAGGCCTGTGATACTCATCCTGCCAGAGAAATATGTTGATCAAAGCCAATATGGAAGTTATCATTAAACAGACTGATTGGAGTTGAATCTAAAATACAACTTGTTGGTTTGGAGCAGGGGTGTTCAAACTTGGTCCTCGGCAGGGGGGCCGCTGTCCTGCAGGTTTTCCATGTATCCCAGTCATGAGTTTGGGAACACTTTCCTATTGCATTTAATACGAAAGTGCAAAAGAAACAAGCCATGTAACATTTTCATATGTGTACTGTTCAATTAATCATTTTGCATCCCATCAAGCAACTTATTAAGGCTTAATTCAAAACTATTCAGATTCTGGTTCAGTATGAAATCAGGATTCATTAATAAGTCAAGTTTTTTTTTTTTGAGAGAGGCTGAATTTGATTGCTTGTTTTCAGGTAAAGTGTTCTTAGGACCTCCAAGGCTGTACGAAGAGCTGGAGGAGCTGCAGCATGATCTGGCGGTGGTTGAGGAGGTCTCGCTCCTGGTGGGCACGCTCCATGGAGTCTACCAGGTTTTTGCTTTGTAGAGTTTACATATTAAGTTTCTGTTCCAATCAGAAAGGAATGAGTCCATCAAAATGCTGAAACAATCCTAGTTATTCTTCATTATACCATTTTTATTATCATCTCATTGCTTTCTGAATATATTGTTTTACTTTTTCCTTTATTTGCTTATCACTTGTCTTCCTCCAGTAAAAGTGTGAAATCTAAATATATCGGATTTCTATTAAACCCCATATTTCTTTAGCAATATTACTAAGGCAATGGATCAATTTTTACAACTTCCCACTAGAAAAAAATAAATATTTCAACCATATTTCCCAAATATAGGCCAGATATTCCTACAGATAAATGAATTTCTGAAGAAGACATTTCTCCGTTGTCCTCTTGTGGATGTCCACCACAGTTGTTTTTTCCCCCTCCTTCAACCACTGTAATATAACGATTAGAAACCGAACCTATACTACCTCCCTCTTGTGATGCTACACTGTCAGGTTTTTCAAAAAATCTCTGGTACCCACCAACTAGGAAGATCTGTATGGTTTGAAGTTTATTTTATGGAGAATATTTTAAATTAAAAATGAATTCTCATGCCTCATGTTTTCTCCTCTGTCGTTTGTCAGAATCTCAACACCACAGTGTCTCATGACTGGTGTCTAGCTCTGCAGAGGCTCATCCGTCTGAAAGAGGAGGAGATCCAGAATGCTAACAAGTGCTGCCTTCGTCTTTCCGTTCCAGGAAAACCTGACAAGTGAGTGTCAAGAGGTCAGGCTCGTAGCGAGCTTCTGGTTTGGTCACCTCTTTGCCAGCAAAGTTGCAGGAAAATGTTCTGAATCCTCATGTCTGCTACACCTGTCAGGTCTGGTCGTCCAGTGAGCATCATGGTGGTCTTCAACACTCCCAGCCCCCACAGTAAGATTTCCTGGGTGAACCGGCTTCACCTTGCTAAGATGGCCCAGAGTGAGTACAGTTCAGAGTTACAAAGAAATGTGCCTCATTCACCACTATCATCGTCTTAAATTTGTTCTTCAGTGGTTTTAAGACGTTTTTTAGGAAAACCCTCTGTCAGGTTCACAAATGCATTCATAGATTGCAAAACTGTCTGTATATATCCTTTATAAATTGGTGAAAATACCAGCTGGTACGACTTTGCATCGGTAAACACCCAAAAACTGCACATAAAAAGGTCAACATTTCTGCTCCATGGGCAAACAGCATGTGGTTACGGCGTAAGGGTGGGAAAATCTAATCGAAAAATAAAAAATCTGGATTTTTTTTTTTTGCTTCACAATATTAAAATCAATGGTTTTTTTTTTTTTTTAAAAATCGATTTTTTTTTTTCAATGAAATAAAATTAATCCACTATAATTTTTTTGTCATTTTTATTGGTTTTATTGATCTTTTTACTTGTCTTCTTGGGCATTATAGCAGCAGAATGATTATCTGGCTACTTTGTTGTTGTTTTCTAACTGAAATCAAGAAAAATTAGGAGCAAAAAAAAAGTTTTAGACTGTTTTTTTGTTTTTAATCTACAAAAATCAGCAATATTGAAGAATTTTAAAAATCGCAATTTAAATCTTACCAGCACCAAAAAAATCAGAATGGATTTGAATCGGGACAAAAGCATATTGTCACAGTCCTATTACGGCGTCTGCGCAGCCTTTTGCACCAGTGCTGTTAGGATGACCAGCAACAGAGTTGAATTCATCTAGACTCTGGCTTGAAATAAAAATACTTTCATTTTCCTCTACTTTCATTTGTTTTTAGCTGAGCAAGTCCAAAATCCAAAGATTTTGAAAATCAAATAGGATTTAAGAGCCAACTTTTTTTATAAGAACGGCTGGTAAATGAGGCCCATCGTACTCATACGACTTGTAGCTGAAGTCGCCCTAACCTGTGTGTGGTTTGTCTTCCCAGGGAAAGAAAACACTTCAGGGTGGGAATGTGCAGAAGAAGATGGGAAAATGAAAACTCTATTAAGTTTTCCAATGCTGACCTGCTCACTGCCCATTTTGCCTTCCACAACACACACAATGCAGGTGAGAGGAGAATTTCTGCTGACAAACTACAGAAGAGAGCAGCACTGATAAGAGAAAAAACATCCCAAACTAGCAATGTCAAGAAAAAAGATGCACAAGAAGTCTGGGCTTCTTGAAGTCTGAACACTTTGGGCTTAAAGAGGACAGTGAAGAGAAGTAGGAGGTGAAAAATTATGTGGCATTTTGGGAGAACTAAAACCGTATGTAGAACCCTTGACTGGAGCTCAAAAGCAGTGATGGGACAGACCTTTTTACTATTGGTTTTAATGTTGTGGCTGCTCAGTGTGCATGCATCTCCTTCGCTTCCCTGAGGAAGATGAAACTAGTCTTTTCCGTTTTCTCAGATGGACGCAGCTCTTCACAGTCCTTCACAGTCCAGTCTGCTTGGTTTCTGCTCCATCAGCACCTGCTTACCACAAGGTTACCTTTGGGTGAGTAAAACAAGCTTTTTTCCTCTTCACTGAACATCAAAATGACATCTGAAGACTCATTAAATGAATTGCTTCACAAAAAAAACAACTAAAGTCAGAACCTAAATGTAACTCTGCTATGATCGGGGGTTCTTTCAGTCGATCAGGTCCAGATGCAGCCACATGTGTGCCCTAAATGATTCAATCAGCTTAACTACTGAAAGAAACTGAATGAACATGTTTCTTCTTTCTTCCCTTGTAGCATGAGTGTTTCTAAAAGCATGAATATAAATAAACTTTAAAGACATTTAAAAAAGCTTTTTGTCCTTTAAAGACACACAACACAACGTTGGCTGACTTTTGAATGACAGCTAAATCAACATTTACTTTCCATCCTATCTCTTATCTGAGCTCTCTCTGGATACTAAAAGTCTGTCCTATGTTAACGCTGCTCTTGTCTCTTGATTTGTCCCTTTCTTTCAGTTTCCATCTCCTCCTTCGATTATGTCTTCTTGCATTTCTGTACAGAATTAGCCACAGTGCATGTTCACTGTACTGATATCCATAAAGCTGCAACTTCACCTTAGAAGCAGAGGCTATGAAGGGGGATTTCTCAAACCTTGCAACACTGCTGGGTTGCAAAAGCTCCAGAAATGTGCATAATACATGCCACTGTCCCATCAAACAAGCCAGAAATGCAGAGTTTTAAAGTTGGGAAGTTTTATGTTGTAGCTGTAATGTGCTGGTGAAACAGCACATAATACAACTGCAGTTTCCTAGAGCAGGGATCCCCAACTCCAGACCTGCTGCCATGTCCTGCAGGCTTTCAGTGTTTCCCTGCTCCAGTACGTCTGACTCAATCAATGGGTCATCAAGCAACTTGTGCAGACCAAACAATTGGATAACAGTTTCATTTGAACCAGGTGTGTTGCAGCAGGGAAACATTTTATAACCTGTAGGACACTGGCCTAAGAACTCCAGAGCTGGTTCAGAGTTTAGACATACTAAAAGTACCGTTTTTCTACAAAAATCACCTCATCCCAAAAGTTGTATCGTCTAATTTTGGTGTAACTGGGTCTAGTCTCGAATCGGCAACATCAGTGTTGGATTATTATATGTTGGAGTGTTTTATCTTCTCCTCAATGTTCTCTGATCCCTTCTTTTCCTGACATACATTTGTGTGCAAACATGTAAAGAAATCCTTTTAGCGAGGTCAGTTCCAGGTCTTGTTCTGACTTCACCACCAAAGCTAACCTAGATGCAAATACTTGCAGAACAGTTTGCTAGCTAACAGTCAGCTAAAAAGCTAGCTAGCTAGCTGGGTTAGCCAGTCTAAGAAATGTAAAGCAGCAGATGTGTTTATAACTTTCCAGAGCTGGGATGAGGTTTATGGCTCAGCATTAATCTGAGACTCACTGTTGCCAGATTTCTGATTTTGGAGCTGCTCTAAAAATCCTGTGCAGAAAGAAAACATTACAGTTTTGAGCAGCGAATGTCTAACAAACAACATTGTTTCTGTGCAAAAGTTGGATTTCTTAGACTTTTTAGTCATTAAATGAAAAGCTGAAAATCAGGAAACTCTGCATGTAGGGAACATTTTCTGCAGAGTGAATCCTCCCTGGAATAAACTGACATCAGCGACGTGTCGTGCTTTCATGGTGGGCAGGTCGCCAGTGGGGGGGGCACCTCCAACCACGGCCAAATACAGATGTTCTCCTTAAACCGTGCCACACCTCGCCTGGTCAAAACCCTTCCACTGAAGTCAGCCATCCTTTGCCTGGAGTATGTGAAGGAGCCATGTCCCAGCACAGAGGAAGAGGAGGAAGATGTCGAGAAGGCGCAGAGTGTAGCCAAGCTAGGAAACATCATCTGTGTTGGCCTGCAGGATGGCAGGTCAGTCATTCCGACTAACACCTGATTTGTTGTCATTTATGTATCAGTAATCACCAATACCATCAGTCATATCCCTCTTGACTTTTTATTGTTATGGATCTTCTTTGTACCAGTATCCTGGTTCACAGCTGTGTGGACACAACTGTTCAGTGTCTGCAGACCTTGGAGAGCCCTGACAGATGCCCAGTCCTCTGCCTCAAGCACTCAGCAGCTTTCCTCTTTGCTGGACTGGCCAATGGCAGGGTAGCATTGTTTCACAGAAAAACCGGAGGTAAGAGCTCCATGAAGCATGATGCTAGTTTGCATCGAGCAAAAAGACTGTGTCTGATACTCATATTAAACAATAGAAACTATTATAAACCGTGGACTATTGTTTTTCTCAGAGATGTTGTGGGACATGGACTCGTGCAAGCTGGTGAGCGTGGGCTCTGAACCAGTCTCCAGTCTGCTGACACTGGAAGACAGCGTATGGGCCAGCTGTGCCAATCAAGTTACTGTTATCCACGGAACCAGCCTCCACACACAGGTAGGATGTTTATTCTCGCTGCAGAAACTTCATTTTAAGCCAGTGGTTTTACCCTCAATGGCTGCCTTTTCAAATAGTTGGGCCTCATTTGAATGAATTATGTTTTTCTACCAGACAAACCAATCAGATGAACAAACCTCTGCAAGCAGAGCCACCAAGTCCCTTCTCTTCAAGTCTTATTATTTGGTCTTTTTATGAAGTTTAATTCTCCAGTTTTGATATATCAGAAGCTAAAGAAGCGTCCTCTCCACTGGCAGTCTGTAAACTATGTTAAACTGATGTGTATTTCCTAGGAATTTGAGGCTTCTGCACAGCATTTGAGCTGTTTCTTAAAAAAATATTTGTTCTTAAATCTACCTACGAGCTTCTGAAGAACATTGCGGCATTTGTGAAAGTCTTCAAAGATAACATATCATATAAAGAGTACAAAATTTGAAATAAAGTCTTTGGTTGCGTCCCATAAAACCCTGTCTTGGTCCCGTAATACATCTCTGACCTGCTCCCCGTGTAATCTGTACACTCAGATAACCAGATGCAGGTCTTTTGGTTGTTCTCAGAGTGAAATTCATGTCTGCTTAGGATGTTTGCAGTTATTTTGGTCCATATTTCTGGAAAAAAGACACCTGCTAACCTGAGGTTTGGTACAACAATGTATGCATTTAAAGCTGAACTTAAAATTTTCCTATTTTCACAACCCTACTAATAACTGAGGACTAAAGTATTTTCAGTTTCATTATGTGTCAACTATAGCTGCATGACCAAAGGAAGTCAGCACTAGAGCAATGCAGGTCGTGGTCTGCCACACCAGACAGAGCTCTGAAACAGTCATATGGGAATCTTTTAGACGTTTTCCTACGAAATGTTGTTGGCATTGTGGTACCACTGGACAACACAGGGGAAGGGCGGGGTTTAACGTCTGATATCACACACAGTACCAGTAACTCTGACTCTTTTTCAGTTGGTTTTGCTCTTTGGAAAAATATTTGAACAGCCTCATCTGAAACTGCAACCAGTATTTACTTTGTGACAGTGTGTAGACGACAGCCTGCATTGCTTAAAGCTTGTTCCATCCTCCACGACAAGTGAGAACTTTTGTTGTTCTCGAAGCCCCGAGAAGACAATGATGTCATTTTGTTCTCGTGGACGCATTTCTATTCTATTCTATTCTATTCTATTCTATTCTACAGTCATTTAGCAGACGCTTTTATCCAAACCGACATACATACATTACATATGAGTGAGAACAACACAAGCACGAAATCAAACAGTAGAGGACATTGTAGGAAGGTGCTGGTGGACTGTCCAGTTGTACGCAGGTCCTTCCATGAAGTGCTACAGGCTGTTTTTTTTGTTTTGTTTTATTTGTTTACTGCCTTCCCACCCCATAATACCATGTATGTTATAATACAAAGAATTAATACCATAAAGTTTGTTGCAAAGAACTGGGCTAAGTTCTCCAACTTTCCAATAAATACAGCTAAACTAAGTGTTGCAGTGCTCCTTGAAGAGCTGAGTCTTCAGCTTGCTTTTAAAAGTAGACAGGGACTCTGCAGAGCGGACAGAGTTTGGGAGATCATTCCACCATCGTGGCACAACAGAGGAAAAGAGTCTGGCTGGTGATTTAGTCCCACGAAGTGGTGGTAACACGAGGCGTCTTTCACTGGTGGAACGTAGCTGTGGAGAGGGAGTGTAGGCCTGGATTAGGGAATGAAGGTAGACGGGAGCTGTTTGAGTTATTGTTTTGGAAGCCAGAAGCAAGGCTTTAAATTTGATAGGTGCTGCAACCGGAAGCCAGTGAAGAGCGATTAGCAGCGGAGTGACATGAGCTCGTTTGGGTTGGTTGAAAACCAGATGCGTTCTGGATCATCTGTAGAGGTTTAACAGAGCAGGCAGGCAGACCTGCCAGTAGGGAATTGCAGTAATCGATGCGTGAGATGACTAGAGCCTGAACCATCAGCTGAGTGGTGTGTTCTGTCAGGTATGGTCTGATTCTCTTGATGTTGTAGAGAGCATATCGGCAGGTATTTGAAGCAGACTGAAACAGATGTTTTTTCTTGTTCTTGTGGCCTCGAGAGAAAGAACAGAGTTCTCATGGAGTATGTAAGAAGTGTTAGCGATGCTCTGAGAGATCTTAGCTTATGTAAGTGATTGGAAGGTTTCCATCCCAAATCAGCTTCTCTTGCTGAGATGATACCAAGTGCAAATTATTAAAATAACACTCATGATAAGATGAGCAAGGCAGTCTGGACTCTGATCAGGTCACCCTGATGGAGGCAGTGTGCCGTAATGCTTTTTCCATGCATTAGCCACTTTTAATGAAGGCGTTCAAATTTTGGCCCCCACATTATTTTTCCACTGTAAGAGCCCCTAGAAGGTTTTTCTTTACCCATCTACCAACAAAGAGCACTCTTTTTTATTTTGTTTTTTTGGGGTTTTTTTTTAGCAGTTGTAATAACTTTGTTTCTGCAGATGATAAAAATGTGAAATACAAGGCTAAAACATTATCCGAAAGACTTTAGGAGCTTATCGCATTAGCGCTACAAGACTGATGAGATCACATACCTACATCTTCTTCTAAGAGACGAACAAATCTTACAGTTTTTCAAATAGTTTAAGATAACATCTATTCTTGCCTGTTTTCATTTTTAATTCTTGTCTTCTTTCCTTTTTTAACCATATGTGTTTTTGTATTTTGCTTGTTTTTATTGTCTGTTGAGACAACAGATGGAAACTAGAATGTTTGCAATCTTAAAAAGGACTCAACAAACTATGTGAAACAAAAATGGGAAAAAGAAATGAACATTGTTGTTACAGAGGACATGTGAACAAGGATCTGGGAAATATAACGCTCAACAACCAATTCCAACACATGGCGGGACTTTTGTTGGAACGTCATTCGCTTCTTTATAACACTCAAACAAAAGTCTAAATTTAGCACGACCCCTACTTTGTGTTGGAGGAACTGCGGGGAAGCTGTGGCAGATCACGGTCACATATTTTGGTCCTGCCCAGCCATACAGCCCTTGTGGTTGGAAGGAGTGAAAATAATCTCAAAAACACTGGGCTATAAAGTCAACTTTACATTCACACCAACGTATCTGGGGTGTATTACAGAGGAAACTGGTGCAGATGATGTTTATTTCCTGAACATTTTACTGGCATCTGCAAAAAAGGCCATAACAAAAAGTAAAGAAAGTCAAAAAAGTCAGAATATTGTCTGATTTCTAATAATAATAATAAGGAAAGAAAAACAGGATCTTAGCCTGCTGAGCCAGCATTCATTTAGATAATCCTTGTACCCTGGAAATTATCCTTACATGCATAACAATGATTTGTGATTTCTGTTGCAGAACTTTGAAGCCCACGCTGATCCAGGCTGCAGCGTTAGCCACATGGTCCATTCAGGTGGAGGGGTCTGGATGGCCTTCTCGAAGGGTTCCTCCATTTACCTGTTTCACACAGAGACCCTGGAGCTCCTGCAGGACGTTAACGTCTCGACCCGCTCCAAGCATCTGTCACCAGGCAAGGCGGCAACACGTTTGACCTTTCTGCATTTCGCCATGAACAAGCTTTCCTGTCAGAATGAATCATTTTTACTTCTTGTCGTCTCTGCACCAGCAGACGTTTCTCTCCCTGCTCATCAGATCGTCTTTGGTAGCAAATCTGCTCGATACTTTCACCCGCTTGTTTGTTTGTAACAATGGAGACAAACGAGGATCCGTTGTTTCTGAGTCTGTATTAGTTTATAGCAGCCGTTACCGTGATGATGCTAACAGCTTGTCTCTTTGTGTGCATTTCAGGCGGCATGTGGATCTCTAGCTTGCTGATCTGTCAGGGTCTTTTGTGGGTGGGCACCAACCAGGGCATCATCCTCACTTTCCCAGTAGCTTCACTGGAGGGTATTCCTAAAATCACAGGTGTGTAAGAAGTAGCTACAGTGCATCCCAGTAGTCCTTCCTACATCCAGTCCTCCGGACACCAGATCCACAGTGGAAGGGAGAGAGGGAGAGCGCTATCCTCCCACCTCACCTTTCTTTGTTCCTCATCCCCCTTCCATTCCTCCCCCACCCCACCAATCCATCTCTTCTTACAAACATATTGCAATCCTCAGGGAACCAGTCAGACCACAGAGCAGCACGACCTTGATCCCCCCCAGGCCCAAACAGGGTCTCGTCCAGCCGGGAATGAGACTGCCTCCAGACCAAAGACCCCCTAAACCATAAAAACAAACAGTTTTTGCTTATATTTCTGTATACAGAAAGCATGAAGTTCACTGCAAAAACTCAGCCTTAAACAACAAGAAAAAATATACAAAAATGAGGTAAATGTTGCTTAAAATAAGATAAATTATCTGCCAACAGAACAAGAAAACTTGGCTTGTCAAGACTTCCCAAAACAAGTAAAAATACTCTTAAACAAGAGGAATTCTATGGCATTAAAACTAAGAATTATCTTACCTTTTAAAAAATAAGCACATGTGTACTCTATTTAAGATTTTTAATCTTACTTATTATATCTGCCCTGGTTGAAAAGAGTCCACGCTTCTTACTGATGTCCACAATCATTTATTTTCTTCTCTGCAGATTCATGGAACACCGTGAAAACTGGAAATAACAGTGTTTTAACAACATCACATAATAGCTTTCACAGTATGAATTAAATAAAACAGTCTTTACCGTGTACGCCACGTAAAACCAGTGGTAGATAGTAGATGTGCTTTTTTCTGGACGTGATGCCTCTTTCCTTTTGTCCGACTCCCGTTGTCACTTCCGGGTCATGTGACTCTCGTAAACTTAACCCAACAGATTTTACCAAGTAAATTTAAAACTTACGACAGTAACCTTATGAGGCAGAATGCAAGTATGTGATTATGAACATATATTACAAAAAAAAAAAAAAAAAAAGTCTTACTACTGTTTCAACGTTGCCATGGAAACGCATAAACAATCACACAAGCTTCAGCTACACTTACGTTTCAGTTTTTGCAGTGTACAACTTTTGCGACCATTTACCCTGTTTGTCCTCGCACTTGTTTACGTTTTGCTCTTCGCTGCTGAGAGTGAATTGACCCGGACCGTTGTGTTCCTCAGGGAAGGGGATGACGTCTCTGAACGCCCACTGTGGCCCGGTGGACTTCCTGGTGCCAGCCTCCAGCACCCTGGCCTCTGACTTCCTGAAGCGTGACGCCATCAGCAGCGGTGAGGAGGGTGCGGATGGAGAAGGAGGAGGAAAACTGGGAGTTGGGGAAGTTAATAATGGAGGAGAAAAAGGGGCCAGACTGGAAAGAAACAGCTGTTCCCAAGTCTCAGAAGCTTCTCTGTGGAAGGAGGGGAAGCCCAAGCATCTCCTGCTGCAGTATCGCCTCAGCTCCACCTGCCAACTTCCTGGCAAGCTGCTGACTGCCCTGCCGGAACAGGGTGGGATGAAGACCCCTCCGGACTCCCTGGAGCACAGCCCAGAGGATGGCTCCATCTACGAACTGAGCGAAGACCCCGATGTGTGGGTACGGGGACGGACCGTGGAGTGGGGAAAGGAGAGGGAGGCCAAGCGCAGTAACGTGGTGTCAACAGCCATTTTCTCTGGCGGGAGAGGATACCGCAGGATCGACCAGCTGGTTTCAGCAGAATCCACTGTAAACACACTGCTGGTGTGGCAGCTTCCTCTCACTCTCAGCCCGTGATCACATGACTGATGGAACAAACCCAGTTTAACTTGGTCTCTGTAGTCTTCCAGTCACATCTGCTACTTTAAAACATTTCACATATAAAAACCAGGGAAAGTTTAACCTCAGGATAGTCCATTAGACTCGGTCCGATTGGGGACTGGGCTCAGTTGTAGGGGGGGTGTATCCATGTGGAGCAGGATCACGTTCATGTTGCACTTTGGTCAAACTAGTCAAACCATTAGAATAATATATCCTCATTCCCACCAGAGGTGGCGCTGCGCTAATATTTAGCAAAAGAAAGGACAAGACCTACTTCATGCAATGAAATGGACCGTAATGAGATTCCCAAATTAAAAACTGGAGAACTGAACTGAGACCTTTTAGTTAGACCTTTAGAATTTGTTAGGTCTGCACCAGGGTGGGAATGAGCGTTCACACTGCTCCAAATGAACCGCACCAGCTGTGGAAGCTAAAAGCTAACCACACAGTGTCACCACAGACGGTTTGTCTCTGTTCTGTCCTCCGCTAGAAAGGTCAGGATGCGCCGGTTTAATGTTTTCTTATACTTTGTATATAAACTCTTGGCTGGTTTGTTTAACTGTTAACATAGGACGACGACATCCATCTATTCAGTGGAAGATCTAACATGCTGAAAGCTGTGTACACAGATATAAAATATGTAAAATGTATTTATTGTAAATTGGCATATTTAAATTGAATTTTGGTAAATATTAAACACTTAATATATGTGTGTATTTGATGCTAATTGCAATACTTCAAATGAGAGACTGCACTAATACATCCTTCATTACACTGTACCTTTGGATGTTTTAAGGGGAAGAAAACATGCATATCACACACATGTGTGTGTCTAGTAAATGTATCCTGACCTGAAGACACGCTGTAGCCACACTGGATACCGCTAAACTCAGTATTTTCATGTCATTTTAATGCACTTTTGAGAAGTCAAATAAAAGATGGTAAAAGATCATTCCTTCTATTTTTTCACTGCTTGACAGGTTACAGCAGCTTACATAGCTTACATGTGTATTTAATCCAACAACCAAATAAGCAAAACTAAGTGAGAAAATGAGGGAGGAAACTTATTAGAAACACCACTGAGAGGGACTTTTTGGAAAGATTAACATTGCAAAATAAAAGCGATATTTGTAAGTTTCGACAAACGATGATGTAATGGTGTTTCCATTGAACAGTGTTTAGCACATTAGCCTCAGATCTCGTTAAACCTCGTCAGCCAGACGAGGTTCTATAAGAACAAAATTAGCTTCTTATGCTAGGTAGCCAGGTAGCAATATTTTAGGGTTTTCTACTTGTGGAGAATTTGCTACGGCTTTTTGAAGCTTTTCTCCCTCATTTCCATTTGTAAACCACCATCTGAACTGGTCATGACCCCTCATGTCACATCTAGCAACACGTAAATGCAAAAAAAAAAAAAAAAAAAAAAAAAAAGTTTCCGTTACACTTTCCGATATATTTCTTTATCAACATGTCTGAAAACCACCTCATGAAAGCATAAAAACATTTTAGCAATATTTGAGACTTTTTTTGCAACGTAGGTGTTTCCATTATGTTGGTAGCATCAACAAGCGTCAACAACAGCATTTACAATACATTTTACAATCCAATGTAAGTGTCTGTTGGCGTGGGGATCATTAGGCTTAGAGCGTCTTCAGACCCCACTAATGAGAAAAGACAAATTTCTTTATTACATGATTGGTGTGGTGTTTGTGATGACCTGCGATGTGTTCAGTTTCCTGTTTTAAATCCTCTCCCTGTTTGCTCTCCAGAATGAAACAGTGGTGAGAAAATCACAATGAATAAAATCATAATGTTTATTAGTGTTATTCCTCATCACTGCTGGTTATGTGTGAGACAAACAACATTTAGAGTGAGTGATAAACCTAAGAACAGCTCATTTAAGCACATCAGACATGATAACTGCCTATAAAATGATGGTAAACAAGATGAAATATGACATCATAAAGTGTAAAATGTTTTGAAGAAATGCTCATAACGCCACCGAAGCAGACATTAAATGATAGTTGTGTTAAGCATGTAGGACTGGGTTGTATGTCTAGATGCATTTCAGAGTACAATTTTATCATTTAAGGAAGTCAGAGAACACTGACTTATATTTTTTATGGTTGAATAAATATGTTGTTTGACTGAATGTTTGGAGGCTTCTTGCTGTTTTTACTTCGTTAAATCACCTAAAAGAAAAGTTTGCATTTGTTTCAACCTGGTTTTACAAGATCTTTATGACCAGAAGTACCCAAGTCTGGTCCTGGAGGTCTCGCCTGCAGCTTTTAGAAGCGTTGCTTCCTCAGCACACCTGAATCAAATGGATGAATTCCCTCAGCTGCATGTCATTCAGCTCTGCAGAAGCCTGCTGACAAGACGATCATTTGTTTCAGGTGTGCTGGTCAGGGTTGCATCTAAAGTTCCCAATTTACCCACTTATTTATTATTTTAAGTATTTCAATACTCAAAATATCTGCACACATCTGTGCATACCATCACTCCGAATATAATCCAAAGCCTGCATGAAGCTGAGGAAATTCAGCCTTTTGATTCAGGCGATGCATCTAAAAGCTGCAGGATAGTGGATCTCCAGGACCGGACCTCTGTCTGCTCAGACAGATCATAAAGATATTGTAAAACCAAGCAGAAACATTTCCGTCTCACCAAACATTAACTGTTCTTTTTATTTCAGACAATTCAAACCTTCAGACACAGAAAATCATTGATTTATTGGACAACAGAAAATGACGCGCTGATTGCTTCCTTCCTGTCAGAGACATTAAAATGTCAGTGTTCGCTGACTTTCCTTAAACTATAAAATATCACATCAAAATGCATCTGAAGACATATGACCCAATTCTACGTGCTTAACACACTTAGCGTTTTACAACCGCTTATTCACTGAAAATTAGTTAAATTTGATAATATTTGAGTCATATGTTCTCATGCTTTTCTTATTTCATGTCACTTTCCATCATGAATGACCAGTTAACATGGTTGTGATATGTCTGAACGAGAGTGAGGGGGGAGTTTAGATGTTCTGGTTTGAGAAATGGAGGAGAAGAGATGGAGAGACAAAGACCGAGCATGAGAAGAGGAGAAAAAGAGGACATGCTAAAGGAAGGAGATGAAAATGGTGTTTAGAGCAGAGAGAGAGAGAGAGAGAGAGACAGCTGTTGTAATCCTCTGACTATAAACCCGTGCAGCAGAGCGAAGCAGCCTCAGTGAGAAGGATGGGAGATGAAACGCTGCCCTCGTCCACTCCGATAACAGATGGAGCATCCGTGAGTCTGAGCAGCAGCACTCAGCAGGATGACCGGTCATCTCGCCCTCTGCTGCCTCCTCCTCTTCGCTCATGCTCATTGCTCAGTGGGTAAGTACAACAACCAACTTCTGCAGAACATTTCTCCTCTGAGAAGAGCTGGTAGAGATCTGGACCAGTCTGGAGGTGACAGTTGGTTGTCTCTTCATATTAATACTTCTAATCATTGTTAACACATTTCTAAACAGCTTTGTTTTCCTTTAGATCACGTTCAGACATCAGCATTTATGTATTATTGTTGCTTTTCATCAACTCTGGATCAGCGGTAGTGTGATGAGATTAATCATGCTTCACTGCAAGTCGTTGCTAATTCTGCTTTTCATTCAGTAAATGGTGTACAGGGTGCAGGCAGGGCTTTTTTAAAGAGCCATACCAATGTTTTTGGACATGTGGAGCAATGGATCAGATAGATAAAAGAAAAAGAAAAGCTCTGACTGGAATGTGATCCGTGCAGTGGATCACAACTGCTTTTGAGCTGCTTGTAGAAGGAAGACCCTCATGTTGAGTCACTTTGCCATCACCTGTTGCTAAACCAAAATCAAGATTCAGAAGTTGTTTGTTTAAGGTAGAGGCCTGGGCAGCTCAGCTAAAACCTTGCTGCTAGCATTTACACATAAAAAAAAATGGAGGCAGGAATGTTTAAACTTGATTTACCATAATGCTCCAAAGTTTATTTGGCTTAACCACAATTTTCCTTCTTATGGTTGTACTTATTGTGTGATGAACAAAACCTTAACATTTCTTAAAGTGGTGACAGCCACAAATCAGGCAGTCAGATGCTGAGTTACCATTTCCCCCTAGAACTGCACAAAACCTAACTATGGCAATAAGAAAAATTGATAAAACAAAACACCAACATTTCTGGGGGGGGGGGGGGGGGGTCATTTTACGCATCCCTGGTGTGACATAACAGGTCATGTGACCAGTTAATTTCCAGTAAAAAAAAAAAGGCACAGTATGGAGCAAACAACAGTACAACATAATGAAAGCCAATTCATAACAGCCTATATAAGGAAACCAACAGATTGAGTTGGAGGTCCAACTCAATCTCCCATCCTGAGCAAGCACACTGGCGACAGTGGGAAGGAAAAAAAACTCCCTTTTAACAGGAAGGAAACCTCCTCAAAACAAAGCGCTGTACACAATCGGCCAAAATAAAAACACAATAAAACAGTTCAAACGCAAATAAATAATAAAACAGGTCATACAATGAATAAAAATGCCAAATTCCCTGCGGCAAACAGAAAAAAAACCCAAATAACGCTACGTGGCTACCCTCCATAAGCTGCCATTCTCATAAAATCTCATCTGGCTGACAAGATGCACTAAACACCACACAATGAACAAACCTGCAAATCGCAAATGTAGTTTGTGAAAATTTTACAAATATTGCTTTTATTTTGAATTAAAAAAAACTGTATGGTTGGAGAGTCTGTTATGATCACTGTGGAGATATACACCGTCTGGCAAGAAGGAAGAAGTCTGCATGATGATTTAACAGAGCAAATAGGAGCCTGTTGTAGACCATTCGCAGCTTTCCTCACTGATCACCTGACTTCCATGTCGAGGATGCTTGTGGTTGGCAACCAGATAAACTAACTGGGCGTGCTCCTACTAGCTAAGCTGCTACAGCTAGCTTTTTATGTCCAACATACATGTATAAATGAAATGTATATAAAAAGGTCCATTGGTGCTTTGGCTTAGAATGTTCCAATGGACTCCCCATTCATTTCCCAGATTGCCCATTGATTCTGAATGATGGGCTAAATGGGTCGCTGCCATCAAACATGATAACTGGAAGTCACTGAGTAGTGAAGCGAGCACTATGTTGGTGTTAAACAGCTAATGAAAAAATCTCAAGTTTCTCACAATGTAAATGCGGATGAGGTTGGTTGGATAGTTGACTATTTCAACCTTCATCACATTGTAAACGCGAAATATGGATTCAAACAATTATTTTCATTTGTGAGGTCAATAAACAGTCATAAAAAGGTTTATTTTCTCACAGCAACTGTAACGTTAACTGCTAGCTTCAATGTTGCCTTAACATTTTCCACATCTGCTCTTATTTTTTTTTTTTATTATTATTAATTTCTAACATGAAAAGGAAATGCTAGCTCCATCCTTGATGTGAAACCGTTAACAGCAAATTAACAGTCACCCAGCGAGAGCTAGTTTTCTGCCACCCAACATGGCGGCGTAACAAACAATTGGATCGTTATTGCAGGGTGATGATCTTTCAGCAGCAGCAAGTTATTTAACCACAACTGATGCATTGAGCAGCTTCTCTTTTTTTTTTAAAACAAGCATGTGGAAAGACATCCCATGGTAGCAGACAAGATCTTAGTCTGTTTAAGAAGCGTCAAATCAAGCAGAGAAAACACCTAAGGAGATGCAGAAACCAAGGCTGGGTAAAGAAACGCCCAACGTATTAAAAACTAGAAGGATTTGAAAACAGTCTGAATAATCATACTAAAGGAAAAAAAACAACCCTTTACAAGAAGGCACAACATGCAAGTTCCTAACTAGTCACGATAAGCTTGTTTTGTTGCATTTGCATGAGTAAAAATTAATGTGAAGAACAAGTTTGATCCAGGATGGTAAAGATGGTGTGATGGGGTTTAAAGCTAGAAATATTTGCTCCTTGTTGGGGGGAAGGAGGTTGTAAATATCCTTTTTGAGTTGTGTGACACAGAAGGAGTATTCTAGTGTTTGGTAGAAATGTGGTAGGACCGTATAAGTTCAGCCTTTCCTGGAATGTGAAGATGGAAATATTGTTTGAACACGTTTGAAATGAAAAAAAATTATCTTTACTGTGGTCAGCGTTCACTTAACTGGTTTGGTGAAATCAGATGGAAGAAAAACAGCAGTAGAACTCAGGACCATGTTTAATCATAAAAGGAAGAACATTTCCACATGAACAATGTGAAGGAACTCCAAGGGCCTGAACCGACGTGGAGCCAGAAGAAAACCACTAATCAGTGAGGTTGACTGAAGAAAAAGGCATCAGTTTGCCGAAGAGCAGAAAGACTCTGGAGCTGGAAGAAGCTGACGAGTCCAGATTGACCCTGTTCCAGAGTGATGGAGAATCATAGTAAGAAGAATCAAGATGAAGTGATGCAAACATCATGCTTAGTGACCACTGTACAAGCCTGTAGGGGGCCGTCTATGATCTAGTGATGGGTTCAGGTCTGGGTTCAGATCCAGGTTCAGCAACATCATGTGTCCAAGGTTATTCCATTTTCTCTAATGGCACGGCCACGTTCCAGAACGACTCCACCAGGATTCATGCGGTCAGGTTGTGAACAGGCGACGTTGTTTTCACACATGGAATGGTCACCACAGAGTCCAGACCCGAACCCCATTGGGAATTTCTGGGATGTGCTGAAGAAGACTGCGCGGAGGTCGGACTCTCCCATCATCAAGATCTGTAAGAATATCCGATGCTGGATGGAAATAAATCTTGTGACACGTGCAGAAGCTTAACATCACGATGCCACAGCGAAGACTGTTGGAATTAAAGCTAAAGGTAGTCCATCGAAACATCAGAAAGCGTGACCCTTGTTCTGGTGGCGACTTGTGGCCAGGCAGTGTATATATGAGAAGCAATTAAATGTTGATGTAATCTGGTGATGTGACTTCATAGCAGGAGAAACTCATCTAGCATGTTACCTAATGTCTGGTAATTTTCCCTGGGGGATAAAAAAAGAAAAAAAAACCATTGTCTGACTCTGACCCATATTGCTTATGGTAATCTGTACTCTAAAATGATTAAATGCTTGTGGCTGTTCAAACCTCGAAGTGCACGAACGTTAATCCCAAAGCAGAAACAACAGATTCTGGCTATGATCTTGGGAGCTTCTGTCTCGAGTCTGGATTATGAGCGAATCTCTCCTCCAAGTTCTGGAAACCCCACAGCTTATCCAGCCCTTGGAATATGTGTTGCACTGATAACGTCAGCTGCACCAGTATGAAGATGGGTCTCCTGCAGATAAAACCAGCCCAGCTGTTCTGGTTACATGTAGTAAAAGACCTAACATCAAACAGTGATTAGCTAGTCTGACCTTTAATAGAAGGCCCTATGGCACGAGTCAGACTGTGTGACAGGCAATAAACAATGCAATATCTGACTGGATGATGATGAGGAGGATGATGATGTGCTGAATTGCAGGAAGCGCAGCTGTAAAGAGCAAATGTTAATGTAACTAAGCTTCACATTTATGCACTTTTAAGAGCTTAAAGACTTACAAATGATTGCCCCATTTACTTCAGCGAGTATTATCATGTTTACTGGTTGGCCACTAACTTATTTAGGACTTAATCCCTCTGCAGTTTCTTTCAGTTCTGCATCTTTTCTAGTGTGCTGGCGTTTTTATGGAATCCGACCTCGACTGCTAAAGCCAAACCAGATCAGCCTCATATCTGGCTTGTTTGACTTTCAGCTACACAGCAGCACCGATGTTGCTTCGATCAATCATCAATCTATGCCACTTTACTCAGAGTTGGTTTCTAAATGCAGCTCATAGCTACAATCACACCGCAGCCCTATGATCCAGAATTTATTTTTTCTTTTTTAACTTGTCCTGTCCAGCATAGTGACAACAGAATGATGGTCTGGCTGCCGTGTTGAGCTGAACAAATGTGCTTTGCTTTATGGAGGAGAGGAGAGGAGCTTTATGGATATAAGGCACAGCAAGCAAAGTGTGAATTCAGCTGAAACAACTTTTTCTTTTCAAGCTGTTTTAGCTGAATTTACACATTGAGGCTGGACCTGACAGAGGGGATAAATAAACAGGAGAAAAAACGAGAGTTAAAAAGTCAAGAGGGAAGACGAAGCTAGAAAACAACAACAAACATAAAAGCTAGGACAACCAGCTGCTATGCCTGAAATGCATCAATAAGAAAACAAAGCAAACTATCATCTGGAGCATCAGGAGTGTCTTCATGCATGAGTGCTTGTTATGAAGGATGGGGTTTTTTTGTGATCAGCCAAATGCTTACAAAACAGCTCCAAGAATGACAATCAGACACAGATATCGAGAGTACTGGATATTAAGCACTGGATAACCAGCAGCCATGGAGCTTAGAACCAGGTATCCCACCCATAGACTGAATATAGAAAGATAGGTGTAGCCTCCATGACGTCACCCGCTGGTTTGAGGAGCTGAATTGAAGTTCGGTGGGCGGTTCCTACTATCACCATCTTGGCAGGGGCATGTGTGTCGTCTCGCCCGGAAAATACAAATATGGGGCTGAGAGGGGGGCTGTGAGCGCCATGGTAGATGATTGACATCGTTAATCACATCGTTAGCTTTCTGTAGCTAAGAGCTAACCGAGCTAACCCGGAGATAACAGAAGCTACCCAGCTAACGGAGGCAAGCGGGCTAAAGCTAAGTCACGTCGTTAACCGGCAAAAAGCCGCGGTTGTTCTATGTTCTTCTGACTTGAAGCGGGAGATCAGGTACCTGTCAATCAAAAGGACACGCCCCTACATGTGCTGAACTTCGAGATTGAATTACTTTTAAACGAGCGAGTTAGAAAAAAATTCACTCCCCCCACAGTTGTCATGAAGGTAAACCTGACCTATAAACCTAAAATGGATTTTTGAACCAGGCTGTAAACATGTTTATTTCTGCTGTAAACATGTTTATTTCTGCTGTGAAGTTGGTCTTTTTAACACGGGAATCTATGGGGATTCTCTCTGTTTTGCACCCTCTAGTGGATGAAGGGGGAACTGCAGTTTTATGCACTTCTGCATTGGCTTCACTTTTAACCGCTGGAGGCCGCTTGGGAGTGACTCAGTGATTGGTCATCTTCTCTACGTTGTGCACGTTCATGAGAAGAAAGCCACGCCCACCTTCATTGTTCAGTATAACTACTGAACTGGGGAACTGCAGTTTTATGCACTTCTGCATAGGCTTTACTTTTAACCTCCGTCCATCCGTCCATCTTTCATTTATGGTCCATGATCCCACCGCAGAGAGGATCACGCACCCACCCAGAAGGAGCAGAGGAAGGGTCCAGACAGAGCACCCACAGCATTGGAGGATAGGACTCAGTGGACCAGGGACAGTAGCTTCCAGCCCCACTCGGCACCAGCCCTGTAGGAGCAAGCAGAAAGCTGGATTTAGGGCCCCAAGACCACAAGAGCAGGTCTTGCCGAGCACCCGGAAGCTGATCCTCAATTCCCTGGTCCAAATCCCTCCAACTCCCCCATCCTCCTCCCACCCACTTCCTTCTATTATACAAATTTTCTAAAATTTAATAACCGACTATTTTCGGATGCAGCACCATGACACCGCTGGTCGTTGACCATCTCAGTGTTGAGCATCAAAGATATGACAGCAGTTCTATCGCAGTGTCCACCTGCTTTGTTTGCTCCAAGACTTCACTGATGGTCGTCATATTATTTTACTTGTCTGTTGCGTGTCGTCAACCCGGCTCTTAATCTGAGTTTGGCAGATTTCTTTTCTCACTGAGGCTCGTGTACATATAAAGTTATTATACAGTAAAGAAGCACTGTTTAACTCTGGCAGATTCTCTTCCTGAGTTTTAACTCTGATTCTCCCAAGCAAATAAAACTCAGTCTGACTTTTACCTCATCTCTTGCTCTGTCTCTTTCACTCTTCTTCTCTCTCTCTGATAATGCCCTCTTGGGTTTCTGGAGTCAGCTATGATGCACGTTAAAAAAGCCATATGCATGTGCTCATATCCGTTGTCTGGCATGTGACAGATTAAAACGTTAAACTGAGCTTTAACACGATGCTCTGGCTTGGGAAAAGGAAAAGTATAATTTGTCAGCCTCAGGAAACCAGCAACAAAAATGTCTTTAGGGTCAGAAATGTTGCTACTTTAACATTCATGGTGAAAATAACAGTCCTGTAGGTTTTCAATGTGTCCCTGCTACGCCGGACTCACGTGAAGGAGTCATTGTGCACAACTTCATAGGTTGTTGGATTCGTTTAACTTGAGTCAGTTGTGTTGAAGCAGGAAAAGACTGAAAACCTGCAGGACTGTGGTCCTCGTAGGACCGAACTCGGTAGCACTGGCCTAAATACTGCCCAACATATGACATTAATAATGAACTATTTTCCCTCACAACCCAGTTTTATCTGATCATTTAATAGCTGCTCAGTCGCACGTCATCTGAGATTACATTTCATGACAGTGGGTGTTTATTGATCGGATTTAAGGATTTCATTTCCATATTTCTGTCAGTGCTGCATCTATGTGCAACAGAGTGCAGCTACCTGAACAAAAAGCTACTGCTTCAGTGTGTACAGCACTGGACAGCACTGTCCCTCTGAAAAAGAAGGTAATCAATCAGACAAAGCAGCTTTTAGGTTTAATCCACCACCACAGGCTTTAGAATAAAAAACCTTGAGACAGGTGCAAAGCAGATGTTGGGACTCATGTAGAGGCATTACGCTTTGGGAGAAATGTAACAAACAGTATGTAAGAAACCCCTTCGACTAACTTAAACTGCTCATCCTCCATCATTGACAGGAGAACAAGGTCTTTCCAGCTCCATAACCAGGCTCACACTCCGTTGTATTCCTTAAACGTGAATAACGTCCTCAAACCCAGTTTCTTCTGCTCTGGTCAGCGGAACCACATCTGGTCATCAACAGACTTGTCCTGACCTTGAGACCAAGCTGCTGAGGAGATGAATTTCATGTCGGTCAGGTGTGTTGGAGCAGGGAAATGACTAAAGCCCGAAGGCTAACCATTGGAATGAAAGAGCACTAATCTAAACCATGAACTTCTCTTATGGAGCCCATAAACCATCAACTCTCTCTCATTCCATCCAGGCAGTTCAGGGAGGTTTTTCCTTCACAGGATCTGATCTTTTTATTTTTTGGTTATTTTCTTCAGGCTTTTCAAGTTCCTGCAATCAAATCTTTGTTCTTGATTCCAAGAGTGTCAGCAATTTAGGTATCCGATGTCCACAGTTTGACATAAGACGATCCGTTTGGAGGTATATTTTAGAGTCTATTCATCCAAACTGCACCGTCTAAGAGACTATAAATGTGTCATCTAAGCGTCACAGCGGATCTTATACGGATCCTCCTGGAAGAGGAAGAAAAAATAACACAAAGCAGAGCCGTCTGTGATATAGGGGGCGTAAAGCAAAGCGCTCCAGGTCACATGATCCCATGAGAGACGGATATGCTCCTGCAGAAGAAGCAGCCCCCCTCCCAGAGCGCTGACACACATCAAGCCTTGTATACTGCTGCCAGAAATCACCCGTTGTTACTTACATTAGGCTGAAGTTTGGCTCAGACGCTCCACCATGACCCTTTAAGGATTACTGAGCATCGCTGCAGCTGGAAGGGAAAATAAAAGAAAGTTTTTCTGGACAAGAAGACAGTGCGCATGTCAAAAGCGTGATGATCGGACTAAATCTGTCCATCATGTGAAATACAACGGATCGAACCGCTTCAGCGGCTCTATGATGTTATTTCTAGTTTTCTGAGCTTTCTACAGTGTTATAATGTTGGATATCATCAGACATGCGAGTGGCGCCATTTTTTATCACCTAAACGCATTTTTTTGAGTTTTCCAGCATACTCTACTTTCGGTTTCCATGGGAACAAAAACAATTGGTTTTAGAGAGTTTTTCCTTCTTTAATTTTAGTGACGTGGGCCACAGGCAGGGGGCGGAGCTTAATCTGTTGGTTTGTTTCTAGCAGAGGCTGATCTGAGAGGATCAATACAACATGAATGAAGGGGTTTGTGGAAAATGCTTGATTATTTCTTGCCTTCTGGACTTAAATTAAAATAAATTAGACTGAAATGGGCATCACAGAGACACTGTAGTTTCCATGTTAACATTCATTCATTATCACACTCACTCCTAGGGGCAATTTAGAGGAAGCAATTAACCTAACATGCATGTCTTTGGATGGTGGGAGGAAGCTGGAGTACCCAGAGAGAGCCCACCCATACACGGGGAGAACATGCAAACTCCACACAGAAAGGCCACTGACCAAACCTCAACCTAGCTGAGGATTGAACCAGCAACCTTCTTGCTGTGAGGCCACAGTTCTAACCACTATGCCACCGCGCAGCCCCATGTGAACATGTCTGCTGGAATCTCCGATTGGACAGATTTCAGGCAGATGGAGGAAATTTTTGTCCATCTAAACGTAGCTATTGACTCGTTCCACACTGCACCTTTCAGCTGAGTACACTTCCTTCCTTCTGATGAGGAGCTTAATCAGGATGACCTTTGACCTCTCGACGCCGTCCTCGATGGAAGTCCTGCTGTCTGATTCCTGAGTGGGCGACTAATTCTTGGCATCTCGCCGTGGCGTCTTATTCTGTCCATCAGCTCTGATCAGACAGGCTTCATGACGTCTGCCGTCCTTCATGCAGCGCGGCGGCAACACTGGGACCGTTCTTCAGAGTTTTTTAACTTTTAAGTGTGAATTCTTTCATCTGACAGCGGGACAGACTCGTTCCCCAGCATGGCAGAGATTTATGCAGAGCCTCATCGTCTCCAGCTACAACAGCATAAAGACCTGAGTGTTATATTCTTTACGGTTCCTCCTCGGAGGCTCAGCTGTTGAATTGTCCTTGATGTGTTCGGCACATTAAAGTAGGGCAAACACCGTAATCATCCACAACCTGTCCTAAGCAGATCAGGGGCAATAATATCACTTTCCAATATCTATTTTCACCTTAATCTCATTTCAAAACATGCTTTCTTCACTTAAATGATTGCTTTCTGTTGTTTACTGAGGACATTATGAACCACAGATATTTATTTAAGTTGATTCAGCTTAATTTGGATATGTGTTAATCTCTCTTCCACATTGTTTGCATGTCTGGAGAGCCCAGAGCTGGGCAAATGACTGGATGCAAAGCCGCGGGGGGGGATTAAGAGGAAAAACATGGGAGAAAAATAATCTGTAGGCAGGGTGACGTCATGTACTACAGGCCAGCGATGTGAAGGTGAGGCTGACTGCCATGGCAGGAGGCCTTCCAGCGTCGCCCTGCCTCTGCTCTGCAAGGTGCCTTTGCTCCCATTCCCCTTACTGGAGGGCAGCTCCACATACCAGTTCACCTACTTCACATATAATGAAGGCTTTAGGACTTAGGGCTGAGGACAAGGAAAATAGAGGAAAGAACATCCTTTTTTTTTTTTTTTTTTTTATTAATGTAAATCAGGACATTGCAGGTTAATGAATTATCAGTAACTCTGACTTAAACATGCTGAATTATAGCAAACAATGCTGATTTCCATCTGTTGTCCCCTGCAGGCAGGTATGAAGATGGAATAAAAGTAACAATGCAGACGAAGACTAAACAAAGTACCAATAAATCAGTTGTATGTTTATATAGCTGACAAATCTGGGGGTAATATTTGATAGGGGTGGGAAAATCGAATATAAAAAAATTGAATATTGGGATTTTTTGCTTCACAATTTTAAAAGTTTTTTTTTTGTTCTTAAAAAAAATCAATTTTTTTTAAATGAATGAAAATAATCCATTATAAAATTTTTGTCATTTTTATTGTTTTTATTGATCTCTTTACTTGTCATTTTGGGCATTATACCAGCAGAATGATAGTTTGGCTACTGTGTTTTTTTATATATATATATATGAATTTTTCATAAAAGAAAAAAAACAAGCAAATAAAGTTTCCTTTTTTGGGGGTTCTTTTTAATTTACAAAAATGAGCAAAATTGAAGAATTGTGAGAATTGCAATTTAAATCGAATTGGTACCCAAAAACTTGGAATTGAATCGAATGGAGACGAAAGCATATCGTCACAGCTCTAATATTGGATGAGGCCTTTTCATTCAAGGCAATTGGTTAAAAATAACTTTTATAAACTGCGTAATGTTGCGAAGCTCAGACCCACGGTGTCTAAACAAGAGCTTGAAACGATCATTCATGCATTGGTGTCCTCGCAGTTAGACTACTGCAACCTCTTCACCTGCATTAACAAGGAAGCTTTGACTCGCCTTCAGGCAGTCCATAAGTCAGCTGCGAGGCTTCTGACTAGAACCAGCAGGAGAGCCCAAATCACACCTGTGTTGAAGTTGCTTCACTGTTAAATATTGCATTTGATTTAAAATCTTGGTACTGTCTCTCCGAGCCCTACATGGACAGGATCCTAGTCACACTGAGGACTAAACAAAGACCTACAGCTCAGCTTAGAGGTCATCGTGCAACACCCATTGATGGTCCCATGAACCTGCATTAAAGCTCAGGGAGACCGGTCTTTTAGAGCTGTCGCGCCCCATCTTTGGAGGAGTTTTCCCAGGATCTCTGGACTCAGTAGATGCTTTTAAAAAGCTCCTAAAAACATCTTTGTTCAGGAGAGCATTTTAGTTCCAGGTAGACTCAGTGGTGCTCCTGTTCTGTATTTAGATTGTTGTGTTTTCTCTTCATGTTGCATGTTTTATTATTGTAAAGCACTTTGTGACCTTGTATCTGAAACGAGCTATATAAATAATCTAATTCAAAACAACTAAATGTCATGTAGAGATTTCCAGATATTTTTGTTTGATATGTTGCTATATCAATATCTCATATAAGATTATATAAGATATTGATTTTAAAAAAGCCAATACTGAACTCCCCTAACCAAACAATATCTCACAAACAGTGATAACTGATGAAATTACAATTAAAAGAGTATCTAATTGGAATTTTATTAAATAATTACATTAATGGTTATATAAACCATAGGAGGATACTGGCATTGGTAAAATTATAAATGATCAATGGATTAAAGATTAGGAGACATCAGTGAGTATATAAAGGAATGGTACATAAAAGAATTAATACGGTTATATTGACACTGTCGGTGTGATGACAGTTGTTCATTTTAAGTTTTAACAGGATTATTATTGGTTTGTACGGCTAACAGACAACAGGCGGTCCTCAGTTTCTGAACAAGTTCCGTTCCTACCACTGCGACATATCCCAAAATTCCGCGTAAGTCGTATTTTTATTCTTTAATACCCCATATTGCCCCCTTGTTTAATAAATAACGATCTAAATACACGTATTATACATTATACTAATAGAAAACGTCGTCTCAGCCTGTGTCACGTGTTGTGAGCTTATATGGACCCTTGTAACTTCAAAACTTGCTTTATTTTTTATTTATACTTATTTAATGAGCGTCGTAAAGTAAAAGACAACATAAGTCAAGAACCGCATAACCAGAGGACCGCCTGTAATACTTATTGTATCTGCCCTGGTTGAAAAGAGTCCACGCTCCTTACTGATGTCCACAATTGTTTATTTTCTTCTCTGCGGATTCATGGAACACCGTGAAACTGGAAATAACAGAGTGTTTTAACAACAACAACATCACATATTAGCTTTCACAGTGAATAAAATAAAAACACAGTCTTTACTGTGTACGCCACGTAAAACCAGTGGGAGATAGTTCAATTAGTGCAAACGTCCTTTTTACTGCCCATGATGTCTCTTTTTTTTGTCCGACTCCCGTTGTCACTTCCGGGTCATGTGACTCACGTAAACTTAACCCAACAGATTTTACCAAGTAAATTAAAAATTTACAACAGTAACCTTATGTGGCAGAATGCAAGTATGTGATTATAAACGTTTGTTAAAAAAAAAAAAGAAATTCTTACTACTGTTTCAACGTTGCCGTGGAAACGCATAAACAATCACACAAGCGTCAGCTACACTTATTTTGTGGTTTATTTGGGTTTCTTTTTTTAATAAGTGGGCATAAATTGATGGACTTTGAATATATTTGGATGCATTTCACAAAATTGGTATAATCTGTGCAAATTTATATTGGGATGGACAATAAAGTACCATTCATCCATCATCTGCCGCTTATCCGGGGTCGGATCACGGGGCAGCAGCCTAAGCAGGGAAGCCCAGACTTCCCTCTCCCCAGCCACATTTGCCAACTCTGCGGGGGGGATCCCGAGGCGTTCCCAGATATAATCCCTCCAGCGTGTCCTGGGTCTTCCCCGGGGTCTCCTCCCAGAGGGACGTGCCTGGAACACCTCACCAGGGAGGTCCAGGAGGCATCCTGACCAGATGCCCGAGCCACCTCAACTGGTTCCTCTTGATGCGGAGGAGCAGCGGCTCTATTCTGAGCCAAACAATAAAGTACATTCCTGAAAAACTAAAATGTTATTTAGTAACATTTTCAGATCCATTTCCTCTGAGCTTTTACATGAAGCCATGTGGTCAGGCTACAAAACATCTTACAGGCTTGGAGGCCTGGAGCACTTGTTTTCTGCTAAAAGGATTTCAAATCCCTGTGATTACAAAACTCCTGAAAGAAGCTGTATGTAGGAATTACTTCGGCTTCCAGTGCTAGTAGTACTACAGTCAGGCGCAACCGCTGCTCGGGTAATAGAGTGATTATCTTCAGAGATTGCAAAAATAACACAAACAGCACAATTAACTGCAGAAACTGAGAGGGAAGGATGACCAGAGACTTTGAATTTCATATAAAAACACTCAGAATTGTAAGGGAAAGATTGGTTTAATCTTATTTAATCCTCTAATTGTGGCTGATTTGTGTTGTGGACTCCAACAGGAAGAGTTATCATTTAACTATTTTACAGCTTCCACAAGTCGAATCCAAAACGCTAAACTTCCTGTTTGTGCTGTCTTTCATATTACTGTATTTCCGTGTTTGGCAGGTTATTTGACGGTCACCATTGAGCCTCTTCCTCCTACGGTCATTGGAGACACAGTCACGCTCAAGTGCAACTTCCAAACAGATGGAAACCTCCGAGAGATTGTGTGGTTTCAGGTGGGTCCATGTGTGCTTTGAGATGAATGTGGATGTAAAAGGAGCAACACAATGATGTTAAGTTATATTTACATCTTTATCCACACAGCAGTCAGGAGAATCTAAGGAGCTCAGGAGGCGTTCTGAAGATAAAAATAAAAAAATCTATTTTATTCTTGGACTGATTTGGCAAATTTCATAAACACTGCTTTGGGTAGAAAATTATCTTCATGTATTGATGGATAAAGAAACAGAGTTGTTCAATGATCTGTAAACCTGCCAGACAAAAGGATGTCATGGTATCATTTCTGGTATCATACTGGTATCATACTGGTATCATACTGGATTCAGACACTCCACACTGTAAAATACAAGACTGATGTCAATCATGTAACAGCTGTGAGTGTTTACTACGCTGTGCTGAATTCAGTAAAGAAATATTGCAACATATTGTCTGGCTTTTAGGATCATAATATATTACAGAATATCAAAACAAATTGCACCAGTAAAATGATGCAAATTAAAATCACCAGATTCTTGCCAATTCACACCCCTAAGACTTCAGCTGAATCAGATGAGAAGTGGTGACAGTGGGTGCAGGTTTCCCACAATGCTGTTCACTGCCGTTTACAACAAACAGACGTAAGACAGTTTCCGGTCTATAGGCCATAGTTTATTTTTATTATTGGTTTTTACGTCTATTTATTCAGTTTGTTTTATTGTTTTAATTCCGTATTCCTAGTATGACCTGTTGTTTTATTGTGTTATTTATTTGCATTTGAACTGTTTTATTCTGTTTTTATTTTGGCTGATTGTGTACAGCACTTTGTTTCAACTATGGTGGTTTTAAAGGGCTTTATAAATAAAGTTGTGTTTAATTGAGATAGTACATAACAAACACTCACTGTAAATATATATAAATAAGCAAAATAGAATAACACTAAGAAACTTTCATGCAAATTTTAATAAACATTTTGATTCGAGTATTAGTTTCTGAACAATACTTTCTGCCCACAGATTCATTCATGTGAATGAAAGTATGTTGGTCAGACTCCCACGATGTCCTGTGAATGAAGTGTGGATCATTTAATATTAAAAAGATCTGCTCACAATCAAACAGTTCCTGAAGTAACTCGGTTGTCTTTGTTAATTCAAAAGAACCGACTCGTTCATGAACATCACATGTATGATCAGTAAACATTTAAAAACCTTTAACAGTACACACAGTATCAATCATTTGTTTTAAAAGGAACATTCATCTAATTAATTGCTTGGTTTAGATTTTGTCCACATCATAGTCAAATTAATTTAACTTAATTTTCATTTTTATTTGACTTTCCTACGGCACAAGGTGGATCTTTGCTCTCACTAGTTTCTTATAGAACGTCCTGATGTTTTCATCTAAATCTGACAATAGAATTGATTAAAACCAAAGTTATTTTAACTTGTTACAAATGAAAGGTTGTTACACGTGGAAGATTTACTCTGGCATCTTTAAACAAGGGCGTGGATGAAACCTTGCATGAAACTTCACCTGCTCTAATTTAGGTGTGTGATTGTGTTACAGGTCATGGAAGGAGGCAACGCCAAGCAAAAGATTTTCACCTACGATGCCATGTACAACACCAGCTACACCCACATGGAAGACGGGCAGAGACGAGAGGACCTGGTGTACCAGTCAACAGTCAGGCAAGAGAGGATTTGTTGGTTTGCTCAGTTTGCACTGGAGAAGCGGGTTTGAAGGAATCCCAGTAGGCATTTTGCTGAAGAACTAATGGTGTGTTTTTACATGTTTTACATGGCTTATCTGCAGATCCATTATAATATTCACCATAACAACACCAATTAAAAAAAGACTATATGACTATTTCGTATGTGCTGTGAGGAAATAATTAAAAAAGAAGGTAGATAAAGGGTGAGAAGATGCCAGATGGCTGCCAGCAGTGGCTGGGATGTGATTTTCTGGCTAAAAAAGCAGGCGATCGCAGTTAGTCGCCATCTACCTGCACAGAGCCAAGTGACCAGACCAGCTGACAGCATGAGTCACACTACAAAAAAGTCACCTTTAAAGACTAATACAAAAAGTATGAGAATAGAGCATATTATGCCTAAAATAAGAAAACTTATCTTCCAACAGACCAAAACAAGTGAAAATATCTTTCCTCATCCAACCCAAAAATACCTTTAAATTAAGGGTTTATTACTGCCATCATTTTTATTCATACAAACAGAATTAATGTGACTTCTTTTCTCGTGCAGCTAGAAATTATTATTTGTGAAAAGCTATTTTTAGTAGTAATAATTTGTAGCTGTTGATATTCTAGGTATAGGTAATAAAATCATCTTACTGACATCATTAGGAACCAATCAGAAATAAAATACATGATCGTAATCATACTTTGGTGTCTGACAAAAGTGCAGCAGCTGCTGCTGAGATGGTGTCTTAAACACTTCAAATCAGTGCAACACTGAGAAAAGTTACATAGTGGGAAGAAATACCTTTCCAGAAAAAACAAAAAAAACAAATTTGACCTTGCTTAAATATGCACAGTTACAATGCTTAAAGATTAAAATGCTTAAAGATTAAAATGCATATTCTTTCCTACGTTTATGTTTTTGCAGTGTAGTCTACTCCACTCCCTAATCTACCCAGAGCCTACTGCAACATGTGTCCTGTCTAACCAAGTCTTACAACCCTACATCCAACCAAAAAGTCTATTTGAGCTTTATTTATGGCGACATATTTGGCCAGAGCAGATTATTATCCATGTTTTGAGACACATTGCAAAAACTGAAATCTAAGTAAGATTAGATCAGCATTATGTGAGCTTATTTTTTTTCTCTGTAAATATATTGCAGTTTTTATGTTGCACTGTTTAATGTGTTTATGTTCTGCCATGTGGTCCCAGCTTTCATTCCAGTTATTTTGACCATGAAAATGCAGCTAAGGGAGCTAACTGTACTTTATCACGGTACATCTTTCATTGTGCAACTAAAACCACCCATTCATTACTTCTACAACCACTCAGAAACATTCACATTACCAGTCAAAAGTTTGGACACACTTTCCCATTAAATCCACTTAACCACCTCAGATTAGCAGTTTATGCTCATGTAACAATAAGAGTGCTTGTTAAGTATTATTTTTGGATCTTTGCATCAACGTTTTTATATGTGAAGAACTAGAAGACAAAATAATCTGTATTATTGCATGAATGCTATGAGCATGTTTGCATTTATCCTGGAAACTTGTTGGGGTGGTTTGTGCTTTTCACATTTTGCAAATCAGCTGGATTTGAGGTAGCGCCATGCTTAAATAACCACTTTTTTGTTTTGTTTTTCCAAGTTGAAGTGATTTCCTGCACCAGCAGCAACACAAGCCCCGCCCTCTCTGCAATTCAACCAATCAGAAGCCACCTCCAAAATTGAAATTAAAGAGGAGGGAAAAAATATCAATCCCTGAGGAGGAAGCATGAATAACAATCTTGTTTTAGGGGCAACAGGAGAAAGTTGTCCACCGATTGGAAATGAAAAGCTCATCTTGAGAAAAGATCGTGGCGGGTCTTCTTGAAAAGAAACGATTCTGTTAAAATGTTGTAACTGTGCATACGAACAGGCTTCCTGAGGTCCAAATGGGTGACGATGGCCTGTACGAGTGCCACGTTGGCATCTATGACAGAAGCTCCAGAGACAAAGTGATTCTAGCATCCAGCAGCATCACGCTCACCGTCATTGGTTTGTATTCATCTTCACTTGTGCTCCAACGCATTTTAATGGTTATATCGGAGAGCTGATGTGCAGGGAACCATTCTTACCTGTTCCAGATTAAAGTTCATCCAATTGTAGTCTAAATATTTTGATGGCTTCGCTGTATTTTGTCTACAGTACCTCCCAAGTCCATCTCGGTGGAGGCAGCCAACAGCCCAGCTCCATTCAGCCGCTACGAAGCCCAGAACTTCACTCTGGTCTGCGTTGTTAAGGGAGCAAAGCCGGCTCCTGTGGTGAGATGAAGCAGTTTTACTCGTCTCTCCTGTAACAACGGCTTCTTTTTGCTAAGAAAACACACCTCATGAGTCATTTTTCATGACTCCAGACACCTTTTTCATGACTTTGAAAGAACTCTAAAACGTAAGCGGGTGCGTGATAAAATTAAACTTGCTGGTACTTTCAGTGCAGAACCAAAACGGGAACACCGCTGGATTTGAAATGTTAATGTTCACACGCGCACACACACACACATGCACTCACAAACAAATACAGCCTGAAGCGGCTTGAAAGTTTGAAATGAAAAAGCTATTTCGAGCTTTGGTCTGTACCCTTCGGTGACCTCGGTGGAGAAAGTATTTGGAATTATCATCAGAGGATTAGAGAACAGCCGCATATGGTGACAGGATGAAATCCAGAGAAGAGTCAGTTCACTTGTATGAATGATTAATAATTTGCAGTAGATGTTCACAGACTTATAAAAACACACCTTCAGCCCAAACTATCATAGACAGTTCAACAAAATGCTGGTGTCGGAAAGTGAAGACTCATGCATGAGGAAGTTTTTTTCCTCATTTTCCAAAATCAAAGTTCAGCTTATAAGACAACGTATGAAAAATATCAGAGGGGGGAAATATTTCTCTAATTAGGACTTAAATGCTACATAAAGCCTGAAAATAGAAGCTCATAAAATGTAGAAACCTCCCTGTGGTATTTATTAGGGCTGTAATGATATCCTTTTGTCTAAATTCATTCTGTGTTTTTTGGGTGCCGATTTGATTTAAATTCCGGTTCTCATAATTCTTCGATATTGTTGAATTTTGTAGATTAAAAACAAAATAAATGAAAAAACTTTATTTGCTCGTCTTTTTTCTTGATTTCCATTAGAAAAAAAAAAAAAAACACAGTAGCCTGATTATCATTCTGCTGCTATAATGCCCAAGAAGACAAGTAAAGAGATCAATAAAAACAATAAAAATTACAAAAACTTTAGAAATGGATTATTTTTTATTTATTTGGAAAAAATTGATTTAACAAAAATTATATATATATATATATAAATATAAATTTTTAAATTGTGAAGCAAAAAAGTCCCCTAGTATCTATAATCAACTGGAGGTTTTTAAGGCAGTTTCGCCCACTTATGTATGTAAATAGAGACTTCAGTTTCAAAGGCTCATACGTCCTGTTGAGTTCATCCACTAGTGGGCAGTGCTGAGTTCAGAGTGCACTTCTGGTTGGTAGCGGTGTCCGTCCAAAAACGCCAGATTTTTCCTGTTCTCAACCAAGCGGCAACCTCCGGCGGTTAAAAGTGAAGCCTATGCGGAAGTGCATAAAACTGCAGTTCCCCCCTCATCCACTAGGGGCTGCAAAACAGAGCAAATCCCCATAGACTCAAGAGCACTCAAAGATGATAACTTTCCACCGTGTGTTTATTCTGTCTGTTCAGTGTTTGTTCCTTTATGAAACAAGATATAAATATGTGCAGACGCAAAGAAAGAAGACAAAAAGAAACATAAGTATTCATGTAGAACTGATGCCAGCTTCCAGATCCAGATGGGAGCTTTCTATTCATCACTGACACAAGTATTTCATATTATTTCAGTCATTTTTAAATTTACATTTGAATGTCAGTATTTTCCGGCTTTACTAGATACCAGACCATCAGAACTACAGCTACAGGGTTAGGGGTTAGTCCTAAACAGCTTCTTACCCCACCCCCCAACATTAAACTCTTCTTCATTTCTTCTTATTAAGCTGTTGGTGCAGAGCTGCAGGTAAATACCACGATGCTAATTCTGTGTGAATCTGAGGCTGAAAGAGAGAAACTTCTGGAGAATTTTGAAATTCCTGCTTATTTTTTGTTTGCTTACAGACATGGGGCACATTCAGGTAAAAGGACATAAAGTCACCATATTTTACTATGAACATCATGCGCACACTGAGAGAAAAGGAAGCTAAGGTGGCTAACAGGCTAACAGTACTTTGTGGTGATGGGACAGAAAAGTAATCACCTGTTGCGGCTACAAACATTCAGAAATAGGAGTACTTCCAATGAGGGTGTGTGTGTGAGTGTGTAAGTTAGTAAATAAAGTCTGCATGTATGTTAAAAACTGTGTTCATACTTGAGTGTCGTCTGCATACGGTAGGACCATAGCAGCTGACGCTGGTGCAGCGTGCTCTCACACATGTTGCAGTTTCTCTTCACATAAATTCAGTGAGAAACTCCAGAAATCTCGGAACTTAAACCAACCAATCAGATTGAAGTACTTCTGCATAACCCTGCTGCATAGCAGGAGTGCACATGTCGAGCCTCTGCAGGCCTACACACAGCAGTGACGCCGTAACCGACCTTACGCAGGTGGCGAGCGCGAACAAATCCAGCTTTAGTCTGTCCAACATTAAAAGCCACATCATCAGGAATTCTTATTATCTGTTGCAGGTATTGAGGAAGGATTTGAAGGGTCTACCCTGCATTCTTGTCTGAGCTGTGACTACTGATGTTATTTAAGAGTCTGTCAATAAATCGCTGACGTTAAGTGAACATTTTCTGGAGGCAAAAGGATTTTATGAAGGATTCACGCCACTGCCAAACAGGCAACGAGGACCATCAATCTGACTCCGACTGCGGAGCTTGACTGGTTTGAGAAAACCAGCCAGTAAGGGGAATATTGCAGCAAAACAGAGAGACTTTAAAACTCAGGAATCAAGAATGAGATGAAACTGAGACAATGATAAAATAAGTTTAACCAAATGATGAATCCTATTTCATATTTAGAAATGAGGAGTTTTGATGTATAAAACAGGGAAAAGCTCCAGCTGCACATTGACTGTTAAATCAACAAGCACAATGGATGTTTCTTCTCCTCCACCTGCTGCTCTTGTCCCTATCTTTCAGGTGTATTTCAAACGGGATGGCGAGCTCATCGATGTGTTCCCAACGGTCCAGTCTTCCTCCTCAGCGGGATATCAAACCAAGAGCTCTGCTCCAGATAAGAGCTTGGGAATGAGTCAGGCAGGACTGTGGAGTTCCCAGGTTCTCCCCAGGGCAGATCTTGATGACACCAAACTCCAAAAGTCCCAGTCCCTCGTGGAGGAAGAGGAAAAGTCGACCCAGCTCAGCCAAAACGACCCAGATGCTCTCCAGCAGGGCCAAGAGGAGGAGTCCAAGTTAGAAGCCGAATCGACCACAGAGGTGATCCCAGAGACGGTGGTGAGCCGGGAGTTTCCCCGCTGGGTCCAAAGCAGTGACCCGCTCTACTACTTCCAGCACTGGCAGCAGGCAACAGGGGATGGCACCATGGAGGTGAAAGCGATGCTGACCTGGAGCCTCAACCCCCAGCTGGACAACGAGGCTCTGTTCAGCTGTGAGGTCAAGCACCCAGCTCTGTCCATGCCCATGCAGGCCGAGGTCACGCTCGGTGAGTCATGCCCCCATCAGATGAGCTGTAACGCTTTGAAAGGTTACGGCAGAAGCAACAGTTCCTACGGACGGTGTGTCAGAGTGAAATGTGTGTCGTAACAAGCCAGCAGGGAACGGAGTTAACTGAACTTCCCTAGTAAAATAGTCTGTAATCAAAAAGTGTTTTCCAGGAATCTGTCTGCATTCCTGTTTCCATCCAACAGCTCGGTGGCTTGAAGCTTCATCCCCCCCAGTGCAGTTAAAAGTTTCACTTATTTAAAACTCAGTGGTGCCATTTTCTCCCTCCACGCCTTGCTGTAGCCATGGTAACAGGATCCACTGTAGAGACAGATCAGTTCCACGCTCAGTCCTTTAGCTGCGACCTGATAGGTGACACAGTTCTGCACTGCTTTTCACTTTAAAAGGAGCAAAATGCGAAGTCGTTTACCGCCTGTAGACTAGGGCTGCAGAATTAATCGGATTTTGATCGTGATCACAATTTTGGTGGCCACAATTAAATAAACCTGATTGTCAACGATATTTACATTCAGAACGTGAGTTCTGCTGCAGCGTCTCTGATCACTCAGGTTCTCTACCAGTAGTCTGCCAACCACCAGGTGGTGAACGCGTGGTTAAGGCTTCATTCAGCTGCCTAAATACCAGGCGTGCACATCATTCACCAGCAGCCAGTTAAGTATCGTTGGATTGGTTGGACATTTGAGGTCCATATTTTTCCTGTTGCAGGAGAAACGAATTGTTTTGATTAAACAGCTGACTGAAGTGGTAAAAAATACAAACATTTTTATAACGCGTGGCATTAAAATACATTAACCCGGCTGCGTGCACAACCTGTCCTGCCGCGAACGAAGTTGCTCGTTAAATGTGAAATAAGCAGCTTCACTGTACAAAAAGCAGACATCGCCGCCCGCATCGATCCCTCCCGGCTTCAAACGAAGCTTCTTGTGGAGGATCTAACGAGTTTTAGACTGATAAGAGAAAGTCATGTTGAGAATGGAAGATACAGCTGCATCAAAACACCGGATAAGAAATATGAAATTCCTTCCTGTAATTAAGGGGCGTGGCCTGCGCTGTATGAAAAATGTCCAGGAAATAATGAGGGAGTGATATATATATATATATATATATATATATATATATATATATATATATATATATATATATATATATATATATATATATATATATATATATACCCCGCCCCATTCTCCCCGCCTGGAGAATGGGGCGGGGTCAGATATTGGGCGGAGTTGGATGTCAAGTGGGCGTGGTTACATGGGCAATGGGTGTTAGGGGGTAGAGTTAGGGTTCAGCAATGGCCACCAATTAAAATATTGAGAGGGTGAGGTTGAACATCCAGCCCCATCCAATATCCAACCCCGCCTTATTCTTCAGTCTGCAGCCGAGACCCTCTCAACAAACATGCAGAGTGTAAACACACTGAGCAAAACAATGTCACCACCTTGTGGGAAATGTGGGAGTAACTTATAACATTCATGTTACTTACGGCATCTCCAGGTCAAACTATCCCCCTCAGCTCTGGCAGGGCTCTGTACTATCAGGTGTTGACTCCCTTGCAGCAGTTATCTCTCTCTGGATACGAGATCCTTCTCCCGAAGTCCCAGCAGATGTTGGCATCTCTCACATCGTTGAGGTGGAGTTGCTTTAGTAGCTCAAACATAAATACACAGGAAACATAACTCTCCAAACCTGCATGTTGCGTTTCCTTAATCAAGTTTATCTCAGAGGTGGCCAAGCATGCTCCTCCACATCCACCATCCTGCAACTTCTAGATGCATCCCTGCTGCAACACACCTGAATCAAATGAGTTTCGTTAAAAGTCCTCTGCAGACTTTCACAACAAGGACGTCTTAGATTAACTGACATATAACTCAGAAAACATCCACAGTGCCACCTTTTTACCCATTAACGCATGAATTTGGGTTCATTTAAATTAAAACAAAATAAATACATGAAATGTTCAGGTAAAAAATGTAAAAAAGGAAAAAACAAATCAAAGTAAAATTCATTTTCAAATAAATTACTAACAATTAGTAAATAAGAATTAATTTTAAAAAAATGAAAAAATAAGAGTAAAAGGATGGAAATAAGTAAATTCAATAAATCAATGAGATAAAAAAAGAAACAAAAGCCAGAAATGATAAATCAGACATTTATGACAGCAAACATAAAAGGTTTAATGTGACTTTAGTGTGTTTGTGCCTAATCCTAACCAGGTAGTTGTTATCCTAAACTTAACCAAGTAAACTTTTTCATGGTTTTTTTTAATGGTCGTGACTTGAAATCTCCTCATTTCAGTTTGTGATGCTCCCCCATCTCCCCCCCATCTCCCCCCATCTCCCCTCCACCTCCCCTCCACCTCCCCCCCATCTCCCCTCCACCTCCCCCCCACCTCACCCCCATCTCCCCCCATCTCCCCCCACCTCCCCCCCACCTCACCCCCATCTCCCCCCATCTCCCCCCACCTCCCCCCCACCTCCCCCCCATCTCCCCCCCACCTCACCCCCATCTCCCCCCATCTCCCCCCACCTCCCCCCCACCTCACCCCCATCTCCCCCCATCTCCCCTCCACCTCACCCCCATCTCCCCCCATCTCCCCCCACCTCCCCCCCACCTCCCCCCCATCTCCCCCCATCTCCCCTCCACCTCACCCCCATCTCCCCCCCATCTCCCCCCATCTCCCCCCCATCTCCCCTCCACCTCACCCCCATCTCCCCTCCACCTCACCCCCATCTCCCCCCCATCTCCCCCCATCTCCCCCCACCTCCCCCCCACCTCCCCCCCATCTCCCCCCATCTCCCCTCCACCTCACCCCCATCTCCCCTCCACCTCACCCCCATCTCCCCCCCATCTCCCCTCCACCTCACCCCCATCTCCCCTCCACCTCCCCCCCACCTCCCCTCCACCTCACCCCCATCTCCCCCCATCTCCCCTCCACCTCACCCCCATCTCCCCCCATCTCCCCCCATCTCCCCTCCACCTCACCCCCATCTCCCCCCATCTCCCCTCCACCTCACCCCCATCTCCCCTTCACCTCCCCCCCATCTCCCCCCCATCTCCCCTCCACCTCACCCCATCTCCCCTCCACCTCCCCCCCATCTCCCCTCCACCTCACCCCCATCTCCCCCCATCTCCCCCCATCTCCCCTCCACCTCACCCCCATCTCCCCTCCACCTCACCCCCATCTCCCCTTCACCTCCCCCCCATCTCCCCCCCATCTCCCCTCCACCTCACCCCATCTCCCCTCCACCTCCCCCCCACCTCCCCTCCACCTCACCCCCATCTCCCCCCATCTCCCCTCCACCTCACCCCCATCTCCCCCCATCTCCCCCCATCTCCCCTCCACCTCACCCCCATCTCCCCCCATCTCCCCTCCACCTCACCCCCATCTCCCCTCCACCTCACCCCCATCTCCCCTTCACCTCCCCCCCATCTCCCCCCCATCTCCCCTCCACCTCACCCCATCTCCCCTCCACCTCCCCCCATCTCCCCTCCACCTCCCCCCCATCTCCCCTCCACCTCCCCTCCACCTCCCCCCCATCTCCCCCCATCTCCCCTCCATCTCCCCTTCACCTCCCCCCCATCTCCCCCCCATCTCCCCTCCACCTCACCCCATCTCCCCTCCACCTCCCCCCATCTCCCCTCCACCTCCCCTCCACCTCCCCCCCATCTCCCCCCATCTCCCCTCCATCTCCCCCCCATCTCCCCTTCACCTCCCCCCCATCTCCCCTCCATCTCCCCCCCACCTCCCCTCCACCTCCCCCCATCTCCCCTCCACCTCCCCCCCATCTCCCCTCCACCTCCCCTCCACCTCCCCCCCACCTCCCCTCCACCTCCCCCCCATCTCCCCCCCATCTCCCCTCCACCTCCCCTCCACCTCCCCCCCATCTCCCCCCATCTCCCCTTCACCTCCCCCCCATCTCCCCTCCACCTCCCCCTCCATCTCCCCTCCACCTCCCCCCATCTCCCCTCCACCTCCCCTCCACCTCCCCCCCATCTCCCCCCATCTCCCCTTCACCTCCCCCCCATCTCCCCTCCACCTCCCCCCCATCTCCCCTCCACCTCCCCCCCATCTCCCCCCCATCTCCCCTCCACCTCCCCTCCACCTCCCCCCCATCTCCCCTCCACCTCCCCTCCACCTCCCCCCCATCTCCCCCCCCATCTCCCCTCCACCTCCCCTCCACCTCCCCCCCATCTCCCCCCATCTCCCCTTCACCTCCCCCCATCTCCCCTCCACCTCCCCCTCCATCTCCCCCCCACCTCCCCTCCATCTCCCCTCCATCTCCCCCCCTCCTCCCCTCCATCTCCCCCCCACCTCCCCTCCATCTCCCCCCATCTCCCCCCATCTCCCCTCCATCTCCCCCCCACCTCCCCCCATCTCCCCTCCATCTCCCCCCCATCTCCCCTCCATCTCCCCCCCCATCTCCCCCCCACCTCCCCTCCATCTCCCCCCCACCTCCCCTCCATCTCCCCTCCACCCCCCCATCTCCCCTCCATCTCCCCCCCATCTCCCCCCCATCTCCCCTCCATCTCCCCCCCACCTCCCCTCCACCTCCCCCCACCTCCCCTCCACCTCCCCCCCATCTCCCCTCCATCTCCCCTCCATCTCCCCCCCATCTCCCCCCCACCTCCCCTCCACCTCCCCTCCATCTCCCCCCCACCTCCCCCCATCTCCCCTCCACCTCCCCCCCATCTCCCCTCCATCTCCCCCCCACCTCCCCCCATCTCCCCTCCACCTCCCCTCCACCTCCCCCCCATCTCCCCTCCATCTCCCCCCATCTCCCCTCCATCTCCCCCCATCTCCCCCCATCTCCCCTCCACCTCACCCCCATCTCCCCCCATCTCCCCCCACCTCCCCTCCACCTCCCCCCCATCTCCCCCCCATCTCCCCTCCACCTCCCCCCCATCTCCCCCCATCTCCCCTCCACCTCCCCCCATCTCCCCCCCATCTCCCCTCCACCTCACCCCCATCTCCCCTCCACCTCCCCCCCATCTCCCCCCCATCTCCCCTCCACCTCACCCCCATCTCCCCTCCACCTCCCCTTCACCTCCCCCCCATCTCCCCTCCATCTCCCCCCCACCTCCCCTCCACCTCCCCCCCATCTCCCCCCCATCTCCCCTCCACCTCCCCTCCACCTCCCCCCCATCTCCCCCCATCTCCCCCCATCTCCCCTTCACCTCCCCCCCATCTCCCCTCCACCTCCCCCCATCTCCCCTCCACCTCCCCCCCACCTCCCCTCCACCTCCCCTCCACCTCCCCTCCATCTCCCCCCCACCTCCCCTCCATCTCCCCCCATCTCCCCCCATCTCCCCTCCATCTCCCCCCCACCTCCCCCCATCTCCCCTCCATCTCCCCTCCACCCCCCCCATCTCCCCTCCATCTCCCCCCCACCTCCCCCCATCTCCCCCCCACCTCCCCCCCACCTCCCCTCCATCTCCCCTCCACCTCCCCTCCATCTCCCCCCCATCTCCCCTCCATCTCCCCCCATCTCCCCCCATCTCCCCTCCACCTCACCCCCATCTCCCCCCCATCTCCCCTCCACCTCCCCCCATCTCCCCCCCATCTCCCCTCCACCTCACCCCATCTCCCCTTCACCTCCCCCCCATCTCCCCTCCATCTCCCCCCCACCTCCCCTCCACCTCCCCCCCATCTCCCCCCCATCTCCCCTCCACCTCCCCTCCACCTCCCCCCCATCTCCCCCCATCTCCCCCCATCTCCCCTTCACCTCCCCCCCATCTCCCCTCCACCTCCCCCCATCTCCCCTCCACCTCCCCCCCACCTCCCCTCCACCTCCCCTCCATCTCCCCCCCACCTCCCCTCCATCTCCCCCCATCTCCCCCCACCTCCCCTCCATCTCCCCCCATCTCCCCCCATCTCCCCTCCACCTCCCCCCCACCTCCCCTCCATCTCCCCTCCACCTCCCCTCCATCTCCCCCCCATCTCCCCTCCATCTCCCCCCATCTCCCCTCCACCTCACCCCCATCTCCCCCCCATCTCCCCTCCACCTCCCCCCATCTCCCCCCCATCTCCCCTCCACCTCACCCCATCTCCCCTTCACCTCCCCCCCATCTCCCCCCCACCTCCCCTCCACCTCCCCTCCATCTCCCCCCCACCTCCCCCCACCTCCCCCCATCTCCCCCCATCTCCCCTCCATCTCCCCTCCATAAATCATCGAGGTGGAGGGGAGATGGGGTGAGGTGGAGGGGAGATGGGGGGGAGATGGGGGGAGGTGGAGGGGAGATGGGGGGGAGATGGGGGGGAGGTGAAGGGGAGATGGGGGTGAGGTGGAGGGGAGATGGGGGGAGATGGGGGTGAGGTGGAGGGGAGATGGGGGGGAGATGGGGGGAGATGGGGGTGAGGTGGAGGGGAGATGGGGGGAGATGGGGGTGAGGTGGAGGGGAGATGGGGGGGAGATGGACATGACAAACAAAAGAACACACTTCCATCCCCTCCCGACATGCAGCTTAACTCCGCTCCTCCATGTGAACAAACCCTTTCTGATGATTAATTCTGATGGAGCGAGTGGCTGGATTTATTCTCCACAGCAGGAATTAGATGTGTTAACTAATGCACAGCTGCTCTGGGCTGCCAACATTTAACTGCGACGATTTAAACTCACACAGAGCAGCGAACAAACCATGAAGACCAGTCAGCCCATTTAGCTGTAGTCTAACACATCACACACACACACACACACGCGTAGACTACAAGCTACAGGTAGGTGTCACACACAGGTTCCTGTTATTTCTGACTCAGCTGGTCAGATAATGACAGCAGACACTAAAAACCAGAGCAAACATGAAAGACAGACAAAAAATCATCTGTGAGTTTAACAGGAATTAATCAGGATGATCCTGATCATGCAGCGCAGCAGGAGTCTTCATGTGATCCAACATGCTGTCTGACTCTTCCTTCAGCTGCTCCCAGGGGCCCCAGGTTAACCATGACGCCCAGCAGGGCCAAGGTGGGCGACACGGTGCGGATCACCGTCCAGGGCTTCCAGCTCGGACCCTCTGCAGTGAGTTTCTGACACACACACTCCTCCACCAGAGGATTTAACAGTGAAGTGGAAAGCGAGGTTTTGGATTGAAGGCTTTGCTTCCTGTCTTCAGTTTCTTCGTGTTCTCTGTGACATCCAGCTTCCATGTTGTCACCGGCTGTGTGGCATGCTAAATCTCTTAAAGAGCGCCGCTCTGTTTGTTATAGATTTGCGGCTGAATGGTGTTAAAATGCTTCAAAGCAGGTTACAGGACTGCAGAGATTATGACTGTTGTTGCAGTTTCTTGAATAAGCAGATTAGGGCTGATCTGAAGATGCTCTCATGGCCGTGCACATGATCCTTTCCGAGAATATGCCAGCCAGCCGTGCAGATTTGGGCCTCCTGGGTAGAAATGTTACCAGAAGTGTTAGGAGCTGAGATGCGATCAGCTCTGATGCTCTGTGTGTCTGCTGGCAGAGCAGAACAACATCTAAAGTCCAAATCTCATTTGCACAGACTGAAGTCTTCCCTGAGCCCATGTTCACCTGGACCAGGGTTGGTGGAAGCTTGCTGGATGGCAGAGAGAAGCACGATGGAAGGGAGCTGGTGCTGGAGAGGGTTCCTGCTGAGCTCAATGGGTCCATGTTCCGCTGCACAGCGCAGAACCCGCTGGGCTCCACAGACACACACACCCGCCTCATCGTGTTTGGTGAGTCGATATCTGTTAGATCAACTCCACCGACTCCTTATTCACACACTGATTTTGTCCTACAGACAACCCAAGACTGAAGAAGGAAAAGGAGCATTATATACGTAAGTTCAATGTTGACGTGTGTGTGGTGCAAAAATATAAAAATTACAACTAAATGATCAAAACTCACCAAGAAATATGACATATTTCTTATATTTAATTATGTATGGATGATCACTTTCAATCAGCACCTCAAAATCTGAGACCATGGTCCTCAGCCGGAATAGGGTGGATTGCCCTCTCCGGGTCGGGAGTGAGGTCCTGCCTCAAGTGGAGGAGTTTAAATATCTCGGGGTCTTGTTCACGAGTGAGGGAAGGATGGAGCGTGAGGTCGACAGACGGATCGGTGCGGCGTCTGCAGTAATGCGGACTCTGCGCCGGTCTGTCGTGGTGAAGAAGGAGCTGAGCCAGAAGGCAAAGCTCTCGATTTACCAGTCGATCTACGTTCCTACCCTCACCTATGGTCATGAGCTGTGGGTCGTGACCGAAAGAACCAGATCTCGTATACAGGCGGCTGAAATGAGTTTCCTCCGCAGGGTGGCCGGGCTCTCCCTTAGAGATAGGGTGAGGAGCTCAGTCATCCGGGAGGGGCTCAGAGTAGAGCCGCTGCTCCTTCGCATCGAGAGGAACCAGTTGAGGTGGCTCGGGCATCTGGTCAGGATGCCTCCTGGACCTCCCTGGTGAGGTGTTCCAGGCACATCCCTCTGGGAGGAGACCCCGGGGAAGACCCAGGACACGCTGGAGGGATTACATCTCTCGGCTGGCCTGGGAACGCCTCGGGATCCCCCCCGCAGAGTTGGCAAATGTGGCTGGGTAGAGGGAAGTCTGGGCTTCCCTGCTTAGGCTGCTGCCCCCACGGCCCGACCCCGGATAAGCGGCAGAAGATGGATGGATGGATGGATGGATGGATGGATGGATGGATGATCACTTTCAAGCCAAAAACCATTTAAATGAGAAATGAAAAAGTTTCTGCAGCTTGATGCGACTGTCAACATCTGGTTGTAGTGCATCACTTCCACCACAAGGTGGCGACAATTCACCAAACAGAAGAGAAATTCACTGTTGCACAAAAATTAAAAAAGAAAACGTGCAAAGCAACAGATAAGATCCTGCAAAAAGCTCCAAGTGCAATTCCTAAAATATTATTATTAATAATAATAATAATAAAAATAATAAAAATAATTTACTTCACACAGTTCTACATGGCAACACCTGCTTCCAACTGGACTCGCAGCAGTCTGACAAGCATCAGATGCAATTCGCTTTGGAGAAAAGCGTCTGCTAAATGACTGCAGAATAGAATAGAATAGAATAGAATTTTCTTTATTACACCAAAGTCCCATTGAGATTAAAACCCTCTTTTTAAAGGGAGTCCTGTCAAGAGGCAGAAGAAAGTATCAGTTTCAGCAACGTCACAATTACAATTACTTACAAATAAAAAAAAAACAGTTACAGATTAAGGAGGCTGTTGTGGTTCAGAGAGCAGCAGACAGCTGTTTAATCTCAAGCCACACAAATTGACATTTCTCTCTTCCTCTTCAGGACCTCCCCTCAAAGCTTGAATTTATTTCCATAGCACATTTAAAAAAAACAAAACAAAAACAACCAAAGTACTGCATTTTCAGAATCAAAGCACAAAAAAAAAACAGATCCAGTAAAAATGATCATAAAAATTAAACTTTTTAGGAAGACTAAGAAACACCCAAAGGCTTAGAAAATAAATGAGTTTCTACTTTAGCCTTGAAGATATCTCAGGAAGGCGATCCCAAAGCTTCGGAGCTACAGGAAAAAGCCCGACCACCCCATCTTACTGCTGTAGACGAGTTGACAGCAGTGGATCAGCAGATCTAAAACATCTAGTCATGTTAGATGAGCCGAGGAGTTCTGCAAACCGTGTAAAATAACCTTCAACACAAGGCCAGATGCTCCTGGAAGCCGGTTAAAAGCATCGTTTCTACAGCACTGAGATGCAACTTTTAAATGTTCTTCCATGGCTTTCAGTTCTACTCAGCTTCTACTTCATTTTTACTGTTTCTATTTAACTACACAGAAGCAATGAGATTTATATTAAACTATGGTGAAACCTGCATCATGACCCTTTAGGATTACATTTAGAGCGAATACAGAGCAAACAGAAGCAGCATGAAGCCTGCTGGACATGAAAATACATTGTCCATGTATACTTTAGTTGCACATATCTGCTCTTTGTGTCTGAATTCTATCATTTAACATTGTTATGTCTACATTTAAGATGTACAGAACAACTTTAATTTGATCCAAGTTATGTTTTTATTCTCAGCCTCTGAGCTGGATTAGCTTCTGGATTATCTGCACGACTTACCACTGTCCTGGTTTACTCTCTAAACATCTTGGTTTTATCACTGCCAGTTAGAAAACTTCTCATCTTTATGAAGCAGCTCTCTCCTGTCCATGCGGTCCTGCAGACCCCCTTCTGGCTCAGGACCCCAGCCTGCTTTGCCTGTTGGCAAGCGGCTGTAAAAGCTTGAGCTCCGCTGGTTTGAGCCATGTTTATTTTTGAGAACGTCGCCAGTAGAAAGAGTCTAGTAAAACCCACTCAGCTGGAGTTTGGCCTGAGATGCTGACGCCTGTTCGAGTTCCAATAAATGATGCATTCAAGTGCACGAGTCGGTGACCTTAGTGACAGTGACGGTGGAAAGACTTCAGGTCAACTTAAAGTCACCAGAATCCTTTACAGACATTTTCCTTGTCTAGCCTCCAGATTCTGCACTCAGGAAGACTTTTTACACGATGCAGCATTTACTGGAACCGTTACTAGAGAGAGATTACTGGTCATTATGGTTATATTAGCCAATTTCATGTACAAATAAGGTCAAATTAGCAAGAAAATAACCTGAAATGTGTCAGTTTTCTCAGGATGATCCTGCTCTGCCTTTAATCACCGCTGCACAAACACTTTGAATTATTCAATAACAAGAAAAACTTGCTTTGAGCCAAATCACAAAACATTTGACCTTTTTTTTCATCATCAGCTGTTTAAGTTTGCACATCTGTCACATCTGGTAGTTTGATGATGTTTCCGTCCTGTAGCGGTCCAGACAGACAAACTTTACCACCAACCAAAGCATATTGGTGAAATGATGCAGTATAAACATGCATGTTGACGTAGAGCCACATCTTTTACAAGCTGCATTCACTTCCACTTGGATAGTTGAGTTCTACCAAAGTAAAAGCCTGTTTATGCTGAATATTTGTTAGAATTTGATACTCTGGGGTCGGGATGCACCGATACTGATACCAGTATCGGTCAATTCCAAGCATGTGTACTCAGATTTGGTATTAATAAAAGTGTACTGATACCACACTAGTCAAGCCAGCGCAGGTGTGTATGATTACATGCTTCGGACACGTTTTAAAAGAAATTAATGCCTTGAATGTTAAAATGTGACATTTCTTGTTACACTAAAAGCAGATCTTTGTTTGAAAACCTCACATTTATAGTTGTATTTAGGTAAAATGTGCCAAATCCGAATAAAACTTGTTGAAATTGTTGGATCTGTAATGTTATCATGTTTGTATTGGTGAGGTAACTTTAGAAAGGATGGGTCATTTATAACAACCTAATGAAATCTGACACAGTTATGACTAAGGAGGCCAGATGTCACGCTTTGTGTGGGATCGTCCCGCATTTCTGCTTTTCACACGTCTCACAAAACGGATGTCCCGCATCGTTACGACCAGGCTTCACTCTTTGTGAAGGAAAAAAAAACAAACAAAACAAAACTGACTTTTACAAATTGACACTCGTGTCAATCAAACTAGGAGGCGGGACTTAATGCACATCTAGGATGTAACTAACGAAAATAAATCAATAGAAAAACAACTGATTGATCATGGAGGACAGGGAGACGACCGCAGCGAAGAAGAAAAGAAAGTTTTGTTACAACAAAGACTGGGAAAGCAGATATTCCTGGGTTAAACCTGTTCCAGGAGACTGTGAGGGTATTTTGTGATGTTTGTAATATTTCTATGTCTCACGGTGGAGAACATGACGTGAAACGGCTCCAAAAATCCAAGAGTCAGATAAAAAAGGCGCCACTCAGAGGGAGGCTTCCCAGTCAATGGACATGTTCCTGATGAAGCCTCGACTGCTCATTCTGATTGATTCTTTATAACGTGAAACAAACAAGGAAATAGTGTGCAAGCTTTTACTGTTTCCCTTTGTCAGAGAACTTAAATTTCAATAAAAACAAAATATAATAACCGGTTATGTTTGGATAGTGATTTTATTACCAAAGAGCAGAATATAAAGTTTATTTTTAAAAACTTTGTCAGGACAGAGTGGAATCTCACTTTGTCCCACATTTGGTGAGAGAAGATCTGGTCAACCTAGTTATAACAGAAATAATAACCATCTTTACAATAATGTTCACATAAACACATCTGGTATCGGCAGATATTTAGATATCGGTGCATCCCTGCTCTGGGCGTGGCACCTGGGTGGGGGCTGCAGGGAATATTTCCTTGTTTTTAACAAGCAAAACTAAATCCTGTGCTTCCTGCTTGTGTGCAGCCATCAACGCGGGCGCCCGGCAACACTCCATCCTGGTAAAGTCCTCCCTGCTGCTGCTGATATTCACCTGCCAGCTGACATGACCCTGCTGACCCCAGACCAGCACCGCGCCCCGCCTGCCAGTCGCTGAGCCTCCATCAGGAGGAAACACCTACCTGCTGATCCAGCATCCGACTCCGGAGCCTCTTCATGCTGCGACGCTATTGGAGGATGACGACTCCGTTTGTGGCCAATCAGCACCAGATTCTCATGCTGATCCTGGACCAGATGGCTCCTCCTGTGGAGTCTGCATGAAGGGAGAGCTTCCACTTCCTGAAGAGCGTCCGTTTCTCTGCACGTCTCAGAAGACGACAAAACTCTTCTTCTGCTCCTCTGCTGTGCCGATACTGAAACAGGATTATTTAACCCTTTTACTCCAGCGACTAGAAGCACCCAGAAACCTACACACACACACACACACACACACACACACACACACACACACACTGGGATTTATAAAGGAAGTGTGTGTGTGTGTGTGTGTGTGTGTGTGAGGAGGTGGACACACGCTCTGATGCATTATTACATCATATAGAAATATATAGTTGGAGAATTTCAGCCTGGTACGATGAGTTCGATGCATCAGGATACAAACAGAAGCTGCTTCTTCTTCTCTGCTTTTTAGATCCTATCAGTAGTCTGAGTGAACTGAGGCTTTACGCTGCAGGGGTCATCGGGAGGATGGCGAGTCGTCAGGCCTGTGTCCTGCTCTACGTTCCCATTAACTCTCTAACTGGGACAGGACACACACCATCATGCAGTGTTTACATCTTCCTCCTGATGATGATGATGATGATGGAGGCGTGGACACAGGGGAAGGTGGAGGTGACTCCTGAAGCCGACAGGGAGCTGCAGTCTCATCACGCTGATCCTTCTCTTCCTTCCTGCTGCTGAATCATGATGAATTCTAACATCTGAAACCTTCATCTGTAAACGACGACCTGACATGTGGACTGGAACGGTTTAGACCTGCAGTCTACAGGTCAGGTCCCGAGTCATTAGGATGGAGATTTCTCTCCTTTTGGAAATATTTCAGCTTTAAAAATTAATAAACAACATCAAGCAGCAAAAGGTTTGTGCGTGTGGACCATGGACTGTCCAGTTCTGGTCCCAGAGGGTCCACAGTCCGACAGGTTTTCAGTGTCTCCCTGCTCCAACACATTCAGATGAAATAACAGCTTGTTGTCGAGTTCTGCTGAAGAATGTCGACCCGTCAGTCTGATTCTGGTCCAGCCTGCAGGAAACTGGTCCAGTCTGCAGAGAACTGGTCCAGTCTGCAGAGAACTGGTCCAGTCTGCAGGAAACTGGTCCAGCCTGCAGGAAACTGGTCCAGTCTGCAGAGAACTGGTCCAGTCTGCAGAGAACTGGTCCAGTCTGCAGGAAACTGGTCCAGCCTGCAGAGAACTGGTCCAGTCTGCAGAGAACTGGTCCAGTCTGCAGGAAACTGGTCCAGTCTGCAGGAAACTGGTCCAGCCTGCAGGAAACTGGTCCAGTCTGCAGAGAACTGGTCCAGTCTGCAGGAAACTGGTCCAGCCTGCAGGAAACTGGTCCAGCCTGCAGGAAACTGGTCCAGTCTGCAGGAAACTGGTCCAGCCTGCAGGAAACTGGTCCAGTCTGCAGAGAACTGGTCCAGTCTGCAGAGAACTGGTCCAGTCTGCAGGAAACTGGTCCAGCCTGCAGAGAACTGGTCCAGCCTGCAGGAAACTGGTCCAGCCTGCAGGAAACTGGTCCAGTCTGCAGAGAACTGGTCCAGTCTGCAGGAAACTGGTCCAGTCTGCAGGAAACTGGTCCAGTCTGCAGAGAACTGGTCCAGTCTGCAGAGAACTGGTCCAGTCTGCAGGAAACTGGTCCAGCCTGCAGAGAACTGGTCCAGCCTGCAGGAAACTGGTCCAGCCTGCAGGAAACTGGTCCAGTCTGCAGAGAACTGGTCCAGTCTGCAGGAAACTGGTCCAGCCTGCAGAGAACTGGTCCAGTCTGCAGGAAACTGGTCCAGTCGGCAGAGAACTGGTCCAGTCGGCAGGAAACTGGTCCAGCCTGCAGGAAACTGGTCCAGTCTGCAGAGAACTGGTCCAGTCTGCAGGAAACTGGTCCAGCCTGCAGAGAACTGGTCCAGCCTGCAGAGAACTGGTCCAGTCTGCAGAGAACTGGTCCAGTCTGCAGGAAACTGGTCCAGTCTGCAGAGAACTGGTCCAGTCTGCAGGAAACTGGTCCAGCCTGCAGAGAACTGGTCCAGCCTGCAGAGAACTGGTCCAGTCTGCAGAGAACTGGTCCAGTCTGCAGGAAACTGGTCCAGTCTGCAGGAAACTGGTCCAGCCTGCAGGAAACTGGTCCAGTCTGCAGAGAACTGGTCCAGTCTGCAGAGAACTGGTCCAGTCTGCAGGAAACTGGTCCAGCCTGCAGAGAACTGGTCCAGCCTGCAGGAAACTGGTCCAGCCTGCAGGAAACTGGTCCAGTCTGCAGAGAACTGGTCCAGTCTGCAGGAAACTGGTCCAGTCTGCAGGAAACTGGTCCAGTCTGCAGAGAACTGGTCCAGTCTGCAGAGAACTGGTCCAGTCTGCAGGAAACTGGTCCAGCCTGCAGAGAACTGGTCCAGCCTGCAGGAAACTGGTCCAGCCTGCAGGAAACTGGTCCAGTCTGCAGAGAACTGGTCCAGTCTGCAGGAAACTGGTCCAGCCTGCAGAGAACTGGTCCAGTCGGCAGAGAACTGGTCCAGTCTGCAGAGAACTGGTCCAGTCTGCAGGAAACTGGTCCAGCCTGCAGAGAACTGGTCCAGTCTGCAGGAAACTGGTCCAGCCTGCAGAGAACTGGTCCAGCCTGCAGAGAACTGGTCCAGTCTGCAGAGAACTGGTCCAGTCTGCAGGAAACTGGTCCAGTCTGCAGAGAACTGGTCCAGTCTGCAGGAAACTGGTCCAGCCTGCAGAGAACTGGTCCAGCCTGCAGAGAACTGGTCCAGTCTGCAGAGAACTGGTCCAGTCTGCAGGAAACTGGTCCAGTCTGCAGGAAACTGGTCCAGCCTGCAGAGAACTGGTCCAGCCTGCAGAGAACTGGTCCAGTCTGCAGAGAACTGGTCCAGTCTGCAGGAAACTGGTCCAGCCTGCAGAGAACTGGTCCAGCCTGCAGGAAACTGGTCCAGCCTGCAGGAAACTGGTCCAGTCTGCAGAGAACTGGTCCAGTCTGCAGAGAACTGGTCCAGTCTGCAGAGAACTGGTCCTGCAGGAAACTGGTCCAGTCTGCAGGAAACTGGTCCAGCCTGCAGGAAACTGGTCCAGTCTGCAGGAAACTGGTCCAGTCTGCAGGAAACTGGTCCAGTCTGCAGGAAACTGGTCCAGCCTGCAGGAAACTGGTCCAGCCTGCAGGAAACAGGTCCAGCCTGCAGGAAACTGGTCCAGTCTGCAGGAAACTGGTCCAGTCTGCAGGAAACTGGTCCAGTCTGCAGGAAACTGGTCCAGCCTGCAGGAAACTGGTCCAGCCTGCAGGAAACAGGTCCAGCCTGCAGGAAAATGGTCCAGTCTGCAGAGAACTGGTCCAGCCTGAAGGAAACTGGTCCAGTCTGCAGAGAACTGGTCCAGCCTGCAGGAAACTGGTCCAGTCTGCAGGAAACTGGTCCAGCCTGCAGGAAACTGGTCCAGTCTGCAGGAAACTGGTCCAGTCTGCAGAGAACTGGTCCAGTCTGCAGGAAACTGGTCCAGCCTGCAGAGAACTGGTCCAGTCTGCAGAGAACTGGTCCAGTCTGCAGGAAACTGGTCCAGCCTGCAGGAAACTGGTCCAGTCTGCAGGAAACTGGTCCAGCCTGCAGGAAACTGGTCCAGCCTGCAGGAAACTGGTCCAGCCTGCAGGAAACTGGTCCAGTCTGCATGAAACTGGTCCAGTCTGCAGGAAACTGGTCCAGCCTGCAGGAAACTGGTCCAGCCTGCAGGAAACTGGTCCAGTCTGCAGAGAACTGGTCCAGTCTGCAGGAAACTGGTCCAGCCTGCAGGAAACTGGTCCAGCCTGCAGGAAACTGGTCCAGTCTGCAGAGAACTGGTCCAGTCTGCAGGAAACTGGTCCAGTCTGCAAGAAACTGGTCCAGCCTGCAGGAAACTGGTCCAGCCTGCAAGAAACTGGTCCAGCCTGCAGAGAACTGGTCCAGTCTGCAGGAAACTGGTCCAGTCTGCAGGAAACTGGTCCAGCCTGCAGGAAACTGGTCCAGTCTGCAGAGAACTGGTCCAGTCTGCAGGAAACTGGTCCAGCCTGCAGGAAACTGGTCCAGCCTGCAAGAAACTGGTCCAGCCTGCAGAGAACTGGTCCAGTCTGCAGGAAACTGGTCCAGTCTGCAGGAAACTGGTCCAGCCTGCAGGAAACTGGTCCAGTCTGCAGAGAACTGGTCCAGTCTGCAGGAAACTGGTCCAGCCTGCAGGAAACTGGTCCAGTCTGCAGGAAACTGGTCCAGCCTGCAGGAAACTGGTCCAGCCTGCAGGAAACTGGTCCAGTCTGCAGAGAACTGGTCCAGTCTGCAGAGAACTGGTCCAGTCTGCAGGAAACTGGTCCAGCCTGCAGGAAACTGGTCCAGCCTGCAGGAAACTGGTCCAGCCTGCAGGAAACTGGTCCAGTCTGCAGGAAACTGGACCAGCCTGCAGAGAACTGGTCCAGCCTGCAGGAAACTGGTCCAGCCTGCAGGAAACTGGTCCAGTCTGCAGGAAACTGGTCCAGCCTGCAGGAAACTGGTCCAGTCTGCAGGAAACTGGTCCAGTCTGCAGGAAACTGGTCCAGCCTGCAGGAAACTGGTCCAGTCTGCAGGAAACTGGTCCAGTCTGCAGAGAACTGGTCCAGCCTGCAGGAAACTGGTCCAGTCTGCAGAGAACTGGTCCAGCCTGCAGGAAACTGGTCCAGTCTGCAGGAAACTGGTCCAGCCTGCAGGAAACTGGTCCAGTCTGCAGAGAACTGGTCCAGCCTGCAGGAAACTGGTCCAGTCTGCAGAGAACTGGTCCAGCCTGCAGGAAACTGGTCCAGTCTGCAGGAAACTGGTCCAGCCTGCAGGAAACTGGTCCAGCCTGCAGGAAACTGGTCCAGTCTGCAGGAAACTGGTCCAGTCTGCAGAGAACTGGTCCAGTCTGCAGGAAACTGGTCGAGCCTGCAGAGAACTGGTCCAGTCTGCAGAGAACTGGTCCAGTCTGCAGGAAACTGGTCCAGCCTGCAGGAAACTGGTCCAGTCTGCAGGAAACTGGTCCAGCCTGCAGAGAACTGGTCCAGCCTGCAGGAAAATGGTCCAGCCTGCAGGAAACTGGTCCAGTCTGCAGGAAACTGGTCCAGTCTGCAGGAAACTGGTCCAGCCTGCAGGAAACTGGTCCAGCCTGCAGGAAACTGGTCCAGTCTGCAGAGAACTGGTCCAGTCTGCAGGAAACTGGTCCAGTCTGCAGAGAACTGGTCCAGCCTGCAGGAAACTGGTCCAGTCTGCAGGAAACTGGTCCAGCCTGCAGGAAACTGGTCCAGTCTGCAGAGAACTGGTCCAGTCTGCAGGAAACTGGTCCAGTCTGCAGGAAACTGGTCCAGCCTGCAGGAAACTGGTCCAGTCTGCAGGAAACTGGTCCAGCCTGCAGGAAACTGGTCCAGCCTGCAGGAAACTGGTCCAGTCTGCAGAGAACTGGTCCAGTCTGCAGGAAACTGGTCCAGCCTGCAGGAAACTGGTCCAGTCTGCAGGAAACTGGTCCAGCCTGCAGGAAACTGGTCCAGCCTGCAGGAAACTGGTCCAGCCTGCAGGAAACTGGTCCAGCCTGCAGAGAACTGGTCCAGTCTGCAGGAAACTGGTCCAGTCTGCAGGAAACTGGTCCAGCCTGCAGGAAACTGGTCCAGTCTGCAGACAACTGGTCCAGTCTGCAGGAAACTGGTCCAGCCTGCAGGAAACTGGTCCAGTCTGCAGGAAACTGGTCCAGCCTGCAGGAAACTGGTCCAGCCTGCAGGAAACTGGTCCAGTCTGCAGAGAACTGGTCCAGTCTGCAGGAAACTGGTCCAGCCTGCAGGAAACTGGTCCAGTCTGCAGGAAACTGGTCCAGTCTGCAGAGAACTGGTCCAGTCTGCAGAGAACTGGTCCAGTCTGCAGGAAACTGGTCCAGCCTGCAGGAAACTGGTCCAGTCTGCAGAGAACTGGTCCAGTCTGCAGGAAACTGGTCCAGTCTGCAGGAAACTGGTCCAGCCTGCAGGAAACTGGTCCAGTCTGCAGAGAACTGGTCCAGCCTGCAGGAAACTGGTCCAGTCTGCAGGAAACTGGTCCAGCCTGCAGGAAACTGGTCCAGCCTGCAGGAAACTGGTCCAGCCTGCAGGAAACTGGTCCAGCCTGCAGGAAACTGGTCCAGTCTGCAGAGAACTGGTCCAGCCTGCAGGAAACTGGTCCAGCCTGCAGGAAACTGGTCCAGCCTGCAGGAAACTGGTCCAGCCTGCAGGAAACTGGTCCAGTCTGCAGAGAACTGGTCCAGTCTGCAGAGAACTGGTCCAGCCTGCAGGAGACTGGTCCAGCCTGCAGGAAACTGGTCCAGTCTGCAGGAAACTGGTCCAGCCTGCAGGAAACTGGTCCAGTCTGCAGGAAACTGGTCCAGTCTGCAGAGAACTGGTCCAGTCTGCAGGAAACTGGTCCAGTCTGCAGAGAACTGGTCCAGCCTGCAGGAAACTGGTCCAGTCTGCAGAGAACTGGTCCAGCCTGCAGGAAACTGGTCCAGTCTGCAGAGAACTGGTCCAGCCTGCAGGAAACTGGTCCAGTCTGCAGGAAACTGGTCCAGCCTGCAGGAAACTGGTCCAGTCTGCAGAGAACTGGTCCAGCCTGCAGGAAACTGGTCCAGTCTGCAGAGAACTGGTCCAGCCTGCAGGAAACTGGTCCAGTCTGCAGGAAACTGGTCCAGCCTGCAGGAAACTGGTCCAGCCTGCAGAGAACTGGTCCAGCCTGCAGGAAACTGGTCCAGCCTGCAGGAAACTGGTCCAGCCTGCAGGAAACTGGTCCAGTCTGCAGGAAACTGGTCCAGCCTGCAGGAAACTGGTCCAGCCTGCAGGAAACTGGTCCAGTCTGCAGAGAACTGGTCCAGTCTGCAGGAAACTGGTCCAGCCTGCAGGAAACTGGTCCAGCCTGCAGGAAACTGGTCCAGTCTGCAGGAAACTGGTCCAGCCTGCAGGAAACTGGTCCAGCCTGCAGGAAACTGGTCCAGCCTGCAGGAAACTGGTCCAGCCTGCAGAGAACTGGTCCAGTCTGCAGGAAACTGGTCCAGTCTGCAGGAAACTGGTCCAGCCTGCAGGAAACTGGTCCAGTCTGCAGAGAACTGGTCCAGTCTGCAGGAAACTGGTCCAGCCTGCAGGAAACTGGTCCAGTCTGCAGGAAACTGGTCCAGCCTGCAGGAAACTGGTCCAGTCTGCAGAGAACTGGTCCAGTCTGCAGAGAACTGGTCCAGTCTGCAGGAAACTGGTCCAGCCTGCAGGAAACTGGTCCAGTCTGCAGAGAACTGGTCCAGTCTGCAGGAAACTGGTCCAGTCTGCAGGAAACTGGTCCAGCCTGCAGGAAACTGGTCCAGTCTGCAGAGAACTGGTCCAGTCTGCAGGAAACTGGTCCAGTCTGCAGGAAACTGGTCCAGCCTGCAGGAAACTGGTCCAGTCTGCAGGAAACTGGTCCAGCCTGCAGGAAACTGGTCCAGCCTGCAGGAAACTGGTCCAGTCTGCAGGAAACTGGTCCAGTCTGCAGAGAACTGGTCCAGTCTGCAGGAAACTGGTCGAGCCTGCAGAGAACTGGTCCAGTCTGCAGAGAACTGGTCCAGTCTGCAGGAAACTGGTCCAGCCTGCAGGAAACTGGTCCAGTCTGCAGGAAACTGGTCCAGCCTGCAGAGAACTGGTCCAGCCTGCAGGAAACTGGTCCAGCCTGCAGGAAACTGGTCCAGTCTGCAGGAAACTGGTCCAGTCTGCAGGAAACTGGTCCAGCCTGCAGGAAACTGGTCCAGCCTGCAGGAAACTGGTCCAGTCTGCAGAGAACTGGTCCAGTCTGCAGGAAACTGGTCCAGCCTGCAGGAAACTGGTCCAGCCTGCAGGAAACTGGTCCAGTCTGCAGGAAACTGGTCCAGCCTGCAGGAAACTGGTCCAGCCTGCAGGAAACTGGTCCAGCCTGCAGAGAACTGGTCCAGTCTGCAGGAAACTGGTCCAGTCTGCAGGAAACTGGTCCAGCCTGCAGGAAACTGGTCCAGTCTGCAGAGAACTGGTCCAGTCTGCAGGAAACTGGTCCAGCCTGCAGGAAACTGGTCCAGTCTGCAGGAAACTGGTCCAGCCTGCAGGAAACTGGTCCAGCCTGCAGGAAACTGGTCCAGTCTGCAGAGAACTGGTCCAGTCTGCAGAGAACTGGTCCAGTCTGCAGGAAACTGGTCCAGCCTGCAGGAAACTGGTCCAGTCTGCAGAGAACTGGTCCAGTCTGCAGGAAACTGGTCCAGTCTGCAGGAAACTGGTCCAGCCTGCAGGAAACTGGTCCAGTCTGCAGAGAACTGGTCCAGCCTGCAGGAAACTGGTCCAGCCTGCAGGAAACTGGTCCAGCCTGCAGAGAACTGGTCCAGTCTGCAGGAAACTGGTCCAGTCTGCAGGAAACTGGTCCAGCCTGCAGGAAACTGGTCCAGTCTGCAGAGAACTGGTCCAGTCTGCAGGAAACTGGTCCAGCCTGCAGGAAACTGGTCCAGTCTGCAGGAAACTGGTCCAGCCTGCAGGAAACTGGTCCAGCCTGCAGGAAACTGGTCCAGTCTGCAGAGAACTGGTCCAGTCTGCAGAGAACTGGTCCAGTCTGCAGGAAACTGGTCCAGCCTGCAGGAAACTGGTCCAGCCTGCAGGAAACTGGTCCAGCCTGCAGGAAACTGGTCCAGTCTGCAGGAAACTGGTCCAGTCTGCAGAGAACTGGTCCAGTCTGCAGAGAACTGGTCCAGTCTGCAGGAAACTGGTCCAGCCTGCAGGACACTGGTCCAGTCTGCAGAGAACTGGTCCAGTCTGCAGGAAACTGGTCCAGTCTGCAGGAAACTGGTCCAGCCTGCAGGAAACTGGTCCAGTCTGCAGAGAACTGGTCCAGCCTGCAGGAAACTGGTCCAGTCTGCAGGAAACTGGTCCAGCCTGCAGGAAACTGGTCCAGCCTGCAGGAAACTGGTCCAGCCTGCAGGAAACTGGTCCAGTCTGCAGAGAACTGGTCCAGCCTGCAGGAAACTGGTCCAGCCTGCAGGAAACTGGTCCAGCCTGCAGGAAACTGGTCCAGCCTGCAGGAAACTGGTCCAGTCTGCAGAGAACTGGTCCAGTCTGCAGAGAACTGGTCCAGCCTGCAGGAAACAGGTCCAGCCTGCAGTAAACTGGTCCAGTCTGCAGGAAACTGGTCCAGCCTGCAGGAAACTGGTCCAGTCTGCAGGAAACTGGTCCAGTCTGCAGAGAACTGGTCCAGTCTGCAGGAAACTGGTCCAGTCTGCAGAGAACTGGTCCAGCCTGCAGGAAACTGGTCCAGTCTGCAGAGAACTGGTCCAGCCTGCAGGAAACTGGTCCAGTCTGCAGAGAACTGGTCCAGCCTGCAGGAAACTGGTCCAGTCTGCAGGAAACTGGTCCAGCCTGCAGGAAACTGGTCCAGTCTGCAGAGAACTGGTCCAGCCTGCAGGAAACTGGTCCAGTCTGCAGAGAACTGGTCCAGCCTGCAGGAAACTGGTCCAGTCTGCAGGAAACTGGTCCAGCCTGCAGGAAACTGGTCCAGCCTGCAGGAAACTGGTCCAGTCTGCAGGAAACTGGTCCAGTCTGCAGAGAACTGGTCCAGTCTGCAGGAAACTCGTCCAGCCTGCAGAGAACTGGTCCAGTCTGCAGAGAACTGGTCCAGTCTGCAGGAAACTGGTCCAGCCTGCAGGAAACTGGTCCAGTCTGCAGGAAACTGGTCCAGCCTGCAGAGAACTGGTCCAGCCTGCAGGAAACTGGTCCAGCCTGCAGGAAACTGGTCCAGCCTGCAGGAAACTGGTCCAGCCTGCAGGAAACTGGTCCAGTCTGCAGGAAACTGGTCCAGCCTGCAGGAAACTGGTCCAGCCTGCAGGAAACTGGTCCAGTCTGCAGAGAACTGGTCCAGTCTGCAGGAAACTGGTCCAGCCTGCAGGAAACTGGTCCAGCCTGCAGGAAACTGGTCCAGTCTGCAGGAAACTGGTCCAGCCTGCAGGAAACTGGTCCAGCCTGCAGGAAACTGGTCCAGTCTGCAGAGAACTGGTCCAGTCTGCAGAGAACTGGTCCAGTCTGCAGGAAACTGGTCCAGCCTGCAGGAAACTGGTCCAGTCTGCAGAGAACTGGTCCAGTCTGCAGGAAACTGGTCCAGTCTGCAGGAAACTGGTCCAGCCTGCAGGAAACTGGTCCAGTCTGCAGAGAACTGGTCCAGTCTGCAGGAAACTGGTCCAGTCTGCAGGAAACTGGTCCAGCCTGCAGGAAACTGGTCCAGTCTGCAGGAAACTGGTCCAGCCTGCAGGAAACTGGTCCAGCCTGCAGGAAACTGGTCCAGTCTGCAGGAAACTGGTCCAGCCTGCAGGAAACTGGTCCAGTCTGCAGGAAACTGGTCCAGCCTGCAGGAAACTGGTCCAGCCTGCAGGAAACTGGTCCAGCCTGCAGGAAACTGGTCCAGTCTGCAGAGAACTGGTCCAGCCTGCAGGAAACTGGTCCAGTCTGCAGAGAACTGGTCCAGTCTGCAGGAAACTGGTCCAGTCTGCAGAGAACTGGTCCAGCCTGCAGGAAACTGGTCCAGCCTGCAGGAAACTGGTCCAGTCTGCAGAGAACTGGTCCAGTCTGCAGGAAACTGGTCCAGCCTGCAGGAAACTGGTCCAGCCTGCAGGAAACTGGTCCAGTCTGCAGAGAACTGGTCCAGTCTGCAGGAAACTGGTCCAGTCTGCAGAGAACTGGTCCAGCCTGCAGGAAACTGGTCCAGCCTGCAGGAAACTGGTCCAGTCTGCAGAGAACTGGTCCAGTCTGCAGGAAACTGGTCCAGCCTGCAGGAAACTGGTCCAGCCTGCAGGAAACTGGTCCAGCCTGCAGGAAACTGGTCCAGTCTGCAGAGAACTGGTCCAGTCTGCAGGAAACTGGTCCAGTCTGCAGGAAACTGGTCCAGCCTGCAGGAAACTGGTCCAGCCTGCAGGAAACTGGTCCAGTCTGCAGAGAACTGGTCCAGTCTGCAGGAAACTGGTCCAGCCTGCAGGAAACTGGTCCAGTCTGCAGAGAACTGGTCCAGTCTGCAGGAAACTGGTCCAGCCTGCAGGAAACTGGTCCAGCCTGCAGGAAACTGGTCCAGTCTGCAGAGAACTGGTCCAGTCTGCAGGAAACTGGTCCAGTCTGCAGGAAACTGGTCCAGCCTGCAGGAAACTGGTCCAGCCTGCAGGAAACTGGTCCAGTCTGCAGAGAACTGGTCCAGTCTGCAGGAAACTGGTCCAGCCTGCAGGAAACTGGTCCAGCCTGCAGGAAACTGGTCCAGTCTGCAGAGAACTGGTCCAGTCTGCAGGAAACTGGTCCAGTCTGCAGGAAACTGGTCCAGCCTGCAGGAAACTGGTCCAGCCTGCAGGAAACTGGTCCAGCCTGCAGGAAACTGGTCCAGTCTGCAGAGAACTGGTCCAGTCTGCAGGAAACTGGTCCAGCCTGCAGGAAACTGGTCCAGTCTGCAGAGAACTGGTCCAGTCTGCAGGAAACTGGTCCAGTTTCCTGCAGACTCCACTGATAAAAAGCTTCTCTTTCCAGTAATATGATGATAGAACGAATGTATTCTTACCTTTCATCTAATCCTTAATGCTGACATCTGATCCGTCAGTAACTCATTCAGTCGCACAGACGTTCAGACTGAGCATCAGAACCAGGAAGGAGATCTTAGTGACTGAATGTGGCGTCTTGTTGGCCTGAGACCATCTCTACAGAGAAGGTCTGAAGGAGAGAGAACCTCCAGCGAACAGAAGTGGTCTGGACCAGAATGTCTGGTTGATGCCAGAGAAGACTGGACAGACTGGTTGGAGACAATGGAAAGACAACAGGAAGTCCAGTAAGCACTGCTTGGTGTGAAGATGCGGAGCTTTGCTTCATGATTGACGGGATATTCAGTTCTCAGTTTGTTCTCGCTGGAAGAGAATGGATCATATTTAGCAAACTGTTTTTGCACCTCATTGTTTCGCTGATGCCAGATGGCATCATCACACCACCACTATGCCCTGACCATTAAAGTACTGGAACTGGGAGCAAATAAGCCATACTGGTTCTGTGAGCGCAGCTGAAAATGGCTGACGGGTCTGGAGAACCTTCTTGGTTCCTCTCACACACTGTTTTGGGTCATGGTGAGTCTGATTCATGCAGCAGCTTCCATTCAGCTTGGCTGCATTCATCAGACAGTTAATCCCAGCACACTGAGGCTTTTATTGTCCATCAAATCATTAAAAATCAGCAGAGATTCGACCATCACGAGTCCCGCCAGGCTTCTTTCTCTCCACTGACTGGGTTGGTCTCACTTTCGCGTCCCATCATGTCTGAGATCCTGAACATAGAGAAGAAAAACTCCTCCTTAGACTGGGTGTGTAAATAAAAACTGCACAAAGCAGGAACTTGGAGTTGTTTTCCTGAGAAATAAAAAGCAAAAATCAGAAACTGTGTTTCACCTCTTCTTCTCCAGACCCATGTTTCTGCTCCCGTCTGACTTCACACGCAGAATAAAGGATTTATATCTCACAACTTCCAGGCTGCCTGTATAATCTTCATCTCTACAGAGACGCGTGAGATTAATGCCAAAGCGGCAGAATCAACATATGTGTGACTGTGTCAGAGTAAATTCCCCTGGAGTACAGCAGAACATGTAAATATTCATCTGCTCCTAAAAGCAAAACACAAAACCTGCTGTGAAAACCAGAGAAAAGCAGCTCAGTTCTTCTAGTGATGAGTCAAGATGAGTCTGATGATGAGCTGTCCAAAGCCGGAGCAGTTTTACAGGTAACGTACAAGGAAGAAGCCATCAGCTGACGATGATGAACACCTCTATCCCTGGTCAGAGTCCAGAGAATCCAGGACAGGCCCCACATTCACCTCACAGGTTTGACCTGTGTTTGGTTCGGATGCTGATGCTGGTCGAGTCTTTTAGCAGAGTTCTCCCTGTCATGTTGCCATGCTACATGTTAGCATTGTTGCTATGCTACATGTTAGCATTGTTGCTAGGCTACATGTTAGCATTGTTGTTAGGCTACATGTTAGCATTGTTGCTAGGCTACATGTTAGTATTGTTGCTATGCTACATATTAGCATTGTTGTTAGGCTACATGTTAGCATTGTTGCTAGGCTACATGTTATCATTGTAGCTATGCTACACGTTAGCATTGTTGCTTCCTCGTGTGCAAACGTCTTCTGAACTGCATGGATTTCATGCTGCCTTCATCAAAAACAGGTAAAATACACCTGCACCCAGTCCTTCCATCAGCCCATTAATTCTGACCTGTGTGTGTGTGTGTGTGTGTGCATCAGTGCTCAGATCGAAACCGAGGCTGAACCTGTTGCAGCTGTTGCGTTTGTGTGAAGGTTTAAGAAGAAACAGTAACGCGTGCTGAGTGCTGCAGTCTGCTGCTTTATTGGACGCCCGGGTGGACTGCAGATGGAGTCGCCAGCTCCCTGACGGACTCCTCGGAACCAGAACCAAACCTCTGACAGTCACCGAGCAACTTTTCAACATGTGCTTCAGAAACAATGCTGGGCTCATTAATAAGAATAAGAATAAAAAAAAACTTGTTATGTTAAATACAAGTAGACACATCACACATACAGGCTTCTGTTAAAGGCAGACACTGACGGGCAGCTCCAGTGTGTGTGTGTGTGTGTGTGTGTGTGTGTGTTTGTCAGTGCAATTCATTCCCCATCTTTATCATATGTGATTGTGAAAATATAGAAGTAAAGGCAGTTTGTTAGATTTCACATTATCATCCCGTGTTAGTCTTCATCATTAACAGTATTTACACTGCTTCATAGTGCTTCCCTCTTATTTACACTTCTGTCTATTCACAAACGTGGTGCGAGTGTACAGATCAGTGGCATTGCTGACAACAACACGTCTAACTGGCCTACTTGGTTTTCTATGCTGTGATTAGAAATGTGCTTTGTCCAACATGTGGCTGCAGGTTTGCATTCGCTTGTTGAATCCGCTGGGATGTTTTCAGGAACGCGGAGAAGCCACGCAGACTCGTCCCGGTCAGGACTCAAGTAGCAAACAGTCCTCGTTCTCGCTGGGAGGCAGCATGAGCTGCTGCTCATAGTACAGACTCTTGGCGTAGTTGATTTCCTGAGAGATCTTGATGGCGAGGCTCTCACTCTTCACATGGACCTGTGGAGAAGAGTTAAACCACAGAGGTTAGGACCCGTTTTCTAGTCCCTGTACGACCAGAGCCAGAGCATTGTCAGCGGTAAGTTGGACTTTGTCACTGATTTTATTCACATATTTCATGGACCGGACCCCGAGGTGCCGTCGAGGTGGTCTGGACTGGGTCTCTTCTGGTTTCATCAGACCAGTATCTCTAATTTCCACTGGAGCCATTCATAACTGGTGTGATTATTGACTGGAAGATAAGCGGGCTAAAGCTAAGTCACGTTGTTTACCGGCTAAAAAGCGCGGTTGTTCTACGTTCTCTGACTTGAAGCGGGAGATCGGGTACCTGTCAATCAAAAGGACACGTCCCTAAATATGCCAAATTTTGAGATTCAATTACTTTTAAACGGGTGAGTTAGAAAAAAAAATCACTTCCCCCACAGTTGTCACAGTTGAACCAGGCTGTAAACATGCTTATTTCTGCTGTAAACATGCTTATTTCTGCTGTAAACATGCTTATTTCTGCTGTAAACATGCTTATTTCTGCTGTGAAGTTGGTCTTTTTAACATGGGAGTCTATGGGGATTCGCTCTGTTTTGCAGCCCCTAGTGGATGAAGGGGGAACTGCAGTTTTATGCACTTTTGCATAGGCTTCACTTTTTACCGCCGGAGGCTCTGTCTATCTTTCATAAACGGTCTATGGGTGTGATGCAAAACTCCACACCTCCAACCACGGAGCTCAGCTGTAAAAAGGGTGGAGTGTCGTCACCGCGTCGGGAATGAGATCCTGCCTCAAAGTACAACAACGTATCGCCAAAAGTACTTTCTCTTGTGCCTTTACATACACATGAACTGAAGTGACATCCAGTTCTGAATCCACAGGGTTTAGTATGATGTCGGCCCTCCCAGTGGGAAAACTTTCCACCCAGTTTAGGAGTATTTATGGGAATTTTTCACCATTCTTCTAGAAGCACATTGCTGAGCTCTGACATGGATGTTGAACAAGACGTGGCTCGTAGTCTCCACTCTGATTCACCCCAAATGTCCTCTATCCCGTTAAGGTCCAGACCCGGTGCCGGCCAGGTTCTTCCACACTAAACTGGCCCTATGTGTCTTTATGGACCTTGCTTTGTGTCCTGGTGTGCAGTCACGTTGGAACATTCCCAACAGAGGAACATCTCTTTGGATACCGGAACTGGGATCCCCAACCCTGGTCCTCGAAGACCGGTGTCCTGCAGGTTTTCCAAGTCTCCCTGCTGGAACACACCAGACTCAGACCCAAACAAGCTCTGCACATGTCTGCTACATACACATTGATTTCAATCAGGTGTGTTGCAGCGGGGACACTTGGAAAACCTGTAGGAAGCTGGTCCTGGAGGACCAGGATTGGTGATCCTTGGACTGAAGCATTCAGAGTACCTTTCACTAGAGCCAAGGGTCCAAGCTCAGCTCCCCACACCATCTTCCCCCCTTCATCAAACTGCACATTTGGCTCAATGCAGTCAAACGGGTACTGTTGTCCTGGCAACCACCAATCCCAGACTGGTCACATGTTTCTAGAGTCCAGTAGCAGCAGGTTTCACACTACTGCAGCAGACGCCTTGGTACGGCTCGGATGCAGCGGCTCAGCCATGAAGCCACAAATCTGTCCAATCACTGCTGAGGTGCTTCTGTGTCCCACATCGTCCACTCTATGACGATGTGGGAAGCTATCGGCCAAAAACGACTGAATCAAAGCTCAGACCTCCATCCAGAAGAGAATCTGTGGCAGGACTTCATTATGGACGCACGCCAGCTGGACCAGTCATACTTGACGCTGGACGTATAATCAGTTTCGTCATATTTAGTTTACAGAGACGAAGCGCAGAAAAGCTGCGGCTGTAATCTCTGTAAACAGGCTTCCATAAAGCAAAGACTGGGACGTAAAAACACTGCCTGGCTATGAAAAAAGACAAGTTGGCACCAAAGGCAAACATGTCTCTAATACTCCGTTGGATGTCCTTTAGCTCTAATTCCAGCAGCATTCGCTGTGGCGGTGTTTCCATAAGCTTCTGCAATGTCACAAGAATTATTTCCATCAGGGTTGCATTGATTTTTCACCACGATATCGTATCGATGATGGGAGTGTCCGACTTCTTTTCCAGCACATCCCAAAGACTCCTGATGGGGTTCAGGTCTGGATTCTGTGGTGGCCAGTCCATGTGCGAAAGCATGAATCCTGGTGGTGTTGTCCTGGAACGTTGTTGTGCCATCAGGGAGGAGGGAATAACCTGCTCATTCAGTATGTTCAGGTATCAGCTGACCTCAGTATGACCCATGACCCATGTATGGGCGCCATCTGCTGGATAGGTAGCGGGGGCGGGGTTATCCTTGCTCATGGCTGCCTACCGTGGAAGCCGAGACGGAGCAAACCGGACGGTGAAACAGATAGCAGCTGTGCCAAGTAAAGTGAACTCTGCTCACAAGCATTTTATATTTTGTCACTGGTAAGTTGAAATGTGAAATAAACACAAACACAGTCTTACATTCTCTACAAACTTACACTCTCTGACTATCGTCATCATCTCTAAAAATAGCCATAATCTGACGGCTATAGCTATATATATGGGGCGGCTGTAGCTCAGGAGGAAGAGCAGTTGTCCTTCAACTGGTAAGTTGAGGGACGATTCCAGGCTTCCCCTGAAATGCCAAAGTGTCCTAGGGCACTGAACCCCAAACTGCCCCCCGATGTGCCTATTGGGGTATGAGTGTGGAGAATGAGTGTGTGTGTGAATGGGTGAATGTGACAAGTAGTGTAAAGCGCTTTGAGTGGTCTGTATTTATTTTTTCCAACAGTGTCTTTAAAAATGACAACTTTACATGTTATAGAGGCGCCCCCAAAACACCCGTAGTCATGAGGCAGGGAAGTCATAAGACGGAGGAAAACTTGATGTTTTGCAGCGAGGAATGCAGTGCTTAGTGTTTAGCCTCGTGAACGTGTGTGAAAGTTGGTGGCTGCGTGCCATTTACACGACTTCTGAATACTTATTATTATTAGTGGTGCAACGGATCATCATTGATCCGCGATCTGTTCGGATCAGTATCTACGGTTTGGCAAACACGTGATCTGCGGATTGATATGAAAAAATAAGAAAGCTGCGTGCATAATCGTTCCACACAAGTGCAGCGTGGTCATGGCGAGCGGAGGAACTTGAACGCCCCAGTTCATTCTAATCCCCTGTGTGGGAACACTTTGGTTTCCCTGTCAGACACGATGAAGAAGGAAAGAGATCAGCTGATAAAACAGTGACGGTGTGTCGGCACTGTGGAATAAGAAAACCGGATTTACATTTTTTTAAATCAGTGAATAATTCAGATAGTTCATGGTGTCTAACAGGTAGACATGAGTTTAAGAATGACCTCAGAATGTAGTGTTTTAGCTTTGAGTAATATTTTTGAATTTTTTTTACTGGTGGATGGATTTATCGGCCATTATATCAGCTATCGACCTGCTCTAACGTCTTTATATCGGTATCAAAAAATCCATATCGGTCGGGCCCTAGTTTATTCTTTGTAAAACCGCATTCTTTTTCACAAACAGAAAAAAATCTTCCCGTTGCGAAAGCACATATCTTTCTTGTTTATTGTTGCAATAAAGGATGAGAAAATATGTTCATAGTGTATTTTTCATTGTCTTTTGCATATGGAAAAAACAAAATAAAACACACAAACAAAAATTATTTACAGTTTTTCTTTGGAAGTTTTTACTGGGGAATATCAGGGGTGCATTCTACCTTGAAATTCAAAGTGAGCAACACGACTCGATCGTCCTGCATCTTTTAATTGGTCCGCATAGCGATTAGTCTCGCGGACGAACAGAGCCATGATCTCTTTGTTGAAGAACAGCTCAAACATTCTCCTTCAGACACATCATTGTCTTCCATGTTGTAAAAGCAGTGAACGTGGACGACGCTTTCATCGTTAGCAACTCGTTCACACATTTACTTTGTAATCTGTAACTAGCTTCATCTGTTCAACGCTTCTCACTCAGAGGTGGAAATTCCTGGTCCAGAAAGTAGAAGTCCTGCCATGTTTTTGGATCTACCTGTACATTTAGAACAGGTGTTTTCACTAACAGGCTCGTTTACCTGGTAAATAAACTCTGCTCATTAAATTCAGCTGGTTTGGCGACGGCTGCTGGAAGGACTTTTACTTTCTGGACCAGGAATTTTCTCGTCTGTTCTCACTCCATTTCACATGTTACATGAGCTCTGCCGCCACATTCCAGACATTTCCGGAACAGCCTGATCTTACCATGGGTTTCTGGTGGGAGGGGCCGGGAATAGCCACCCCACTGCTGGTGTTCTCCGCCTTCTTGGTGAGCTGCACATACACCTTCCCGTGATCCTTCGACACCAGACAGTGGTAGAGATCGTCGTACTTGACCTCCAGGAAGATGCCTTCACGGTCCACATATTCACCCGGTTTCAGGAAGTAGACCACCTTGGAGGAGATGAGGACGCAGTAGCTGTCGATCGGCTCCACGGCGATGAAGCTGGTGGGGAAAAGGCGTCCAGCTTTGAGTGTGATGGCGGCATCTGTATTATCCTAATGATGAAGCTGTAATGACTCACAACTCAGAGTGGATGTTGTCGGTGAGGCGGAAGAGCTGCTCCTGACCGTCGGCCTGCGTGGCGGAGAATCGCGGCAGCAGGCCCTGAGGTCCCTTACAGCAGCGAGGCTTCCTGACACGCTGCACACACAGTCTGAACAAAAACACTCATCACTCACACAGTGTGGGTCAGAAGCAGCTCACGTCCTGTTCACACCACTTTGCTCCACATCTGCTGTTCTTTCAGTTTAAAGTGAACCAGATGAAGCTACACCCCCATGCAGATACACAACTTGCCACACAGCCCGTCACAGCCCCGCCGTGCATCTCATATTTTAGCTCCACTCTGCTGCAGAACACAGATAAAACATCCCACCTGTGGTTGCTGAGACTGGCCATGTCCCGGACCGTCTGCGCCGTCTCTGAAGCAAAATCCAGAGCGCCTGCAACCGGTTTGGTTACAGTCCCAACCAGACCTTTGCCCAGTCCTGAGAAAAAACCACTGACTCCGCCCTCCGTCTTCACTCCCTCCACTGTGGAAGTGATGATGCTCGTCATGCCTCCGATGATACCTGGAAGGTGAAGAGTGATGAAGACTCATTATGTGCACAGACTGGCTTCTTTACGTTTGCATGGTTGTTAGGCAACACTTCCACTAGAGGGCATTGTGGAGTTCAACGTTAACCTGTGAGATCATACATCGCTATGACGTAACGCAGAGGGAGACGCATAAAGAGGCAGTGCAGTAGGATGGTGGACTTCATGGGTGTGAAACTAAGCATGTTCATAAAATCCCATGAAAACAGACGAGTAGCAGTGAAACAATGACTATGGTTACATGAAGTTTTTTAACTCGGATTTAATAATTCGGAATTAAATAATTCGGAATTAACGTATTCTCTGATGAGTTTACATGAAAATAATAATTCCGAATGAACGTTTACATGAAATACGTCATTTCTTAATTCCTCTTTAGAGCGGCGGGTTGGGAAGGGTTCTGATTGGACAGAGGGTGCACGTGACGTATGACGTATACCAGAAATAAACAAAGTTGTCTCCCTGCTTCTTGTGTTTTCAGTCGTAACTTGTGAAAACTACATAATAAGAACCAGTTTGACCGCTATTTTTATTATAAAGTTGAAGTAGCAGCTCAACACCAGCATACTACTTTACTTCACTGCCGGAGGTTTCCTTTCTGTTAAAAGGGAGTTTTTCCTTCCCACTGTCGCCAGTGTGCTTGCTCAGGATGGGAGATTGAGTTGGAGCCTCCAACTCAATCTGTTGGTTTCCTTATATAGGCTGTTATGAATTGGCTTTCATTGTGGGTTTTTTTTTTTTTTTCCTGTCTGTAAAGCGTCTTGAGATGTTGACGCTATATAAATAAAGATGAATTGAATTGAATTGAACTTTCTGCAGCAGCTGAGAAGGAGAAGAAAGATAGACCACGGAACACGGGAGGTAAAACAACGCGCGTCATCGGGACAGGACAAGGTAACGAGCATGCTCAGAACGACCAGAATTAACTCAGAGAGGAATGAAGGTTTACATGACAGAGGAATTAAATAGTTCGGAATTAAAATGCTAATAAACCAGACACTTACATCGGAATTAAGTTTAATTCTAAATAAAATGTTGCATTAGGAATAAAGTGTTTACATGGTCGGTTTTCATCAGTTTAAAGCAGAATTAACTTTTATTCAGAATTAAAGAGGAATTAAAACTCTCATGTAAACACACGGACTGTAAAAAACTACTTGGTCAAAGTTCCCACTTGGGAAGCTGTGAATGGACGGTAGCTGCCAGTGGCCAAAATTAAGCTTTGGGTGAATCCAGGTTCCTCAGGTGCAGCGATGACTGTACTACAGGCAACTACTAAAACATTCTTCTTCTATGGTCTTTTAAGGTGTTCTTTATCCCAAAAGGTGCTCTAGTTTTAAATCCCCTCTTAAGACCCACTGATTTTTACTGGCATTTTACCCAGAATGAGTTGTCTTTTATTGCTTTTATTGTTTATTTGTTTAATTGTTTTATATATTTTATGGTTTTAACCTTTATTGTTTTATTGTTTTCTGTTTTATTGTTTTATGTTTTAATATGTTAATTATGTTATGTTCAGTACTTTGTTAGCAGTGGCTGTCAAAGTGCTTTATAAATAAAGTTGGCTTGGCTCTAGTACATATCAGACAAAGCCAGCACTGCAGTTTTAAAGTTCAGACTTTTCTCACTTTACATTGGAATGTTTGTCCATTCAGAGACACCGTAGTAAAAATGCTGCCATGGACCCACAGCAAGTAGAAATAAACGGCTCATTCTGACGGAATAAAAACATGACAGATATTTTAGTAAAGTGATATATTAAGGCTGTGGTGGGAACGGATCATCTAAAACAACATCTGTATGTAGCAGCGCACATTCTTCTTCCTGCTACTTTCTATCACATGATTAAACCGGAGCTTTCAGGATTGCCGTACCATGGGCCAGTCCATGAATCCCGGCCACCAGGTGCTCTCCGCTGGTGGCTCCGTGGTATCTGATGTACTCCCGCTCACTCTGGTGCCGGTTGTCCATGGTCTTCCCCAGCCCGTCTGATAAAGTGCCTGCAAACTGACACAACGCCCCAGATGTTTGTGCTGCATGGTCTTCAGGAGGCTGAGTGTGAACTACACCAGGAGAGGGTCGGGGATACGATGGAGGCAGGCGTGTACCTTTGCAGCAGAGTTGGAGACGCCATGGGTTACATTGCGAATGAGACCGCCCACGTTGCCGTACTTGATGAGCTCGGACACGCCCTCGGTGACGTCATTGAGGAGGCCCATCGGGTTCCCCAAGAAATCCACAGAGCCGAGGATCTGAGCCGCTTGGCTCAGGAGCTCCTACATACAGGATAAAACAACATTAAGAAGGTACTCTTATCATAAAGCAAAATACTTTGTTTCAGTTCCAGATACTTCTTCATCTTCATCTTCATGCCGCTTATCCGGGGTCGGATCACGGGGCAGCAGCCTAAGCAGAGAAGCCCAGACTTCCCTCTCCCCAGCCACATTTGCCAACTCTGCGGGGGGGATCCCGAGGCGTTCCCAGGCCAGCCGAGAGATGTAATCCCTCCAGCGTGTCCTGGGTCTTCCCCGGGGTCTCCTCCCAGAGGGACGTGCCTGGAACACCTCACCAGGGAGGTCCAGGAGGCATCCTGACCAGATGCCTGAGCCACCTCAACTGGTTCCTCTCGATGCGGAGGAGCAGCGGCTCTACTCTGATCTCCTCCCGGATGACCGAGCTCCTCACCCTATCTCTAAGGGAGAGCCCGGCCACCCTGTGGAGGAAACTCATTTCAGCCGCCTGTATACGAGATCTCGTTTTTTTGGTCACGACCCACAGCTCATGACCATAGGTGAGGGTAGGAACGTAGATGGACTGTTCCAGATACCTGGGATTAAATCTTCTGATTTTATAGATCTATACTGATCTGGACGTTATGTGTAAATGTTAAACTGAGGCTAAATTTTGTTGAAACTGCATTGTTTTTCTCCAGAAATCCCAGCTTCTTCATGAGTTTTCTAAATGATAGTTCATGGTAACAATGTACTTGTACTTCTTTGGAATAAAACATTAAATTTCGGAGTTTTGTTTCGTTTAAAAGCTTTTATTTTTACTGGCCCGGCCCATTTAAGGTTTGATAACGGCAAACGTGGCCCCTAAAGTCAGAGGAATTACAGTGTAAGATGTCTTTTATCTGACTACCCTGCGGCCATCGTGGCCACGACTTCCCTGTAAAACCCATCTTCTGTCTCTGTGGGACTATTCGGTTAAATAAAGGCAAAATAAAAATAAGTGCACACATGGTGGGCGAACACATTTAAGGTAATTATAATCTGCTTTCATTCCACCATGACACAAAGCTTCCCACTGTGTTTACACCACACACACACCTTCACACACACAGCTTGATTTATCCTGCTCATCGCAGCCTCCTTTCTGATCTCATTCATTATCCTTCACAGTCATCATGAAGGTCGTGACGCTTCCCTGGATTTCATTATGAAATGCGGGTCTGATCCGTCTGACCGGCGGTTATATCCGTACACGTGACCTGAATCTACCGACGGCACGGCGCTGCGTGTTCTCTGACCTCTCTGAAGTGCTTCAGGATGTCGTTGATGATGATCTCCTGCGTCTCGTAGGGGTGCACTCTGGTGAAGGGGTACATGTTGATGATGGCGTCTTCAAAGCGAATCAGAGGGAAGCCCAGCGTGCCTTTCAGAGCCTACGCAGACGAACAAGCGTCAACCAGCTTATCTTTCCATCTGAGCCGATGGAACTGCATCACCGCTGTGTGTAACTGAGGGTACCTTGAGGTCTGGAGGCAGCTTGTGGGAGGTGAAGACGCTGAGTTTCACCTGAGGGAGGCTGATCTTCAAGTTCTCAAAGTAGTAGCGTTTAGGAGGCCCCGCCTCCTCGCTGGGTCTGTCATGGAGGCTTTCATCTAGTTTCTCCAGCTCTGTGTTCAGGAAAACCACAGCTGTTTTCTGGGACTTCAGAGCAAACAAACAAAAGCTGATGATCAACACCTACCAGCTTCGGCCTCTCCGTAGCCGAAGAAGCAGAGCAACTTGAGCAGCAGCTTCTCCTCGATGATGACGGTGAAGCGTCGCGCCGTCACCATGAGGTGCTGCGGAAACATCCAGCTGCCATTAACACACATTCTGTTCTCCAAACCTGACACGGCATCGAACTGGCGTGCAAGCTCACCTTGAAGAGGTCGGTGAGCATGAGGCTGCTGGGAACTTTGACCGAGTTGACCTGCAGGGCGGGGCCACTGTCGTTCACAGCGCTGTCACCAGAGCTGGGAGTCACACACAGCATCACGGGCTGGGTGGTTCCCAGTAGCTGGTTGTCCACCTGAGACACACAGCAGCACACATGCAGCCGTTACAGCCGAGGTTTCAGCAGCACAGCTGACACGCTGCCTGCACAGCTCCACTGGGATCCCCCCCCCCTCTCCTGGAACAGCATGTTCACTCTGCACACACTGGTTTTCAGCTGATCGTTGCTCCTGGAAGCAGCAGGCGGCCTCTCTGTGATGGACTGGCGACCTGTCCAGGTGTACCTCTCACCTGAGGACTGCTGGGAAGGAATCCAGCTTCTCTGCTGACCTTAACTGGACTAATCAGTGTAGGGAATGAATGAATGAATGAATGAATGAATGCGTCATGTGTTCAGCCGCTAGGGGTCGGAAAATCGAATCGAAAAATCGAGAATCGGGATTTTTTTGGCTTCACAATTTAAAATCAATTTTTTGTTAAAAAATTGATTTTTTTTTCATATAAATAAAAATAATCCATTTTTAAATTTTTTTTGTCATTTTTATTGATCTTTTTACTTCTTGGGCATTATAGCAGCACAATGATGGTCTGGCCACCGGGTTGTTTTTTCCTCATTGAAATCAAGATAAAAGAAGAAGTTTTATTCATTTATTTTATTTTTAATCTACAAAAATCAGCAATCTTGAAAAATTGTGAGAATCGCAATTTAAATCGAATCGGCACCCAAAAAAATCAGAATCAAATCGGGACAAAAGCATGTCGTCACAGCTCGACCAGCCACCCTGCTGACGTAGCTCTCTTCTGCCGTATCAAACAAAACATAACGTGGTTTTTTTTTACTATAACAATAAACAAAAATCTGCAAATTAAAAAAAACACAAACCTTCACGAGTCCAAGTCATTAACCTAACACTCAAACACCTGATTATACACACACACACACACACACGCAGAAGACACACACGTGGCCCTGTAATGTCATTTTGTTCAGACAGAAACTCAAACTTTACGTTTTTGTCTCTTTAACCGAATATAAAGAAAACATATAAATGGAGACACGCCATGCATGACCACACGCCTCCACCACAGAAACCTGTTAAATCAGGGCTCCAGAATAGTTCAGAAGAAGCCAAACCATCCTTTGTTAGCATTCAGAGTTTAACCCACTATAAATAAATAAAAACATGGCAGTGTGCATCAGATCAGACTCACTAGACGTTTTAACTTCTGCAAGGAAGAAAAGCAACACAAACACTGACTATAATCATCATCATCATCATCACTGGACTGATTAGCAAAGTCCTCATGAAGCCATCAGATCATCTGTGGGACGTGTTGGAAGCTGCAGTAAAATGTGCTGATGTGAGGTCAGTGTGACGACATGAGAAGGTGATGCATGTGAGAGGAAAACCAGGATGCTCCAACCAGTACAACCAGCAAGGAGCGGTAGAACGGCTCACCTGGATGTTCTGAATGCTCAGCTCCAACACTTCGTTGGCGGCCGTGCGAGTGAAGTGAACGTCGACGCCGGACAGCGTGGTGAAGACGAGCTCCTCGGGGAGCTTGTTGACCAAAGAAACGCCCAGACCTTCCTCCAGGTTTACCAGCACCTGTCCAACACCACAGACAGCACGTCAGGGGAATGAATTCCTGCTTACTAACTGGACTTTAGGACGAGGTAAATGTCTACCTGTGGATCTGGGACCCATCAGGACCAGAATAAATAAATCATCCCTGGTTTAGAAATGATGAAACCAGAACAAGGATCTGGGAAATCCAACGCTCAACAACCGGTTCCAACACATGGCGTTGGAAGAACGTCATTCGCTTCTTTATAACACCCAAACAAAAGTCTAAATTCTCCGTACTTTGTGTTGGAGGAACTGCGGGGAAGCCGTGGCAGATCACGGTCACATGTTTTGGTCCTGCCCAGCCATACAGCCCTTCTGGTTGGAAGGAGTGAAAATAATCTCAAACACACTGAGATATAAAGTCAGCTTTACATTCACACCAACGTATCTGGGCTGGATTACAGAGGAAACTGGTGCAGATGATGTTTATTTCCTGAACATTATACTGGCATCTGCAACAAAAAAGGCCATAAGAAAAAGTTGGCTCCCTCTACAAGCATCTTTGTCTCCATAGTGGAGAACGTGACACTGATGGAACGTCTGACTTTTACCCTGCGACTTCCGGGTGAGCTGGGAAAGAGACGTTGGAGAAAATGGCAGGAATTTACAAACTGTGGCAGTATCTCTTCATGTTTAAGACTTGCAATGATTGTTTGTATTATTAATTATCATCTTTTGACCTCACAATGTTCCTGTTATTTAAAAATGTTCTTACAAACATAATGCTAAACTGGCTGAAATTCTTCTTTATGTGGCGAGAAAGACTACCTTGAAGTTTTGGATTTCTGAGGACTGCCCTAAAACTGAAGAGTGGTATGCCGCGGTTTTGAAGATACTCCTTCTGGAAAGACTCACAGATAGCATACAAGATAACCTCGAGGAGTTCTTGGACATTTGGCTACCAGTTATAAATAAGAAAAACTCCACATAGGCTGAACAAATGTACAATATCTGTGGTGGGGTTGTTTTGTTTTTGTTTTTATTCTCTTGTCTACTTGTTTGTTTTTTTCCATCACTGCCGCCTGTTTTGTTTTCTTTTTTTTTTCAATTTACAAATGTAAAAAAAAGGGATTTACATATATTGTATGTAAACATATACTTATATATATATATATATATATATATATATGCACTTCAGTCCCAATAAAAAGAAAATTATATTAAAAAATGTTCTTAAATAAGTAGTTAAAAAAAATAATAATTAAACCAGGATAACCAGCAGCAGGATCTTGTTTACCAGCTGGGAGGTGCATGGAGGCGTAAGGACGTCCCTCTTACCTCCAGCTCCTGCTCCGGCTTCGTTACTTCCTCTCTGCTCTTGTCCTGCTCGCTGCTGCCTGCGCTCCGGATCATTCTCCTCTGATTGAAGTCGCTGACCTGCAAACAGGACTCTGATCAGTAACGTCCACCACCGAGCATCTTGTAAGAAACACGGACCGAAAAGAACGAGTGGAAAGATGTCGACATGCTTTTTGTTTGGTTTTTTCTTTCCTTTGCTATAAAAACTACACAAAAACAGCCTAACGTGACGCATTTCAGGAGTTTTCAGGCGTACAGACACACACTTCCGCCATGTTTCACCTGACTGGCAGTTTCTGCATGATCTTAGTGCAGAGTTTACTTTTCCTGTATTAGTTCCTCTGTACAGCCAGAGGAAAGCCTCTATACTCAGTGCCACTCTTACAGTTTCATTTATCCGTCTGGTTGAACACTTTATGGATTTTTTATGGATGAACTGTTTACTGGGACACTGCTGATGCAACTGGAGCGTTTCTGCTGCATTATTATCTGCTACTGGAGAACGGTACGCCTTTTACGGTGAAGAAATGAGGGTTAACTCAGCTTTCCAACGGAGTACAGCGTGTGTGTTCTGGAGTAAAATACAGATTTATTTGTCATGTTCGGCACACGGATGTGTGGTTGAAGTCCCTTCAGCTTCACCCAGCGTCAACACGAGTTCATGCTGCATTCACTGTGCCTCAGAAATAAGATGTTCAACCTCCTCATGTCTGTGGCTGAGAAGAGAAGTCAGGTTTGGTGGAAGGTGGTGGGATTAGCTTCAGGTTAAGAACTGCACTACATGTAGCACACAGACAGGTAATAAATCACCTGAAGGACTCGTGTGGGTCCATCCGGCAGCACCTGCACTGACAGCACCCCAGAACCAGGCCTCATCTTCTGGTTGATGAACTGCTGCTCAGGGCCCGGCTGCAGCAGACCTGAATCTGGTCCCAGGACCACCTCCGCTCCGTCATACAAGCCTGCCACGCCACCTTTCACCTGCCGGGAGGAAAGACTGTAAAGCTCAGGGAACGAAGCGGCGCACAGAGCTGGTGATCCGGATCAGAACACACCTGCACCACCAGGCGAGGGAGGCCGCAGGTCAGCATGCCGGAGCAGAAATACCACGTCTGGGTGGTGCTGCGCCGCGAGTCCGGCCTCCGCAGCATCAGCGGCTCAAAGCTGGGAGACGCCAAAAGGAGGTCAGAGACAAGCTGTGATCCGATGTCCAGAGGTGACTGGAAGGAACAAACCTGTTGTCACTGACAGCTGCAAGCCCGGCGATGTCCAGCACCAGGGATGAGTCCAGCGGCCGCGGCTGGGCCGGCTTGCTTTGGGGCGGAGACGAGCCTTCGTGGCAGAGCATGCCGGTCCCGGTCATCCTCCACAGCTGAGAGCGCTTCCCCGGCTCCTGCACAACAACCACACAGTCGGCTCTACGCATCCGAACACGGCAAATTCACCTACTTTCCTCCTGGAGACGAAAATCTTCTCTTTGAAACGATAAAGTTTTACCATCAGAAAGGAAAAGGTTTGATTTTCCTCCTACTTTTTTCCGAAGGACGACCCTTTGAGTCTTGGTGTCCACATCCAGAACCAGCTCAGCACAGCTCACCAGGCGCTTTTTCCCCACAGGCCTCTTCCCGTCACTCCTGCACAAACGAGAGGAAGCTGCTGCAGCCGTCACCATAGCGACACCAACGTCATGCCGCTCAGTCGGCCCGTACTGCGAGAAGGTGTGTGTGGCTGCGATGTAGATGAAGTTCTCGTAGTACAGCTTGTTGTACTCTCTGAAGAAGTTCATGTCGGCTGTGACCTCCGAGGATCCCGCCCCCTTCACGGTGAGCGTGAGGTAGGGGGGCAGGGTGGGCTCGTCGCAGGCGTAGTCCAGCACCGACATGGCCTTCACCTCGGTGTGGAGTCGGATGTCGGCCACGCCGTGCTGCCAGAACTGGATGGGAACCTGAGGAGATTCACACATATCAGTGGGGTCTGTCTGCGTCTCCCCGTCACGTCTCAGCGCTCGGCAACGTGGGACATCACTAACATCACATTTCTACTCCACTGCGGTACGGGACGTATACGCCTGGAGGAGTGGATAAAACCACAGCAGCAGAACGATTTCATAAACTCTGCTAACACTCTGATGAATCATAAAAAACCCAAAACATTCCCAAATCTTTTACTTTAACAGAAAGACACAAAGATGTTCTTCTTTAAATCTTGTCTCACTGCTATTATTCTTTTAATATGCAGCGAGCTGAATTTAACTGACAGGCATGCTCTGGCTTTCCTAAAGAACTTCTAAATGAAGCTGTGCAGCGGCGTACCTCGGAGATGTTGTCGATGCGAAGCGGGGGAGGCAGCTGGTCGGTGTCGGTGAAGGAGATCTGGTAGGTGGCTCCCTTCAGGGTGATCTCTGTCCGCAGGAAGAAACAGTTTCCCAGCGTGTCTCTGTTCAAACAAACAACAACTTGAAATAAAAAAAAAATCTTAAAAACTTGATTTATTTTAAACAATGAAAGAAAACACAGTAAAAAAAAAAAAAAAAACTTGAGACATCAACAACATGAAACATTGAATCTCTGGAGCAGCTTCAGTAATATAAATATGAAAGTTTAAAAGACTTCCTGACAAAGGTAACAGGAAGAACAACAGGAATAAATGAAAGTTTTATCCACACCGGGATGGTTGCTGCCACGGTGATTCCCCTTGTCTTTGTGGCTGGGGGTCCTGCGCTGCAGTCTTATGGCTGTAGTCTGGACCACAACCTGCTCTGATACGGGTGGCCTCTGTGGTCCCGGTGTTTTACATACGTGTGTGTGCATGTTGTTATTTACTTGGGTGTGTGAAAACTTGTGTTTTTTAATACACAAAGATAGTTTTTAGGTTTTGTATGAAAATGGCTTTATGAATAAACTTTGATTTTACATAAAAGATTTCCGAAGGAAACAACACAAGGGACAGAATTTAGGAACCAAGTGTGAGCTGCCAGAAAGACGAGCTGGGAGAGCTGAAAGGTTGCTGAGCAGCTCCTTCAGTGGGCAACTTAGACACCCTCAGTGCAGGAAGGAGCGCTACCGCAGGTCCTTCATACCCACAGCTGTTAGACTGTACAACTCCACTGTGTAAATAGTGCACATGCAGATGTATATATCTCGTATGTATAGACAGATGTATATATCTTATATATATATATATATATATATATATATATATATATATATATATATATATATATATATATTGTATATCACATCTTTAATGTGCATTGTATATAGTATTTTGCTCGTTTTGCTTGTTCTTTAGATTTTTTTTAACTCGTAGTGGATTTTAGTTATATTTTTATTTTTATTATTATTATTTACTACCTATTTGCACTATCTACTTTGTTTGCACCTTTCATTACTATTTGCACCCTCCTTGTTGTTTCTGAGAGCCTATGTAAAAGTGAATTTCTCCACTGTGAGATAAATAAAGTCTTATCTTATCTTATCTTTATAGATACACATGTCTTCATCCCCTTTCATTAAAGAAAAAGCTGAATTTACAACAGTCACTCAAATAACTGGAGACTTAAAAAAGGAACAATAACTAAAAATTTGCAAAAATATAATTTAGTAATATAAGACACTGTTTTTTCATTTCATTGAGTTGAAGAAAGAAAAAAAACAAACAAACAAACAAATGTGTCCTGGACAAATGAGAGACTTTTCTGTTGAACAGTGGGACAAAATACCTGTCAACAGGTGCAGAAGTCTGACTGAGAGGAACAGAAAACACCTGACTGGAGCGGAAACATTAAAGGATTGTTCAACTAAATATTACTTTATGACTGATGTAATATGTAATAAATTATCTTATTTATTTGCTTTTTAAAAAAAATATTTCTATTGAACCAGAATTAGAAAATAATGTCATGATTTTCATCAAATTGTTATTTATTATTACTTTAGTCAATTTCAGCTTATTTTACAGGCAGCTGTTTTTTTTCCTTCTTTAATGAATAAATATGAGCACAACTGTACATCTGTGTCATCAGCATAGAAATTGTCATTTAGATAGATAGATAGATAGATAAATACTTTATTAATCCCGAAGGAAATTGTGCAGTTGTCCGTTGCTCACATTCATAAAACAGCAAAAGAGAAAATTTAAAGTTTAAAAAAACCAGACAAATAAATAATTCAACAGCATTAAAAGATAAAGTGCTACAGGTTAAGGTGCTACAAGTTAAGGCACTGAAAAAAACAAAGTTCAGGACTAGTATCAGTCTCTCCTGCTCCTCCCTGAAGTGGCTGCATTATACAGCCTGATGGCACGAGGGATGAAAGAGTTTTTTAGTCTATCAGTGGAGCAGCCCAATGAGAGAAACCTGGAGCTAACAGAGCTCCTCTGCCGAGAGAAGACAAGATATAGGGGGTGGCTCTGATTGGAGAGGATTGCCCTGATCTTAGAGAGCGTCCTCTGCTCCACCACCTTTTCCACAGAGTCCAGGCCGAGTCCAACCACAGAGCCTGCTTTCCTTATGAGCCTGTCCAGCCTCTGAGTGTCCCTCTTTTTAGCGTTGCCCCCCCAGCACACAACAGCATAAAAAAGAGCACTAGATACAATCGATTGGTAGAACATGTACAGTAACTTTGAACAGACTCTAAAGGATGCCAGCCTTCTTAAAAAATACATCCTGCTCTGAGCCTTTTTGTACACAGCATCTGTGTTAGCTGCCCAGCTCAGACTGTTATCCAGCTGCAGCCCCAGATATTTGTAGTTAGAGACCACCTCCACCTCAGATCCACTGATGTTGATGGATTGTACAGCAGGGGGCGCCCGGCGGAAATCCAGCACCAGCTCCTTTGTCTTTGATGTATTAAGCTGGAGCTTGTTGTGCTGGCACCACTCCACAAAGTCCTTCACCAGGCCCCTGTACTCCCCCTCTTCACCCTCCCTAATACATGCCACAATTGCAGTGTCATCAGAGAACTGCTGCATGTGGCATGTATCTGAGTTGTACTGAAAGTCAGAGGTGTAAAGAGTGAAGAGGAGGGGCGACAACACCGTGCCCTGAGGTGCTCCAATACTGCAGGTCAATGTTGAGGACCTACACCCCCCCACTCGGACAAACTGTGACCTATTAGTCAGATAGTCTGAAATCCAGGTCACGAGGTGAGGGTCCACAGCCATGATGTTCAGCTTCTCCCGGAGAAGGCTGGGCTGGATGGTATTAAACGCGCTGGAAAAGTCAAAGAACAGCATCCTCACCATGCACAGGCAGCCAAACCACACTGAACGCAGCCTGTAAATAAATCCAGACTCATTCTGAACACATCAGTGATGCAGACAGACACCCTGATGCCTTCAGGCTCCGTTTCCAACATCACAACCTGATGTGTTCATTTAAACTGAGCTGGACTCGACTCGTCACCCAAAACCTCCACACAAATGCAAACACCTGTAAGCTAATGCAGGTTTGTTTGCCTCACCTCATGTTGACGTGGAACGACTTGGGCTTGTTGACCTCAAAGCCTCCTGACCACGTGCAGTTAGGCGTGTCCATGAGGCGCACACACAGCAGCTGGTCGTAGTCATTTCTGGGCCAGTGGAAGACCACGCTGGAGCCCGGCAGGGTGGAGATGTAGCCTTCAGGGTTGGATGTACCCTACAACACACACACACACACACACACACACACACACACACACACACACACACACACACACACACACACACACACACAAATGAACAATTATTTTCCACATTAATGACATTTTACGATATGGAATTTTTGAAAAGTGGTTGTTTCTGCAGATGATGTCGATGTTTTTTATGCAGGTGAGGATTTGCAGCAGCTGTTAGACGCGGTCATGATCGAAGCCAATAAACTTCAAGCAGGATTTTCTTTTTAAAAACTGCTGTAATGATAGATAGAAGATATAAAAATAAGCTCTTAGGTGAGATACGGAGCCAAAACACTCCTTAGAAGATCACATAAAACATGGGAGTTGTATTTGTGTTTCAGGTGAAACAATGTTTACCCTCTTCTGCTCGCTTCTGTTGTCATGTTTCCTTTACTGTACTGGGAGTAACAGCTACTAAAACACCCCAGAGTTATGATGCACGTTACAACAGAGAGAAATAAGGACAGTACATAACTAGTATCTGAAATGTTACCGGGATCACATCTATCTCTGATATCTCATGAAGCCTGTTGGGAACTTCTGGATTTTCTCACCATTCATTGTGGAGTTCTATGCAGATGTACTGAAAATGGTTTTATCTCACAATGAGGAAGAATCTTTTCAAACATTTTCACTGGCTTCAGTGTATTGTTAAATGTCACTACCTTAGTTATCCATTATATTTCTAATCCCATTTGGGTCCTCATATAACCTCAGACATACTGAGCACTTGTTTTTTTTTTTTATCTTCCCAAAATTAAGAGACAATTTGGCCGTCGAGTCTTCAACGATTCGACTGATTCCCCATCAGACTGGAAGTATTTCCCAGAGTCAATCAGATCCATAACTTCTCAGCAAAGCTTTAGGACAGCTGTATTCAGATACTTACAAACAACTTGTTTCTGATATTGTTGTATTATTCTAAACTATTTGACACTGAGTTATGCTGTGCAATGGCCCATCACCATTGTTATTTAAATATGTATGTCCATGGATCGACTGTACTTCTGATGAATGTAATTTTATTTGGCTTGTACCGAGGGTTGGGTTTATAGGGGTGATTAGAGAGCTTCTGTCTAGTGTGAATGTTGTTGTTATGTCTAAGTAAAGATTGTGTTGTTATCTGTGTCTGTGTTGAGGACCCCCTCGAAAACAAGATGTTTCATCTCCAGGGACTATCCTCTCAATAAATTTCAAATTTCTAGCAACATTTCTGGAACCAGACGCTGATCCGGATAACTCCCAACATTTAATGGAGTCTAAGTCAGACTGAGAACAAAAGCCTGTCCGGTAGTTTTTTGAGTAAAGTTTCCAACAAACAAACAGATAAATAAACAGAAGAACGATGGATAAAAACATAACCTCCTTAGCAAAAATAAAAACCCTGATTGGTGTTGGGACAAAAGGCCAGAAAGGACCGTCAGCAGGAAAGTTTAAAGTTTCTTGACGATGGATTGTTGTTTTTTTCCTTCTTCTTCTCTGGATTCTGATAAACATACGGAGCTAAAAGTTGCTGTCGAACACAGAAACGGAGGCTTCGGCCATTTTTACCTTTCCTCTTGCAAACTCTCTCTGAGCGAAGGCCAGCTTGTGGGTCGAGCGGTTGTCCAGCAGGTAGCGCGGGGCAAAGGTCACGATGTGAGTGTCTCTGTACTGGCCTTTTCCTTTACGGACGCTGATTCCTGCGTTACGTTTGCAGAGAGGGGGAGAAAAAGAGAAACGATCAGCAGAAGGCAGCTGGTTTTATGCTGCAGACGCAGAGCTAGCTGCTCTATGAGTCAGCATGTTGCGTGCAGGATCAGCAGAGCAGCTTGCCTATGTTGTAGATGAGTCCAGGCCGGTTGCCGTGCTGGATCACCTTCACCGCTCTGACTCCTCTCCCCCCATCCAAGGAGAAGCCCTGGCACCAGCCTGGAACGCCGTCTGGGTGGATCCCTTTTCCAATCCGCATCGTGCACCTGGAAAAGTCGGACTGCGTGAAACCCCGCCTCCACGGAGCGGAACCTGAGAACAGGAAGATGGGCGGGACACACTCACATAGCCGGCTGCTCCTTGTCGGTGTAGCAGAACAGCAACGGACTGAGGCTTCGGGCCAACTCGTGCTCCTCAAACTGTCCCGCTGCATCCATCTTCCCGTTGTCCTGACGGAATATCAGCGGCAGGCCTGACGACAGGAAGCCGTTTCAGCGGACAAGGTGCGAAGAGCGACTGCAGCAGTGGAAAGAAACGTTACCGGTCTTGTTGATGAGCCAGTAAGGAGCAGAGATGAGGATCTTCAGAGCTCCTTGCGCCCGCAGGATGATGCGGATGGTGAGGCAGAGTAGACGCTTGTTGGTGTCGTACAGCCTCATGCGGACCACGTAGTTCTGAGTGCCGGGAGGAATCAGCAGCTCTTTGCACACAGGGAAGCTCTCCAGCAGGACTCCTAAAACAACAACAAAATAAGATGAAAAGCACAAACCAGAGCGAGGTTATCTTCACCCATCAGCCAGCGAGGCTCCTCACCCAGCTCCATGTTCTGCGAGGTATCTGCAGAGTGAAGCACGGCCTCCTTCCCCGGCTTCAGCGAGCCTTTGATGGCCGTCCCCTTGATGTAGTAGCTGAGGTCACAGGGCAGCAGGTTGGCCAGGACCATGGTGGGCAGCAGGTAAACGGTGTGGCCGGGCTGCCGGTAGATCTGATGCGCACCGCCAGAGGAAACTGGCCTCTTAGCAGGCTGCTGGTCTGGATAGTTCTCCTTCTTGATGACCACACAAAACCTGCGAGACGTGGAGAAATGGAAACTAAAAAGCAGGACATCTCAGGTTTCCATGTGTGGAACGGTTTTAGCCGACTCTTCCTACCTGAAGTTACGCTTGAGGCTGTCGTCCATGTCTGCAGACTGACACTCCCTCTTACTGCTGCTGATTTCTCCAGGCCGTTCCACGCTGGTCCAGTGGATGGGAACCTTACAGAAGAACAGGCCCATGCCTTTTGGTCGAGCCTGCAGCCGCCAGGACGTCAGGTGAAGAGGGACGGCTAGAGCCTGGCCGGGCAGGATAGGAGGTAACACCACCGGTTCTGTCAAAGCCAAACAAAGCATCATGTAAAGACCCCACATGCCTACGGAGATCGAGATCTGCCTGAACCAAATAATCGTCTGACTGTCGGGCGCTGACGGGCTGTCCAGCCTGACTTCCATCGGGACGTCCAGCCGGTTCTTCACCATGAGGGCAGAGCGCACGGTGATGACCTTCCTGGCACTTCCCTCCATGGTGATGGCGAAGACCACCCTGACGGGGGGCAAGGCCGAGAACTGAGAAACACACATTCACACACACATATTACCATCATGTTAGAGGGATTAATCATCACTTTAATCAGGAACTGATAGTTTTCTTGTGATGCTGAGCCTCAGATGTGATGTTCAGATCCCACATGGCAGCTGTCACCAAGGCAGCTGGTTACCAGCTAGTTACCAGCTGGTAACCAGCTGGTAACTAGCTGGTATCAAGCTGATAACAAGCTGATAACACACTGGTAACAAGCTGATAACAAGCTGATAACAAGCTGATAACACACTGGTAACAAGCTGATAACAAGCTGATAACAAGCTGGTATCAAGCTTGTAACAAGCTGGTAACAACTGTAAATGGTAAATGGACTTGTACTTCTATAGCGCTTTTCTAGTCATACAGACCACTCAAAGCGCTTTACACTACTTGTCACATTCACCCATTCACACACACACTCACTCAACACACTCATACCCCGATAGGCACATCGGGGGGCAGTTTGGGGTTCAGTGTCTTGCCCTAGGACACTTCGGCATTTCAGGGGAAGCCTGGAATCGATCCCTCAACTTACCAGTTGAAGGACAACTGCTCTTCCTCCTGAGATACAGCCTGTATCAAACTGGTAACACGCTGGTAACACGCTGGTATCAAGCTGGTATCAAGCTGGTATCAAGCTGGTAACAAGCTGGTAACAAGCTGGTAACAAGCTGATAACAAGCAGGTAACAAGCAGGTAACAAGCTGATAACACGCTGGTAACAAGCTGATAACAAGCTGGTAACAAGCTGATAACAAGCTGGTAACAAGCTGATAACAAGCAGGTAACAAGCTGGTATCAAGCTGGTATCAAGCTGGTAACAAGCTGATAACAAGCTGGTAACAAGCTGATAACAAGCAGGTAACAAGCTGGTATCAAGCTGGTAACAAGCTGATAACAAGCTGATAACAAGCTGGTAACAAGCTGGTATCAAGCTGGTAACAAGCTGATAACAAGCTGGTAACAAGCTGATAACAAGCAGGTAACAAGCTGGTATCAAGCTGGTAACAAGCTGATAACAAGCTGATAACAAGCTGGTAACAAGCTTGTAACAAGCTGGTAACAACTGTATCAAGCTGGTAACAAGCTGGTAACAACTGTATCAAGCTGGTAACAAGCTGGTAACAACTGTTTCAAGCTTGTAACAAGCTGGTAACAACTGTATCAAGCTTGTAACAAGCTGGTAACAACTGTATCAAGCTTGTAACAAGCTGGTAACAACTGTATCAAGCTGGTAACAAGCTGGTAACAAGCTGGTAACAACTGTATCAAGCTTGTAACAAGCTGGTAACAACTGTATCAAGCTGGTAACAAGCCGGTAACAACTGTATCAAGCTGGTAACAAGCTGGTAACAACTGGTAACAAGCTGGTAACTAGCTGCCTGTTACCAGCTAGTTACCAGCTGGCAACAGGCAGCTAGTTACTAGCTCAGAACCATCAACAGAAGTAAAGCTTTTAGCAGAATTTAACATCACTTCCCGTTAAACATCTGCAGCTCCTCCAGATGCTGCTGCTGGACTTCGAACCAGATCTGAACACACCACACCAGGTTTAACACTGGTTTCCATGACGTCACACCACAGATTTTAAATCTTAACACTAGCTTACACATCCCAGAATGCATCTGTGATTTGTTCAGAGAATTCAAACCCAGCAGGGTTTCTAGACTCAGAAGAACTAGTCCAGACCAGTCCGGACTAAATGTGGAGCAGCAAAGTGCAGGTGGAGATTAAACTTTCACCACATGTAGACACCTTTAAACCAGATTAAAAACATGTCTTTTCTCATGCATGAAATCTGCTCTGTGTCTTTTAGCTTATTGAGACTGTTGCTCGCTTTTAATCATTTTAATTTAGTTATTTTATGTTATTTTATTCCTTTTCTCACATCCTTTTATGTCATAAGACAAGTTTAATGGTCTCTCTTTGCAAGTTATTTTATCCAAAGCACACTGAATGACTGTTATGTATGAAAACAAAGCTGTCTCACATCGACCAGAGTCATGAGTCATGTAACACATTACACCTGTTTTAAAGTCGCTGCATTGGCTCCCCGTGCAATTCAGGATTGATTTTAAGGTTCTTTTAGTGGTTTATAAATGTCTTAATGGTCTTGGGCCTTCTTATTTATCTGATCTGTTTTTAAGGTATGAACCCTCGCGGACCCTGAGGTCCTCAGGTACCGGCCTTTTAGTTCTTCCTAAAGTTCGTACCAAAACATATGGCGAGGCCACATTTCAGTATTACGGGCCTCGCCTATGGAACAGCCTGCCTGATGGCCTCAGGGCTGCAGAGACTGTTGATGTTTTTAAAAAAAAGCTCAAGACCTACCTTTTTAGTTTAGCTTATAACTAAGTTTTAACATTCTTATATTAACCCATATTTATCTTTCTTTTTAGTTAATTTTATTTATTTATTTATATATTTTATATATTGATTTACATAGTATAGATTTTATTATTTTATTTTAATGGATTTTATTTTTGTTTAGTTATCACTCCAGCTCTCTCCTCATCGGGGTCCTCTTCGCCGAGGGCTGCCCCTGCTCTGACTGCATGGGTGTTGCTGTGGCGGCTGTCCCTGTCTGGTGGGTCGGGATCCAGCGCTGCAGCTTTACGGTTGTGGCGTGGGTCCTGTCTGCCCGGACCCGGCTGGCCCCCATGGTGATGGCCTGGGTGGTCTTGGTTGGGGGTAGCCCTTTGTGTAGAGGCTCCCTGAGAATACCGTTTCCTTATCTGGTGCACATCTGGTGCAAATGCACCTGGCCATTCATTCATCTTCTTTTAACTGTTACAGGGCAAATAGGGCATGGGTGAGGGTGGTTGTGGGTGGGTGAAAGGGGATGTGTATGTGTGTTAGTGTTTTATCTATTTTGATGTAAATTGTTTTATAATGTAAAGCACTTTGTATTGTTTTTAAGCACGAAAAGTGCTATACAAATAAAGTTTGATTTGATTTGATTTGATGAGATGCTCATCATCATCACTCTGCTTCTCTTCAGTAACATTTCCCACCACAACACCAGTTATTTCCTCTCAGCCTTTCAGACAACAACCTCTCCTGCTTCTTGTGCCTTCAGCTGATGCACATCTTCATAGTTTACACTGGAACTTGTTGCTGTTGGCTGAAGCAAGTCTGAAGTTTGTAAGATGTTTGTCTCCTCAGACACGTTGCTGCTTGCAGGATGACCACGATCCTTCTAACACATAATAACTGCAGCTTCTGACTTCATCTACACGGTTTCCCGCTACAGGAAGGACTGTGAAAGTCCCAGACCTACAGCCTGGACAGCCGCTCATGGTGAATCAGATCAGAACGAGGAGGCTGCGTGATGATGAGATGTGGCAGAATGTGTTCATACAAGAAGCTGGGAATCACTGTGCAGCGTCAGAATGCAGCTGGTAAAAGCTGAGTAGAGTTTCTTTAATAATGATGATGACTCAGAGTTTTTTTACACAACAATTTCTGTTTTTATCAGGCAGGATTCTATCCATACTTTGCAGGATATTTAAGAAGAAAGTGTAATATGCATGGATGGATGGTGCAGGAACAAGTTGCCAGAGGTCTGAGTGGAACCTCTAAACGTTCCAGCGATAACAGATTAATGTTACGGTTGTGTCTGACTTCATCTTTATCCCACTGATATCTGAATAAACTGAATGTATGTCTGGGTAAGGTGGCCTGAGGTAACGTTACGTCCTGAAGCTGCTGCTGAAGGACTGAGCGGACTTACATAAACATGAGGATGGATGATGTTGGTCCTGCTGATCGGGCTGCCCACCTGTGGAACAGTAAGATAGCAGATGTTCATCCTGAGAAACAGCCATGAAGCCGTGAAGCCAGCCGGTTTCGGTGCTGAGCTGCTCTCACCGTGTTCGATGAGTTGTTTCTGTCTGGAGCCGCGTAACGGAAGAAGATTCCCACTTTGTCCACAGACACCGGCTTGACCTGCTCCCATCCACACACCCGAACCAGCAGCTGGTGGAGCTTCAGCTCATGAGTGTGTCTGTGGGGAGGATGAAGCACAGGGGGGGTCACATGGACATGGCGTTTGTTTCTTCCTGCAGGTGTGATGGGAGCTCTCCCACCAGCCGGATAAAACCAGTACAGGACCACTGGTCTGGTCCACTCACAGCTTTAGACTAATATGGCACCAAATTTAGAACTCAACCATCAACTTTCAAGCCCAAAAAGAGTAAAGTCCCACTTTTTTATGGTTAAACTGGTGGACAAACAGGCCAGTATACCAGTATACCAGTAAGCTCTGTGGTTCTGGAACTCCAGAACAGAACCACAAACTTATCAGGCTGAGACCGGGTCAAAGCCTGCAGCTGATGTCCATCATGAAGGCGACACTTTACGAAGCATTCAGGTGTAGTAGAGTTCAGTACTTATCTTCTATAACTGGTACAAATGGTTTAGATCCCAGTTTAAACTGGCAGTAAGACAGATTAGAAAACACAACGTAGGTCTCTGGTAGCGTCGGTCGCTGACGCTACCAGAGACCAGCTGCTTACACTCCCACATCACTACGTGGCTCTGCTGCTGAACCAAACCAGTCAATGAAAAGGAGTGTGTGTATGTGTGTGTGTGTGTGTGTGTGTGTGTGTGATCGTACCGGTGACGGAGTTTCTCACGAGCCTCAAACTCAAAGGGAATCTCCTCCCCAGGCAGCACCTCCCTCCACTGGCTGACATTGTGGGTGTCGTCGGTTCCGGAGCTGTGGACCTCCGAGATGGAGTCGGCACTGCTGCTGTGCGACAGCGCCACCCTGTGGAGGTCAGAGCGAGAGCGTCTTCATGCAGCATCATTATAATTCGCACTCGTGTAGACGTCGTTGTTCCACATATCAGCTCCATTAGACGTGATTTGTAATTATTTGAAGTAATCATTAGCATAGCCTTTTGGACAACATAACCAGGGCAATACATAAATTAATATATCACCAGCTGTAATTATTAGTAACGTAGCTTCTATTACATAGAGAATACTGGTGATTATAAACTCACTGACTTATATACTTCCACTATTACTATTTTAGCCCACTAGTTTGTAACAGATCATTATTATCACTTACTCACCTGTATACTTCAATTATTATTAATATTATTATTATTATTATTATTATTATTACAGCCCGTTAGAATGAAATAGAAAATAAGCTGTATAAACGTGCATTTTGTACTCCACCCTGAAAAACTGCTGTTTTTAGTGTTATTTATATTGACTGCACTTTGTTGTGGTTGTACTCAGGCACGTCTGTTGGGTGTATTAACTAATGTAATGACTTTTGTCATAATGATTGTTTAATAATGGAATAATATGCTTTTACAATGTTTTATTTGTAATTTTAGGGAACATTTGTTAAGAGACAACAGATGGAAATTAGCCTCTGGCTAGAATCTGGCTTGTTTACGTCTGCAAACTGCACATGACGTTCATTAACTGGCACTGTCCCTTTTAAATAAAAATAAATTGAATTGAAATTGATGACAGAACGCGACACCAGAACTGAGAGGAAGAGCGTTCAGAGGGATGAAGTTTGCAATAGATGATGACTAAATGAATGAATTAAAGATCCCTTAGAGTTGTCACCCTCCGTGAAGGATGGTGTGAACCATGCAGGCTGATCAGCACATGGAACAATAAAACTTACACAACATTTTTACGCTTGTGTTGCTTTGTTTTCCTTCCTTCTGAGAGCTGAGTTAGAGTACAGCAGAGGAGGAGGAGGAATTCCCTCCAAACAAACAGATTACATCTTCCTTGTGGGATTGTGGAGGACAGTCTCTAAGCCTGTAAAGTCGGGGTGTTAAACTCCAGTCCTGGGAGCTTGCTGGGTCTGACCTGCAGGTTTTAACTGTTAATGGAGCAGAACTTGACAACTCTCAAGACCGGGAGTTTGACGTCCCTGCTGTAAAGAATACCATGAAAAAGTAGAAGCTGAAGGAGGAAATACATCAGTTATGATTCCCTATGGTCTGGAAAAGACTGTCCAGGTTTCTGTGCCGTCCGCCTGGAAGCCGCTGGGATACACTGCAGCGGGGACTGCTTCATCGCCTGCAGGATGACCACTAGTTCTGTACACTAAAGTAATGGTAAAGGCATCATTTACCTAATAAAACATCAAAATTTTATGTTTTTTTTAATTGCATTGGACTCAGCTCAGGTTGCAAAAGCTCAAAACTTTTTTTTGGAACAATAAGTTTTACTGTTAAAACATAAATATTTCATTGTCTCTTTAGTCTTCATTGTGCAATAAACTGCTAAAGAAGCTGAATTTAACTCCAGTTTTGTAGTCTTGTTAATTTATTTTCACTGTTCCAGTATTATTTATTAGTCCTACTTTGGTCTAATTTAGTTTAGAAATCTATAAGTGCTCATTTGGACCATCTAAATCCACTAAATAACACTATAAATCCACTAAACAACACTATAAATCCACTAAACAACACTATAAATCCACTAAACAACACTATAAATCCACTAAATAACACTATAAATCCAATGAATAACACTATAAATCCACTAAACAACACTATAAATCCACTAAATAAAAACTATAAATCCACTAAACAACACTATAAATCCACTAAATAACACTATAAATCCACTAAACAACACTATAAATCCACTAAACAACACTATAAATCCACTGAATAACACTATAAATCCACTGAATAACACTATAAATCCACTAAACAACACTATAAATCCACTAAACAACACTATAAATCCACTAAACAACACTATAAATCCACTGAATAACACTATAAATCCACTGAATAACACTATAAATCCACTAAACAACACTATAAATCCACTAAACAACACTATAAATCCACTAAATAACACTATAGATCCACTAAACACTATAAATCCACTGAATAACACTATAAATCCACTAAACAACACTATAAATCCACTGAATAACACTATAAATCCACTGAATAACACTATAAATCCACTAAACAACACTATAAATCCACTAAACAACACTATAAATCCACTGAATAACACTATAAATCCACTAAACAACACTATAAATCCACTAAATAACACTATAAATCCACTAAACAACACTATAAATCCACTAAACACTATAAATCCACTGAATAACACTATAAATCCACTGAATAACACTATAAATCCACTAAACAACACTATAAATCCACTGAATAACACTATAAATCCACTAAACAACACTATAAATCCACTAAATAACACTATAAATCCACTAAACAACACTATAAATCCACTGAATAACACTATAAATCCACTAAACAACACTATAAATCCACTAAACACTATAAATCCACTAAACAACACTATAAATCCACTAAACAACACTATAAATCCACTAAATAACACTATAAATCCACTAAACACTATAAATCCACTGAATAACACTATAAATCCACTAAACAACACTATAAATCCACTAAATAACACTATAAATCCACTAAACAACACTATAAATCCACTAAACAACACTATAAATCCACTAAATAACACTATAAATCCACTAAATAACACTATAAATCCACTGAACAACACTATAAATCCACTGAATAACACTATAAATCCACTGAATAACACTATAAATCCACTGAATAACACTATAAATCCACTAAATAACACTATAAATCCACTAAATAACACTATAAATCCACTGAATAACACTATAAATCCACTAAACAACACTATAAATCCACTAAACAACACTATAAATCCACTAAATAACACTATAAATCCACTAAATAACACTATAAATCCACTAAATAACACTATAAATCCACTGAATAACACTATAAATCCACTAAACACTATAAATCCACTGAATAACACTATAAATCCACTAAACACTATAAATCCACTAAACACTATAAATCCACTAAACAACACTATAAATCCACTAAATAACACTATAAATCCACTAAATAACACTATAAATCCACTAAACACTATAAATCCACTGAATAACACTATAAATCCACTGAATAACACTATAAATCCACTGAATAACACTATAAATCCACTGAATAACACTATAAATCCACTAAATAACACTATAAATCCACTGAATAACACTATAAATCCACTAAACAACACTATAAATCCACTAAATAACACTATAAATCCACTAAATAACACTATAAATCCACTAAACACTATAAATCCACTGAATAACACTATAAATCCACTGAATAACACTATAAATCCACTAAACAACACTATAAATCCACTAAATAACACTATAAATCCACTAAACACTATATAGTGTTGTTTAGTGGATTTATAGTGTTGTTTAGTGGATTTATAGTGTTATTTAGTGGATTTATAGTGTTGTTTAGTGGATTTATAGTGTTGTTTAGTGGATTTATAGTGTTATTTAGTGGATTTATAGTGTTATTCAGTGGATTTATAGTGTTGTTTAGTGGATTTATAGTGTTATTTAGTGGATTTATAGTGTTATTCAGTGGATTTATAGTGTTTAGTGGATTTATAGTTTTTATTTAGTGGATTTATAGTGTTATTCAGTGGATTTATAGTGTTGTTTAGTGGATTTATAGTGTTATTTAGTGGATTTATAGTGTTGTTCAGTGGATTTATAGTGTTTAGTGGATTTATAGTGTTATTCAGTGGATTTATAGTGTTGTTTAGTGGATTTATAGTGTTATTCAGTGGATTTATAGTGTTGTTTAGTGGATTTATAGTGTTATTCAGTGGATTTATAGTGTTATTCAGTGGATTTATAGTGTTGTTTAGTGAATAACACTATAAATCCACTAAATAACACTATAAATCCACTAAACAACACTATAAATCCACTGAATAACACTATAAATCCACTAAATAACACTATAAATCCACTAAACAACACTATAAATCCACTAAATAACACTATAAATCCACTAAACACTATAAATCCACTAAACAACACTATAAATCCACTAAACAACACTATAAATCCACTAAATAACACTATAAATCCACTAAATAACACTATAAATCCACTGAATAACACTATAAATCCACTAAACACTATAAATCCACTGAATAACACTATAAATCCACTGAATAACACTATAAATCCACTAAACAACACTATAAATCCACTAAACAACACTATAAATCCACTAAATAACACTATAAATCCACTAAATAACACTATAAATCCACTGAATAACACTATAAATCCACTAAATAACACTATAAATCCACTGAATAACACTATAAATCCACTAAACACTATAAATCCACTGAATAACACTATAAATCCACTAAACACTATAAATCCACTGAATAACACTATAAATCCACTAAACACTATAAATCCACTAAACACTATAAATCCACTAAACAACACTATAAATCCACTAAATAACACTATAAATCCACTAAATAACACTATAAATCCACTAAATAACACTATAAATCCACTAAACAACACTATAAATCCACTAAATAACACTATAAATCCACTAAACACTATAAATCCACTAAACAACACTATAAATCCACTAAACAACACTATAAATCCACTAAATAACACTATAAATCCACTAAATAACACTATAAATCCACTGAATAACACTATAAATCCACTAAACACTATAAATCCACTGAATAACACTATAAATCCACTGAATAACACTATAAATCCACTAAACAACACTATAAATCCACTAAACAACACTATAAATCCACTAAATAACACTATAAATCCACTAAATAACACTATAAATCCACTGAATAACACTATAAATCCACTAAATAACACTATAAATCCACTGAATAACACTATAAATCCACTGAATAACACTATAAATCCACTAAATAACACTATAAATCCACTAAACACTATAAATCCACTAAACAACACTATAAATCCACTAAATAACACTATAAATCCACTAAATAACACTATAAATCCACTAAACACTATAAATCCACTGAATAACACTATAAATCCACTGAATAACACTATAAATCCACTAAACACTATAAATCCACTGAATAACACTATAAATCCACTGAATAACACTATAAATCCACTAAACAACACTATAAATCCACTAAACACTATAAATCCACTAAATAACACTATAAATCCACTAAATAACACTATAAATCCACTAAACACTATAAATCCACTAAATAACACTATAAATCCACTAAATAACACTATAAATCCACTAAACACTATAAATCCACTGAATAACACTATAAATCCACTAAATAACACTATAAATCCACTAAACACTATAAATCCACTAAATAACACTATAAATCCACTGAACAACACTATAAATCCACTGAATAACACTATAAATCCACTGAATAACACTATAAATCCACTGAATAACACTATAAATCCACTAAATAACACTATAAATCCACTAAATAACACTATAAATCCACTGAATAACACTATAAATCCACTAAACAACACTATAAATCCACTAAACAACACTATAAATCCACTAAATAACACTATAAATCCACTAAATAACACTATAAATCCACTAAATAACACTATAAATCCACTAAACACTATAAATCCACTGAATAACACTATAAATCCACTAAACACTATAAATCCACTGAATAACACTATAAATCCACTAAACACTATAAATCCACTGAATAACACTATAAATCCACTAAACACTATAAATCCACTAAACACTATAAATCCACTAAACAACACTATAAATCCACTAAATAACACTATAAATCCACTAAATAACACTATAAATCCACTAAACACTATAAATCCACTGAATAACACTATAAATCCACTGAATAACACTATAAATCCACTGAATAACACTATAAATCCACTAAACACTATAAATCCACTGAATAACACTATAAATCCACTAAATAACACTATAAATCCACTGAATAACACTATAAATCCACTAAATAACACTATAAATCCACTAAATAACACTATAAATCCACTAAACACTATAAATCCACTGAATAACACTATAAATCCACTGAATAACACTATAAATCCACTAAACAACACTATAAATCCACTAAATAACACTATAAATCCACTAAACACTATATAGTGTTGTTTAGTGGATTTATAGTGTTGTTTAGTGGATTTATAGTGTTTAGTGGATTTATAGTGTTATTTAGTGGATTTATAGTGTTGTTTAGTGGATTTATAGTGTTATTCAGTGGATTTATAGTGTTTAGTGGATTTATAGTGTTGTTTAGTGGATTTATAGTGTTATTTAGTGGATTTATAGTGTTGTTTAGTGGATTTATAGTGTTGTTTAGTGGATTTATAGTATTTAGTGGATTTATAGTGTTATTCAGTGGATTTATAGTGTTGTTTAGTGGATTTATAGTGTTATTTAGTGGATTTATAGTGTTATTCAGTGGATTTATAGTGTTTAGTGGATTTATAGTTTTTATTTAGTGGATTTATAGTGTTATTCAGTGGATTTATAGTGTTGTTTAGTGGATTTATAGTGTTATTTAGTGGATTTATAGTGTTGTTCAGTGGATTTATAGTGTTTAGTGGATTTATAGTGTTATTCAGTGGATTTATAGTGTTGTTTAGTGGATTTATAGTGTTATTCAGTGGATTTATAGTGTTGTTTAGTGGATTTATAGTGTTATTCAGTGGATTTATAGTGTTATTCAGTGGATTTATAGTGTTGTTTAGTGAATAACACTATAAATCCACTAAATAACACTATAAATCCACTAAACAACACTATAAATCCACTGAATAACACTATAAATCCACTAAATAACACTATAAATCCACTAAACAACACTATAAATCCACTGAATAACACTATAAATCCACTAAATAACACTATAAATCCACTAAACAACACTATAAATCCACTAAATAACACTATAAATCCACTAAACACTATAAATCCACTAAACAACACTATAAATCCACTAAACAACACTATAAATCCACTAAATAACACTATAAATCCACTAAATAACACTATAAATCCACTGAATAACACTATAAATCCACTAAACACTATAAATCCACTGGATAACACTATAAATCCACTGAATAACACTATAAATCCACTAAACAACACTATAAATCCACTAAACAACACTATAAATCCACTAAATAACACTATAAATCCACTAAATAACACTATAAATCCACTGAATAACACTATAAATCCACTAAATAACACTATAAATCCACTGAATAACACTATAAATCCACTGAATAACACTATAAATCCACTAAATAACACTATAAATCCACTAAATAACACTATAAATCCACTAAACACTATAAATCCACTGAATAACACTATAAATCCACTGAATAACACTATAAATCCACTAAACACTATAAATCCACTGAATAACACTATAAATCCACTGAATAACACTATAAATCCACTAAACAACACTATAAATCCACTAAATAACACTATAAATCCACTAAATAACACTATAAATCCACTAAATAACACTATAAATCCACTGAATAACACTATAAATCCACTGAATAACACTATAAATCCACTAAATAACACTATAAATCCACTAAACACTATAAATCCACTAAACAACACTATAAATCCACTAAATAACACTATAAATCCACTAAATAACACTATAAATCCACTAAACACTATAAATCCACTGAATAACACTATAAATCCACTGAATAACACTATAAATCCACTAAACACTATAAATCCACTGAATAACACTATAAATCCACTGAATAACACTATAAATCCACTAAACAACACTATAAATCCACTAAACACTATAAATCCACTAAATAACACTATAAATCCACTAAATAACACTATAAATCCACTAAACACTATAAATCCACTAAATAACACTATAAATCCACTAAATAACACTATAAATCCACTAAACACTATAAATCCACTGAATAACACTATAAATCCACTAAATAACACTATAAATCCACTAAACACTATAAATCCACTAAATAACACTATAAATCCACTAAATAACACTATAAATCCACTGAACAACACTATAAATCCACTGAATAACACTATAAATCCACTGAATAACACTATAAATCCACTGAATAACACTATAAATCCACTAAATAACACTATAAATCCACTAAATAACACTATAAATCCACTGAATAACACTATAAATCCACTAAACAACACTATAAATCCACTAAACAACACTATAAATCCACTAAATAACACTATAAATCCACTAAATAACACTATAAATCCACTAAATAACACTATAAATCCACTAAACACTATAAATCCACTGAATAACACTATAAATCCACTAAACACTATAAATCCACTGAATAACACTATAAATCCACTAAACACTATAAATCCACTAAACACTATAAATCCACTAAACAACACTATAAATCCACTAAATAACACTATAAATCCACTAAATAACACTATAAATCCACTAAACACTATAAATCCACTGAATAACACTATAAATCCACTGAATAACACTATAAATCCACTGAATAACACTATAAATCCACTAAACACTATAAATCCACTGAATAACACTATAAATCCACTAAATAACACTATAAATCCACTAAACAACACTATAAATTCACTGAATAACACTATAAATCCACTAAACACTATAAATCCACTGAATAACACTATAAATCCACTGAATAACACTATAAATCCACTAAACAACACTATAAATCCACTAAACACTATAAATCCACTAAATAACACTATAAATCCACTAAATAACACTATAAATCCACTAAACACTATAAATCCACTGAATAACACTATAAATCCACTAAATAACACTATAAATCCACTAAACACTATAAATCCACTGAATAACACTATAAATCCACTAAAAGCCAAACCTCTCCAATAACCTGGTGGTGCTTTAAGCCTGGGACCGCAGGTAGGAGGATTCTTCCCCAAGCAGTAACGATGATGGACTAAGTTCAGGTGCTGGAACACTTGTCTGTCTATCAAGCAGTTTGCCGTGCACAGTGTTACGGCGGGACTGACCTGGTGGGAGTCGTGGTTAAGGTGGCGAACCACATGGTGCATCCGGTGTGGTTGCGCAGAGCGTACGGGACAAACGGCTGCCTCCGCTTCGACATCTTTACGTCTGCTGGAAAACAAAGCAAAAAGCCAGTCATGGAGATGACGGTGTGTGTGTGTGTGTGTGTGTGTGTGTGTGTGTGTGTGTGTGTGTGTGTGTGTGTGTCACATGAACATATCGGTGAACTGTCTGAGCTGCTGTAGAGCATGCAATGCAGCTAACAGCACCACCTCTCAGCCCTGCTGGCTTTTCTTAAAATAAAGAACTTTCCCCCCCCCCAGTGTTTCCAACAATGTCACATCATAAATAACCTCTGTTTCTTCTCATCAGAGGATCTAATCAATCTCATGACATTAAACGCAACTAGAGGAGGAGAAAAATAAGAAAACATGCACAAACACACAAAAACAACATCTGGTTGAGTGGTTTTGGGGACACTAGACAGACACACAGTCCTCTGCATCCCTGCAGTTTATTTTAGCAGATGGAAAACTAAAGACAATATGCAAGACGTCACACACTAACATGAGAACTACAGGACACAACCTGCTCAGATTGGGTTCACACACACTCTGCAAAGAACACAGGAAAATATTGGGACACTGCTTATAATGTGTGTTAACTTTTCAATCAGCTCAGAAACAGAAAATTCTCCGTTTGAGGAAGACTCCAGAAAAACATCCCAAAGATTAGAAAAGATGAAGATCATGATGAGGAACCTTTTCATCATGAATTCAGAAATACTGATGAGCAGAGGAAGCATCCAGCTTCACATCTGTCTGCACCTGAAAACAGCTGCAGCGGTTAGAGAGGAAATACCAGAGCAGCTGGGAAACACCTTCCTCATCGTCATCATCACAACTCCTCTCAACGAGCTTCAAAGTTTCAAATCAGCAAATAACATTTAAATAAGATCTTCCCACAGTGTCCAAACATTTCAGATACATGGTTACGTCACACCTACAGCAGCCACACACACCAGGCGGTGTACGACAAAGCAAGCTGGACACAGCCGGACCCAAAGCAAAGTCCAGACTGAGACATAAAACCACATAAAAGATGGTTTTTCATTCATTTCATGCAGATCTGGATAATATCCCCATAAAAGCACCAACGGCAGGTGTTTTTTCTTTCATATTTTAAACATTTAGGAGCTAAATCTGATGTTTTCCATGTGATGCATTCACCTGGAAACAAAATCAACTAAACAAACACAAGATATTTTATTTCTAAAAAATAAAAAAAAGAAAAAAAACTCTTTCTTCAACAATATTTTACAAAACTACCGTTTCTTTTTAAGTTTTCTGAGCTCATTTTTCCAACGCATTCAGGACGCGTCCACCTTCAGACTAACGAAGGAGAAGCTGGAATCCCTTCAGTCCGACAGGCTGAATGTTTCGCGCTAAAAGCCGACAGTTTCCTCAACCTGCTGTTGCTTTGGAGTACACCCCTCTAAACATGCAGCAGAAAATTAAAAAGCCGCTCATGCCGGTCAAGTGAAAACACAAAAACTAAAAAAAGTCCAGTCATCACGGCTAAAAATCGGCAGAATCACTGAACGCATGGTCAGTGATCACGTCCCGGCAGAAGAAGCACCAGATGGGTTCTTGCAGCATGGCTGCAGGCCTGCAGCGGTGGAGGTCCCAGGTGGGTTTGCAGCTCCTTAAAGTGTTCATGCCTGTGCACAACATCACACGGTGCACACCGTGTTTTTCTGACTGGTTTAGGCGGCTTTTTCCTGGTTTTATAAAACTATACAGATATTCAGGTGTGAAAAGATTAAACCTTTCATGTCTAGTCAAGCAATTATATATTTATTATATATTATTTATTATATCTTTATTTTCATATAACTTATTTCTATTAATTTATTGTGATTTATCTAAATATCATTTAGTTTTATTTTATTAGTGGTGGGACTTTAATGCGTTAATTAGTTAATTAATTATAGAAACATCAACGCCTTAAAAAAAAAAAAAATCGTATTTAATGGTGGAACGTTTGTCAGTGCATAATTTCCTTGTATACTGATTACACTGATGCGTACGGTACCTTTGCTACTAACTCACTATATTTATGGATGTTTCAGGCCCTTCAGTAAGTTTATTTAAAGACAAAGCGAACATCAACATATCTAGCATCTTTAATGGTGACATCAGGGACTCTTGGTGGGTAGCTGCAGAAAAGTGTGTAGGACTACAATTCTGCCTCCTGGTCCCAACCCTGACAACTATTTAAAGATCAGCTGAACTATTTAAAGACAAAGCGAACATCAACCCTTCAGCTGGATCAGCTGAAGGCTTTTCAGGGCATATTTAGGACAGCCCAGTAATAGAGAGTTACAGTAATCTAGTCTCGAAGTAACAAAAGCGTGAACCAGTTTTTCTGCATCACTCCGAGACAGAATGTCCCTAATTTTGGCTATATTACGTAAATGAAAGAAGGCTGTTTTAGTAACCTGCTTAATATGTGGGCCAAAGGACAGGTCAGGGTCAAATATTACTCCAAGGTTTCTCACTGTAGCACTGGAAGCTAAAGTAATGCCATCCAGGTTCATTACAAAACCGGAAAATTTAGCTGAGTTTTTCAGATCCAACGAGAATTACTTCAGTCTTATCTGAGTTTAAGAGGAGAAAATTTCTAGACATCCAAGTCTTTATGTCTATGAGACAATTTTGTAGCCTATTGGGCTGATTTGTTTCATCTGGTTTAAAGGATAAATATATCTGAGTATCATCTGCCTAACAATGAAAGTTTATTCCATGCTGTCTAATAATTTTGCCTAAAGGGAGCATATATAGCGTGAAGAGTATTGGTCCAAGTACAGAACCTTGAGGAACTCCATGACTTACTGTAGTTTGGGAGGAGGACTTGTCATTTACATGAACGAACTGAAGTCTATCAGATAAATATGATTTAAACCAGCTTAACGCTGTACCTGTAATTCCAATCACCTGTTCTAGTCTTTGTAACAGAATGTTATGATCGACTGTATCAAATGCAGCACTAAGATCAAGCAAGATAAGTACGGACACAAGTCCTTTGTCTGAGGCCATAAGAAGGTCATTAGTAACTTTCACCAATGCTGTCTCAGTGCTATGATGAGCTCTAAATCCTGACTGAAACTCCTCGCATAAATTATTTCTGCTTAGATGGGCATGTAGCTGAGCTGAAACTATTTTCTCCAGAATTTTGGACATAAACGGGAGGTTAGATATAGGTCTATAATTTGCTATCACCTCTGGATCCAGAGATTGCTTTTTAAATAAAGGCTTGATTACAGCAGTTTTAAATGATTGTGGTACATATCCTGTCACTAAAGACATATTGATAAGATTTAGTAGTGATGTATTAATTAAAGGGAAAATGTCCTTAAAGAGGCTCGTTGGGAGAGGGTCTAAGATACAGGTGGATGGTTTAGATGAAGCTATTATTTTAGTTAATTCAGAGGGTTGGACAGGACAGAAACTATTTAGACACAAGTCAGATCCTGGTTCTAAGGATGCTTCGGAGACCACAACAGGCTCAACATTATAGGTAGAAGGAAGAGTATTGTGAATTTGATCTCTAATGGTATCAATTTTATTCCTGAAAAAATACATGAAATCATCACAGCTAAGTGAGAAAGGAATACATGGCTCCACAGCGCTCCGGCTCCTAGTAAGCCTAGCTACAGTGCTGAAAAGAAACCGAGGGTTGTTTTTGTTTTCCTCTATCAATGATGAATAATAAGCTGTTCTTGCCGTACGTAAGGCTTTTTTGTATACGATTAAACTTTCTTTCCAGGTTAAGTGAGACTCCTCTAGTCCTGATGAACGCCATCTGTTTTCCAAACGCCTTGATGCCTGTTTTAGAGCTCGAAGCTGGGAATTAAACCAGGGAGCCTTCATACTCTTACCTAATTTCTTCTTCTTTAGGGGGGCAACATTATCCAAGGTTGTACGTATTGAAGCTGTTATAGTATCAGCATGTTGATCAATCTGAGCAGGAGTAAGGCTTAAAGGGGGACTCTCAGTCATGCTAACACATGGTAGATGTGAAAAAATTGATTCAATTGATTGTTCAAATTTTGTAATATTATTGTCTGATAAACATCTACTATAGTAGAATTTATTTTTGGTCAGTGAGTAATCAAATAAAGTGAATTCAAAGGTTAATAAGAAGTGATCAGACAAGACAGGGTTTTGAGGAAATACTTTGAGCTTATTAGTCTCAATACCATATGTTAGAACAAGATCAAGAGTATGACCATGAGAGTGAGTGGCTCCATTGACATTTTGTGAAAACCCAATTGAGTTTAGAATAGAGCTAAAGGAAATGTTTAAACTATCATTTTCATGGTCAACATGAATATTAAAATCACCTAGTACAATGACCTTATCAGTAGTCAGCACTAACTCAGACAAGAGATCAGAGAATTCGGTCAGAAACTCGGAGTAAGGTCCAGGTGGGCGATACACTAATGCTAAAAGGAGCGGTTTCTCTGAATTCCATTTTGGATGAGATAAATTTAATGTCAGGAATTCAAAGGATTTATAGTTAGTTTTGTGCTTAGGATTAATTAAAAATTCCAAAGGCCACACTTTATTGTCTTATTTTCAGATTTTATTAGATCCATTGTTTTTATTTTTATGAGGTTTTCACGATTAACCCCAGAAGTGTTTTTGTGTTGTTTAATTCTTACTGCTGGGAAGTTGTATAAGGTCGGAATGGGGTTTTGGGTGGGCGGCGGCAGGTGGGAAGCTGCAGAAAAGTGTGTAGGACTACAATTCTGCCTCTACCCACCAAGAGTCCCCGATGTCACCATTAAAGATGCTAGATGTGTTAATGCTCCCTTTAGGCAAAATTATTAGACAGCATGGAATAAACTTTCATTGTTAGGCAGATGATACTCAGATATATTTATCCTTTAAACCAGATGAAACAAATCAGCCCAATAGGCTACAAAATTGTCTCATAGACATAAAGACTTGGATGTCTAGAAATTTTCTCCTCTTAAACTCAGATAAGACTGAAGTAATTCTCGTTGGATCTGAAAAACTCAGAGCTAAATTTTCCGGTTTTCTAATGAACCTGGATGAAACTTTTATAAAGTTAAAATCACTGTAACATGATGTAGTCGCTTGGTTAGAGAATAACTGGAGCTGCAGCTGGAAGTTAAAGGATTTAAAGTGATTTTTTAATTTTGGGTCTGTTCAGTTTTGGCCAGAATTTATTTTACTGTTTTAAAAGTTAAATGCATTTTTCCAGAAATTTATAGAGCTTGAGTTTATTATATTAATCTCTTTTACTATCATTTGATTTAATCATCCCTTAAAATCAATTTAAACAAAAAAAATGCTGCTTACAATTAAAATGTGATCAATCAAGATGAATTATTTATAAAGCCTGTCATTATTTAGATTAATTTTTTTTTAATCGAGTCCAACTCCTAATTTCATTTTACTCTAATATTTTTTTTTATTATTTTCCTTCAATTCTTTTCCTGTTTTTATATAATAATAAATAAATTGAGATACGAACACGGCGAGTTAAAAGCGGCCTGTGTGTTGATATCCAGTTGCTAGCGTATGATGCAGCGCTGGAAAGTGAAGCTCCGCTGCAGCATGATGCTCTGGACAGGAACACAAAGTTATCGCTGCTGCTGGGCTTCAACAGCTCCAGGAATGCAGATAACCAATAACACGCTAAGAGTCAGAAACGTGCATTTCAGAGTTCGGCAAGGTGCAAAGTTCTCTAAGAGCCACTTCAGAGTAAAATTTCACACTGATTGTTTTAACTTTAAGTCTCCTTATGTGGGTCTTCTATTTAAATTTATTTCATATGTTTCATTTGAACAGATTTTAATTCCATACTGAGCATTTTGGACAGTGGTTGCTGTTTTTAAGCTGTCTGACTGTGTGGTCTGATCACCTTTATTATCAAGATGAATAAAGTTCCATCTTCCTGTCCATCTAGCTGAGAGCATAAAGTTACAGAAAGCAAACAGCTGATCTAATGGATGGAAAGGCAGACAAACCTGTCCAGAGACATAATCAGCAAAAAGCCCCCATTTGTTTTCTATAATATTTTATTAAATCCAGCACCTGTGATGTTGGCTGAGTTCTACGTTTGGGTGTGATGACTGAGGCTTGTTGGAGAAGCTAAACTCTGAACTGTACCTCTGGAGTGAATCTGCTGCTCGAGGCAGGTCAAGCTGGCTGTGCTCCTAGTTCTAAGGTGAGCCAGAGGCGCACCTGACAGAGAGAGAAAGTTACAGCACAACAGGGACACATGCAGAGGCAACACACAACAGGGTTAAAAGGTTCAGAAAAACATCAGTCGTCTGAGCAGAGATGACTCAGGGAGGAAGGACTGCTGCGCACAGGGTTGAAGTCCAACCACAGGCGGCACTGCAACACCTCCATGTCTGCTGACACAATGATGAGGGGCGTGGCTCAGAATGATGCTCCCAAAACCTCATTAGATCCAGTTTACTGACAGGAGATGTGGAAACCATTTAGATGGAGAGCTGAGACACTGGACTGGAGTTGGTTAAAGGAGCAGCATGTGACCAAACTAGTGGTCAATGACATAAAAATGTAACTTATTACAGTTTGTTATCACTTTACTGAAGAATTTTGGCCACTGATGGCCACCGTCCATCTACAGCCGTGCTTAGTGTTGCATGTTATTGCTATTCCAGTGTTTTTCCACTAGGTGTCAGTAATTCTCACGCACACCTTTAAAGCAAAAAGGCTTGAAGGGGAAAGTTGTTGTTTCCAGCTTTCAGCTGATGTGAAAGATTCAGCAACATGAAGGAGGGTTTTTATTAACAGCTGGTGGTGAGGAAACATGGAAGTCTAAAAAACACGTGACATATAAAGACACAGACGCTAAATCCCAGCATGGATGAGATTCCTTGTTAGGTATAAATTAACAAACCCAAAACGAACCTTTTTGGGTTTTTTGTCACTTTGAGAACAAAAGGAAAGTTTTTTTTGTTCTGCGGAGTAAGTAACACGCCTAATGCGGAATACTTATGGTTCAGTAACGGACTGGCTACTTCTGTGTGGGCCTGATTTGATCCAGATGTCAGCTGCTGACCCGGATGTGGATCATGGCGAGAGGTTGTGGTCCATACATGGTCAAAATATTAAAAGCTCACCTAGAAAAAGTTCCAGTAATTTCATTGTGGAGGGAAAAATAACTGAGTTTTGGCAGCCATATCTGGGCCATATCTGGGCCAAATGAAACAGCAGATGTGGGCCATATCTGGGCCATATCTGGGCCAAAAGAAACAGCAGATGTGGGCCATATCTGGGCCATATGTGGGCCAAAAGAAACGGCAGATGTGGGCCATATCTGGGCCATATGTGGGCCAAATGAAACTGCAGATGTGGGCCTTATATGGGCCATATCTGGGCCAAATGAAACTGCAGATGTGGGCCTTATATGGGCCATATCTGGGCCAAATGAAATGGCAGATGTGGGCCTTATATGGGCCATATCTGGGCCAAATGAAATGGCAGATGTGGGCCATATGTGTGGATGTGGGAACAAGACCTCTTGAAATTAATTATTATTATATACTACAATATTGAATTTCCCTTTGGGGATTAATAAAGTATTTAATGAACATGAAGTATTTCATGTTCATTTCATATCTGGGCCAAAAGAAACTGCCGATGTGGGCCGTAACTGGGCTAAAAAATGCAAATGTACCCCCTTTTTGGGGATACACGTTATTGAGTATTTGACAGAAATAACAATAACAATAATAATAATAATAATAATAATAATAATAATAATAATAATAATAATAATAATAATGTTATTGATAATGTTTCAATACTGAAGCAACAGAATGAACCTGTAAAAACTCAAATTTGTGTAGGAAAACATCTCTTTAAATGATCAACATCTAAGTTACCAAGAAAGGCTTTTCACATTCAGAAAGAGAAACGGGTCAGTTGTGTCAGGTTGCTTCTGGCTCTGTGTTTGAAGGAGCCAAGAGGAGGTGTTGCACTGCTGCCTGCACAGCTGATGAAGGTTGGAAAGTGTAAAGCATGTTGAGAAAAGGTGAGCAGAAGTCCTTCCTGCACTGTAGGGATGTACAGGTGAATGTGTCAACTTAAATAAAGAAGACCAGGACAGGTTTGTATGAGGAGTCTGTTTCTCATTTGTATAAGCAGACCGATGAGCGGCACACTGTAGGAGCCGCTGATCCAGCTTCTTCACACGATAAAAGTACAATTATAACAGATCTCCTTTAGTCTGCAGTTAGCTGTGAAACTTCACACCAGCTCATATCATTCTGCTCATTTCAGTCAGTGATTAAATTTTGGGAAGTTTACATGATTCAGTGTACAAAGAATGTTGTTTTTTCTCATCACTGTTGATCTCCTGCCGCTGCAGAGACGGTGACTTCCTCATGTGGTTGATCTTTGTTTCTTTCACTGCTACGCTCTGCATTAACTGGTGGTTTTGTTCATACTGAGTGTGACTGGAACTCACTCTGTCCAAAGCTGGGTGGGTCAACTGAGGAGCCGATCCAGGGTAGTGGGGGTGAAGACTTGGGGGTCTGCTCCTCCTCCTTACAGTAGTCGGCCATCCAGGAGCTCTTGGTCGTTTTGTATTGTTCTGGGAGCGGCAGACAAAGATGTTTAAGATGTTTAACACTTTTAAATCCATTAAATGACACCGTGTAGTTTGATGTTCCCTCCTTTCATTTACCAAGCAGGACAGAAGTGATGTTGACATCCAGCCTCTGCTTGGCTCTTATCCCCATCTTGAAACGTGGAGGGTGGAGCCGACCAGCCGCCTGCTGCTGCCAATTTAGGACGCAGGGCCATGGCTCGATGACGGGCTCCCAACCTGTCACACACAGAAAGAATGGGATATTGACCTGATCTGAACCAGAATGAAGTTTTCAGTAAAAATGTAAGCATGATTACCAGAAAGCTCTCTGTTGTAGTAGTCTCCAGACAGAGTGAAGCTGGCGTTTCCTTCCTGGGTGGAACCAATACGCTGCAGCACATAAAGTCCTGCAATTACAAAAGCCCTTTTCAGACCCAACATCCAGATCATCAGCACCTTCATTAGTTCTATGACCGTCAGACATTCAGGGTTGACTCAACGTTGGGTCATGTCACCGGAACAGCTCATATCAGCAGGTCAAGCGTGGACTTTCCTCCTGTTCCATATATTTTAACTATTAATCTTGACATTTTCTTGGTTCATGTCTTGGATGACATGAAGAGTAGCCTAGAAGCCAGCACAATTCAGTTCTACAAGCAGTCTTTTTCTATCCTACCAGAAACAAGAAAAATGGGCGCCTCATTGGCTTTTATAATGAACGTGTTTTAGAATTTTTTAAAAATTTTTACAGGAAATCCCAGCAAGGTAAAATATGTCTTTCATAAGACAGACTAGTTTATACAGTCAATTAGATGGCGGCACCGTGCCACGAATCAGCTGCTAAGCAGAAAAGACAACATGCTAACGGATCACCTAACTGCATTAGCTTGGTAGTAGCAAAATGACTAATGACTTAGTTGGCTGTCAGGTTCAGTATAGTAGTTATCAGCTTCTCAATGCTGGTCAGGACCGTGTCTCATCTAGTGGTTAACAGCTAGTTAAGTAGCTAGTCCAGTGCTAACATGATCTTTTCCTTGCTAATAGAAAGCACAGGGAGCATCAGGCCTTGTAAGTCAACAGCCAAAGGAAGCTAGTTGTTAGCCTCGCCAATGCTTCTCAATGCTGGCCAGGACCATGTCTAATCTAGTGGTTAACTGCTAGTTAGTAGCTAGTCCAGTGCTAACATGATCTTTTCCTTGCTAATAGAAAGCACAGGGAGCATCAGGCCTTGTAAGTCAACAGCCAAAGGAAGCTAGTTGTTAGCCTCGCCAATGCTACACTCATCCAGGGGAACTGATAACACAAAGAGAAACTGCATTAGACACAGAAATGACATTTGCCACCACTGGCCACTCATGTAGGAGCGCAGGCTTAAAACTGATGGATCAGTCGCTGGCTTCATGATGGACATGACCCCCTGGTGCATGTTTAAAGCCACCACTGGATCCCCTGGATGTTTAAACCCATTAGATTTAAATGGAAAGCGTGTCCAAACTTTGGACTGTTACTATGTACATGATAGTTGCTACGTTTTCCCGAGGTTTAATCCACTTTGTGCCGATGAACAGCAGATTTACAAGAACTGGGAGGCTGTAAGGTGACACTTTAGTCTGGACCCAGGTCGCTCTGAGGCCTCTGGATGTAGAAGCTTGAGCTGATTGAGTGGTCAGACTTACTGGAGAAGGTGAGCTCTGCCAGCGGTATGTCACAGTCCAAACAGTCATCGATGAAACAGATGCAGACGCTCTCAGCCTTGATTTCTACCCCAGACAGAGGAGCCGAGTGGCTGCTGCTGCTGCCGGAACCGGCCCTGGTTCTAGGATGCCCCGCCACGTTCTCAGCGTTCTCCAGCAGCCATGTGGCGGCCTGGTCCAGCTGGCCTGGAGGACAAATACATCCCTGTTTACATAACTTTTCAACAACTAACACCCATGCGAGGTCCAGACTATTTGGAGTGAACAACAGAGCGTAAAAAGCTTCTTCACCTTTGCAGTGAGCAAGAGCTGCTCTGCAGTCCTCTTTCCTGAAACCGAGGTCCTGTAAGTGGCCCAGCTGGGTTTCTGAAGGTGGAAAAGGTCGCATTGTGAGGAGTTTTTATAAGAACTGGAATGATAACTAAACATCAGCTTGTATCTAAATCTCATTTTCTTTCTGAGCTCAGTCAGACTTTTAAATGAAAAACCTGTTCTGTCCTTTAAGAAAAAAAAATCTGTTTTTTGGTGAAACTGTTTATCAAAACATCTTCTCTGCTTTATTTCAGCAATAAAGGATCATTAGTTTTATTCTTTTCTGCTCTATTGTTGGTCTTCAGCTGCTCCTGATCGTTCATTTAAGCTCTCTGATTGGTGGAAAGTTTGACAGGAAGTGTCTTCATCGTCATGTCCAGGTGAAAATAGAGGTCTCTTAGCAACACACGGTAGTGATGGTGATGAAGATGTGATGAATAATAATGTTACCATTGATCCTTGTGGATTTATCATATATTCTGAGTCAACACTACATTTTTACTACTACTACACTACTACTTTTTATTATTTTCATAAACGATATTTGTAATTTCTCAGACATATTTAAATGTGTTATATTTGCTGATGATACTATTTTAGTTTGTTCAGGCAAAAAATTAAATGAGCTCCTATCATTAATAGAAAAAGAACAGATTTTATTCAAAACCTGGTTTGACAGAAATAAGTTGTCACTGAATGTATCTGAAACTAAATTCATGATATTTGGAAGGAAAAAAGAGTCGCTTAAAAAGGTCAAATTAACAATAGATGGGACTGAAATTGAGTTTTTGATGTGACATTTCTAAGGGTTCTAATAGATTCTAAATGAACCTGGAAAGACCATGTACATTACATAAAGGTTAAAATCTCAAAAATACTTGATATCTTGTACAAAACTAAAGATTTATTACCAAAAACAAGCATTGTCTATAATCTATTGTAACTTAATACTTCCGTATATGTCATACTGTGTTGAACTGTGGGGCGGCGCCCACAAGACAACTCTGAATGACATTATTCTATTACAAAAACGTGCCATACGCTTGATAAATAATGTTGGTTATTATGATCACACACATCCATTATTTATTAAATCAAAACTCATGAAATTTGATGATTTAGTTTACAATAAGACTATACAAGTTATGTTTAAGGCTAAACAAAATGTTCTTCCAGAAGGTGTCCAAAGTTACTTTAAGCTTCAGGAGACTAAATATAACTTTAGAAGACTGTTGTAAATTTATTGTTCCAAAATCTAGAACGGGGTGAAACAAAGATGCTTGTCCATTCGGGGGTTCAACTGTGGAATAAACTCAGTAATAAGGTAAAAAAAATCTTTATTTCTATTTAAAAGATTATGTATCAGTTTATTTTAGAGAGATATGCAACTTTATAAATGATTTTTCTTTATAAAAGTCACACATTGTGTATGTAATGCATCTGCTTTTGTTATTTGTATAATTTAAGGTAACTCTACTTGTAAGTTGACATTATTAGGCATACAAGCTTTGCTTCTGCCTATTTTATTTTTGTTTTACTTGATTCTTTTTTTGTAAATGGATAAACTGATTGTGACTGATACAAACAAAACAAACTAATTAACTATTTTGAGGCAGGATTATAAACTGCCTGGAAAACTTCCTTAAATCATCTAAAAGCTATCATATACAATGGGAGTTTTTTCCTTCCCACTGTCGCCGCGTGCAGCTCAGGATGGGGGATTGGATCCAAGTCATGACTCGATGCAATCAGTTGGTTTCTATTATAGGATATGTATGAATTGAAATGATGTGTATGTAAAGTGTCCTGGGACAACATTGTTGTGAAGTGGCGCTATACAAATAAAGTTGAATTTAATTGAATTGAATTAAAAATTGTTCACAATATAAATGACAGGGTTTGCTGTAGATCTGGAGGAGTTTTGTTCATTCTAAGAGCATCTGAGTCTTAAAACAGAAGCCGCATGTCACGTCCTCCTCTCTTACATTTTCCCTTTGTCTTTCCAATCATCCAGATCAAAGAAAATAGAGCCGTTAAGACTGGAAACCAGTCCACAAGCCATCATCTTCATACCTATGAGGGTTTGAGTCTTCTGCTTGAAGCTGTCTCTGGGTGGATGTGTGGCCTGAGTGGAGTCAGAGGGAGGTGGAGGTGCAGCTCCAGCTGCAGGGATGGACTTGGTGATGGCCAGGAAGAGCTGAATGTCGTTGTAGGAGAGTCGGATGTCCAGAGCAGGAAACTGGATCTGCCACAGAAGAACAGCCACGTCTCTCATTAAAGGATTACATTCACACAACGTTGTTCACAAGGAAACATGGTGAGACAACTTCTAAACTTCAGAAGCTTTATTTGTCCTTTGCGGAAGTTTCTCAGCTTAAAAAGGAAGGAATGAAATGTCGTCAGCAGAACTGCTGAGCGACTCCTGACCTCCAGCAGCGGCGGGATGTCCTCCACGTTGAAGGCGTCCAGGAGACCAGAGCTGCTTTGATACGTCGGGCTCCCGCACAGATCCACCTGAACGTTAACGGGGTCGATGATGGAGAGCGCCGTCTCCTGCTCGCTGCCCAGCCGACAGGAGAACACCTGCGGGGGACAGCAGACCCAGTCAGCCTCGTGCACACACTCCACCAGCACCAAACACCTGGTGCTGCGTTATGAGCTCAGTCTGCACTCGTTCAGCCAGCGTGAGAGGTCGAATCATGTCACCTCCACTCCGGCCAGGCTGCCAGAGAAGGGTCTGTCCAGCAGACGGGGCTTGTACGTCAGGACCGTGGTGCCTTTCAGGATGATGGCGTTGGTGTCCAGGCAGGACAAGTCCTCTACGACCACAAACTCAGTGCCTGAAATCAAAACAAAATATCGGCAGAAAATGTGAGAATGACGCTCGTTGCGTACTGTAGGAGAAGCGAGAACTGGGTTCTGGTTCTCCTGGATGCAAGAACAGGAACATGTTCATGTTGGTCCAGTTGAAACATCCTGTACTGGGTCGTGCACGTGGCTTCACATGCCACCTGTTTGTGTACTTTCAGCACCTGCTGACATGCAGAAGAGGCAACTTTCCGCTTCACACCCACGCGGAACGTCTGACTAATCCCACACGGCTTCTCGGAGCGTGGCGAGAAGAAAGTCCTGCTCGGCCCATGCTTGGAGAACGAGCCGAAACTCCCAAACCAAGAGAACAAAATGACGTCATTTGTGCTTCTGAGCTCGAGAACAAGAACAAAGTTCTCTCTTCTCTTCATGGAAACTCCAGCGAGACACATCTGTTCTCATGTTCTGAATCTGTTAAATGAATCCCAGAGAAACACAGGATCTGAAGAACAACAAACACCGACACGGAACAGCTCGGCTCTGGGGGGAGAAAAGGGATCCACATCAACAAACGTCTGCAGGATGAATCTCATTCATCAATCACTTCTTGTACAGTGAAGCAAACGAGTCGAAGTTGTGGGGGGCGCGCGATGCAGAGCGTTAGTTTGAGAAGATTCAGATGTAAAAATCTGGATTTGCTTTGGATGACTGATGGGGAAATGTCGAGTCAGGATCTGCTCTCACCCGTAACGTTGATCTTCACCTCCAGGTAGCGGTCCTGGTTGACCGGCACCGTGGACCTCTTGGTGACCACTCCACTCTTCACCGTCTTGGGCATGACGGCGCCTGTGCAGCCCGAGTCGGTGCTGGTGTTACTGGGCCAGCGCTGTCGAGACTCCGCGCCGCCCGCCGTCTTCTCGGCCGGCATGCGCAGGAAGTCCCGCACCAGCTGCAGCCAGTCGAAGATGAGAAACACCCGGAGGTTGTTCAGGACCACCGTGAAGCAGGACGAGTCTCGGGTGGACCTGTGGGAAGGCGGAACAGGACCTCGGTGAAAATCCGGCCTTGGGAACGCTTCGTTGGCTCAAACATTCCCACGTGTGCGGGTACCTGTAGTGCAGTTCCAGCTGCAGAGATGCACGGTTGGTCCCCGTCTTGGAGGGCTGCAGGATGCAGTCGAACACGTTGTGTCTGGCCCCGTCGGCACGCTTCTGCAGCCCGGTGTAGCGGGTGTCATACGCCAGCAGGGAGTGAGACACCAGGTTGACAGACTTGGATCCGTTGGAGAAACTCTCGAAGAGCAGCTTAGACTTCATGAAGTCAAACCTTGAAGAGGGAAAAGAAACTTCTGCTGGCATCTTTTTTTTTTTACTTTCAGCACTTTAAAATATCTGCCTGACTTCCCTGTGGGGAGGTTTTAAAGATGGGAATGTATTTTCTTCAATTCCCAAAGCACCCCGTAGGGTGCAACATGGAGGTTGTAAATAAAATACAGTCTCAGATTGGCCGTTTCCATGGCTACCAAATGCTTTTTAGACAACAAACAATTATAAGAGCAGGTAAACAAATTCTGCAAAATGATGGATCCAGTAAGACATGTAAACGTCCAAACAACGTCTCTACTGAAGCACAAAACTCTACGTTTCATCAGACCAGGAGAAATTCATGCTTCACGTCTGGAAAACATCTTCACTTCATCTGCCTCGTCTCCTAAACTTCCCTCGACCATGATGAAACCGCATTTACTGAGTCACTAGGTGTCGTTTCAGAGCAGTTTTCTGCCCGCTTACGTGGATTTGACTGGATGAAGACAGGTCATCCTGTGTGGTGAGATGGAGGTAAACATAATAAGTCTTCTTGATCGCACGGTTACAGCCAGGATGGGTCGTCCCATTTACTGAATGATGGGGGAAATGACAGAAATGTGCAGCTATGAACAACTGATTTCTCAGCTGCACAACAGAGAGAAGACGTATGTAAACGTCTGGGCTCCCGTCCTGAATCTTATAATAGGGAATGAGAATGTCATGATCTAACACACTAACACTTTAGACTGCTGAGGGACATTTCCTGATACACTGAGCTTCTCTCTCTCTCTTTATCTCTCTCTTTTATCCCCCCGCCATCTCGTTCCTGAAACTTCTGGAACTTTGCTTTGTTGGACTTCAGCTCCATGAATCTTTGCACAGATAATATCTGCATGCTGATTCACGGTTTTTCTGGGGTTTTTTCTCTACTGCAGAAAACATTTAAAGGGTTTATGTTCTACACATGTACTGTTTGTGCCAAAAAAAAACCCTAAAAAGGGTCTTTGGAGCTGATTATGTTAAAGAAAGACTTCAGGTATTTTCTGCATGTTCTGATCTTTGGGTTTTGTTCAGCTTTGCTGAATAGAAAAACATATTTTTCACTCTTCATAAACATCAGACATGAAGTTCTTTCTGCCCAGCGAGGACTCAGGAGCCTCACCTTGCTAATGAGCGCCTATGTTCAGTGGGCGTCGGGCTGTCCAGAAGCTCCAGACTGACGTCCATCATGTCCACCAGGAAAGACAGGTTGGTGAACACGTCTCCACTCAACACCGTCTGGAAGGAGAAACAACAGCTTGCAAAACAGAGAGAATTCTCCAGATTTCTTCTCCAAACACGTTGATGTGGTCCTCACGTAGCTGCTGGGGTCCTGCAGGTTGTAGGGTCTCAGGAATTCCTCAACAGGCTCCCCCAGGTTGTTCTCCAGCAGGCCTCTGACCAGCTGGTAGTGCTTCATGTCCAGAGAGCAGTGCACCGACGACAAGCTGCCGTGGATGGACATGTCGGGCACGGCGTGGCTCAGCTCCCTGACAACATCGAGTCTGGGTTAGTTTCTGCCTCACTGACAACACCAGAAACATTTCCTGAACATGTTCAGGTGAAGAAGACGCTGCAGCAGGGAGGAAAGGTTCAGGTGCTGCAGCTGCTCCGACGCTGAGACTCTCCAGCAGGCCGTACCTGTCCAGGTTGCGCTCCACTTTCAGCTTGAGGCGGCAGCAGTCTTTCAGCAGGTTGTCTCCCGTCCGACGCACCAAGTAGGAAGGAAAGATGATGTCGGAGGGTTCTGGTTTCCCTCCACCGTCCCACGGATGGCAGGGCAGACGCTCTGCCGCAAAGATATCCATCTCCTGCAGGTCCAGGGCCATGCAGTCCAGCAGACATGCATGCTCTTCTGCAGGGAGGAGAAACCAGCAGCTTCACTGTTAGATCCAACATTTCCACGTCTTCTCACAGTTCCTGACTACAGACTGATTCAGATCTTATTACACAACACCGAACTGAAAAGACAGAAATCAGGCCGGGGATGACCATCTGATCATTTAAATAAAGTCTTTGCAACTAACCTGCGAGGTGAAGGTCTTCCTCCTCCTCCTCAGGGATCCTGCTGGTGTCTGGGAACTGAGGCCTGCCGAGGGTGAACCCTGTAGACGAGGAGGAGCTGGACGGGGATCTTCTGGGCTTCTCCTGCTCACTGCTCCTCGCTGCTGCACTCCTCACTCGCTCCTTTTTTTTATTATTTATAAAAAACACAGAGCCGAGACATCCAGTCATCACATGCACAGAAAGCACGTTCATCACTAAATGAAAGCAGGCTTGTGCACAGCTTCTGTCTGCAGACTCTCCTCTGCTTTCACATGTTTGGGATTTTGGAGGAAAGTTCTTCTAAGAAAGACAAAATACCCATAAAAAGCCCGTTTTTCTGCCAAGAAAAGGGTCAAACACACATCAGGCAGCACACAGCCAAGAAACATTCAACAAACACAGATTATAAAACATGAAAAAACATCAACTTTTGCTCGAACCGTCCCTGATGTCTGTGTTTCTCAGACTTCTTTCAGTAATGTGGAAATACTGTTCAGCCAACTCAGAGCCTGTTGTAAAAGCTAAAAAGCCTGCTTAACTAAAAAACGCCATCAAAACAAACATATTTACTAAATAAAACACATTTCAAACATGTTGAATGGAAATAATCCATGAGTTAATGTGCGGTTCACGTTTTCTAATTAACATCGCCGACTGTTTTCATGATAAATGAGTTAAACTAATCCTCCACCGTTTCCTGCCCAGGCTCTTGCAGAATAGGATGTATTTAAAACAAACAAACAAAAAAAGCAACAAACTGTGAAGCTGGAGAGTAAACGAGTTATCTGATGTGTCATCAGACTCTGCGTCGTCTCTGCTGGAACAGGAAGGATATCCAACAATGTCCGAAGGGTTTTTTAGGATTAAAACTCCCAGTTTTGGGCATCGGTCCGATACTTTTTGCATGTCCTCTTTCTCAGCATTCCTAAAAGTGTTTCGATATTCCAGAACCTGATACCAACATGACAAAAGTAAGGCAGTCACAGTTAACACACACGTATGCAAAGAGGAATTTATTACTCACGCCATCATAAAAATCTAAATCATCTCTGTGTCTTTGTCACATTATTTCCACCATACTGACTGACATACAGTACCAGTTGAAAGTTTGGACACTCTTTCCTTTTGGATTAAATGGGAAAGTGTGTCCAAACTTTTGACTGGTAGTGTATAGGTGAGATCGATCATACCTGTCTGACTTTGCAAGGCTAGCTCAGCTAGCAGCTGGAAACACTCCTGCTAACAAAGCTAGCAAGCTAAATCACAGCAATTCCAGTCGTAAAGCACTTTTCATGCATGAGAAGCACAGAGTGCTTCACACAACAACAACAGAAAGGTTTAGAAGCGGAAAAGCATAGAAAACAAACCTACTCTTCCACACACACACCTAAAGCACCTCCTGCCCATCTCTTAACTTCATCTACATGTAAGAACAGAAACCCAGACAAACGCCGTCTCCATGGCAACAGCCCTGCAGACCGAGCCCCCAGAAGAAAACGCTGGAGGTAAAATCAAATAAACTTTATAATAATGGGATCAAATAAGAGTAAAAGCATAAAAAAGTTTAGATGGAGTTTGTAAAAACAACATGAGCTTTTAAAACACAGCCATTAAAACTGAACAGAAAATGTTATAATATATATATATATATATATATATATATATATATATATATATATATATATATATATATATATATATATATGTTTATATATACATATACATATACATACATATATATACATATATATATACATATACATATATATATACATATACATATACATACATATACATATATATATACATATACATATACATACATATACATATATATATACATATACATATACATACATATACATATATATATATATATATATATATATATATATATATATATATATATATATATATATTGTTTATTAGTGATATGGATCCTTCTGGGTCTGAAATAAAGTTATAAAATAGGCTTTTTTAAATAAATAGATATGTGATTAAATAAGTAAAATGAATAAATAACAAATACAATAAGGACATCAACATCAGGATGATTGATTTCTGTCTCACAGTCAACATGGTGACAACGTGACAGCGCCTTCTATGCAGGAAATATATTAGTTTTAATAAATGGAAATATAATCCTAACGGAAAACTAGGGGTGAGATAATCGAATCAAAAAATTGAAAATCTGGATTTTTTGTTTCACAATTTTAAAATTGTTTTTTTTGTTAAAAAAATAGATTTTTTTCAATTAAATAAAATCAATCCACTATCAAATTTTTGTCATTTTTATTGTTTTTATTGATCTTTTTCCTGGTCTTCTTGGGCGTTATAGCAGCAGAATGATGGTCTGGATACTGGGTCGTTTTCTACTAATGGAAATCAAGAAAATTTATTAGCAAAAAAAAGTTTTATGATTTTTTTTTGTTTTTAATCGAGAAAATTTTCAAAGATTTGCAATTTAAATAGAATCGGCACCCATAAAATCGGAATTGAATCGGGACAAAAGCGTATCGTCACAGCTCTACTGAAAACATAACATAAATAAGTTTATTCTCTGTATGAGACGCAGCCACTCAACCAAACTCCTGGGCGAACCCCTGGACAGCGTTGTGTGGCGATAATCAGACCAGCAGAAGCAAAGTTGATGATGTTTGCTTGTCAGGTGACGTGGAGGGGTGCTGGGATGTGTCAAAGCTGCAAGAAAATCTGCAAAAATGGACTGAATTTAATACTAGCTGCAATCACAGCCAATGGACTGAAGCCTGATTCGGTTCTTAATGGTCCTGCAGATGTTTCACTTCTCCAACACATCTGGAGCAGGAAAACATTCAAACAAAATGGCCTTTTCACATTGCACCACCGCTGTAAGGCTATTTTAGCACATGTGATGCTTTTACAGACATCATACCCTGCAAACATGACCAAGAAGCTGCAGAAGTTGTCTCAGTCCATCACACAACACAACAGTCCAGGTCCTCTCACAGCAAAGCACAAACATGCAGGTGTACCTTGTAGTGAGACAGTTCCTTGTATGAATTTCCATGCAGAATAACGTTCTTCACGCAGAAACAACAGAAACACCACAAAGATGTGTATAAAAGAGCAGGAAGTCATGAACAGCAGAGTTACAGAGCAGCTGGGTCCTCAATCAGCACGCTGCTGTGACAAACGGCTGACTTAGAAATAAAACAGGTTTCCATGACAACAGGGACGTGATTCATCAATGAGAATATTAAAATATTAAAAAGAAAACAACGTAAAAAGAGCTGACTTGTTCATGTCGATGATAACCCTGAAAAGCTCAACAAAGCATTTCCAGTCAGTTTATACCCCACATTTCTTACAGCATCACCTTCATTCAGTCACTCAGGCCCGTGCACAAACCAAAAGCCCTCGTCCTCTCTGAAGTCCCGTAAGCTGCAGTTCCTCAGTGTGATAATAAAACCAGATCTGATCCATTCAGCGAAACACAAACATGCGGCTTGGTGCGGTCATTAGGGGGATGAGAAGACCCTTAAACACAAACTAGGAGCTTGTTAGTAACAGATACTTCTACTACTAAAATATCAGGTGTTACTGTATTCATTCAGCATTTCATATCAGACTAAACCACTGGATGATGAAAACTATTACTTTAAATGATCTTTTTGTTTTGTTTTGGCCTCGTGGCAGACATTTTGAGTCCTACCATGAAGAGCATGAATGAATCCAGAGAGGTTAGGTGGCAGAACGGTGGGGAGCATGGCGGCGCGACTCACCAGAGAGGGGAAAAAGGCGTGAGCCATGGTGAGTTTCTCTACCTTGTCTCGGAGGGAGAATGTCCCATGAGCGCCGGCTGGCAGGAAGCAGTTCTGTACCCTCAGCTGACCGAGGTTTGCCACGATCACCCTGGGCGACTGCGAGCTCTCAGGGATGACGATGACCGGGGCCCCGGCCTCGATGTCCAGCAGGATCCTGGATGCCCGCTGAGGATGGTCCCGCACCTGGAAGCAGAAAAAGCAGACAGAAAGGGTGAAATGGAAAGAAGAAGGAGTGATCCGGATTACTCCTAAAATTTAATGGAATCTAAGACCGAACAAGACCCGTTTTCAGAGAAATAATCATAAAAATCCACCCGGTAGACGTCGCTAACAAACAAACAGACAAGAAGATAAACGCCAGAAAAAGCATAACCTATTTCATAAGCTCCGCCACCGGAGGTATGAAATATCCACAGTTACCATCTTACAGAAACCCAAAGACCTTTTTAACTAGAAGCTCTCAGAGTGCAGACCTCCACCAAGCCAAAGGGTCACTCGCCTGAAAAAAGGACCAATCCCACACAAATACTGGTCCCTACTGTCCACCAAGAGCTAACATCACCATCTATTCCCATCATCAGGATGGATGTCGCGTCTTATTTAGAATCCTGACCATGAAAACTTACACACCAAGATGAAGGAAGATGAAGCTTTGAAAGTCTTTAGGTGTGTAAAGAAATTCCTCTAATGGAGGAAATCTGTCATGTGATCTCGTAATTTTTTTTTTCCAAAATGAGTCTCAGCGTTGAAGCTGCAAAGGCAAAATGATCCCAGACAGGGATGTTTTCGCTCTCTGGGATCGTTTGTGTCACTTGTCCTTATTCCACTTCTGAGATTTCATAAAAATTACTTTTTGAGTTATTTTGCAGTCAGACAAACCAACACAGCTGAAAACATAACATCCACCCCTGCAGAGGTAATAAGAAACCATTAATTATCTTCCAAAGCTCATTGATTGTGCCATATCTGAACAATGCATGTAAAACTTACACAAATATATGAATTAATGATCTTTCTGTTGTGTTGTGATCATAGACCGTATATGGAAGATGGACGGAGCCTCCGGTGGTTAAAAGTGAAGCCTATGAGGAAATGCATAAAACTGCAGTTCCCCCTTCATCCACTGGGGGCTTCAAAACAAAGCAAATCTCCATAGACTCCCATGTTAAAAAGACTTCACAGCAGAAATAAACATGTTTACAGCCTGGTTCAAAAATCTATTTTCAGTTTAATAGGTCAGGTTTACCTTCATGACAACTGTGGGGGGAGTGAATTTTTTTCTAACCCGCCCGTTTAAAAGTAATTTAATCTCAAAATTTGTCATATTTAGGGGCGTGTCCTTTTGATTGACAGGTACCCGATCTCCGGCTTCAAGTAAGAAGAATGTAGAATAATCATGGTTTTTAGCCGGTTAACAACGTGACTTAGCTTTAGCCCGCTTACCTCCGTTAGCTGGTTAGCTCCCGTTATCTCGGCGTTAGCTCGGTTAGCTCTTAGCTACAGAAAGCTCGGATTTCACTTAATGTCAATCATCCACCATGACGCTTACAGCCCCCCTCTCAGCTCCACCTCTTTGCCCTTATTTGGCGAGACGACACGCATGACGCTGCCAACATGGTGATGGTAGGAACCGCCCACCGAGCTTCAATTCAGCTTTTCAGAAACCTACGGGTGATGTCACGGAGGCTCCGCCCATCTTTCTATATACAGTCTATGGTTGTGATGGTTTAAAATGATGCAAGCCTCGTCAAGTAAAAGACACATTTTATCTGGTTTTCAGGAATGAATTAAATAATCTGAACTAAACAGCTCAGGCAGCACTCACAGCCTGGCCCTCCATGGCGGCCCTCTGCCTGCCCAGGACGTCCTGCAGCTGGGTGAAATGCTGGATGAAGGCGACCACTTCGGCCTGGAAGCGCTGGGTGTGGACGTACTGCACCGAGGCCATCTGGAGCGACACCCTGATGTCACATTCCCGCTCCAGGTCAGGATCCGGTCGACCAAACCTTCACAGAGATAAAAAAAAAAGTGATGATGATTTAAAACAGGGCGATTCTTCACCATTACGGTCCTGCGTTCCGTTCAGAGTGAGTTGTACTTAAAGACGTTGAATACGAGCGCATCCCCTCCTTGTGTGGTGAAGCGCTCTCGGTACAGGTCGCCGTGCGGCGTCAGGTCGCTGAGGGACAAACTTCCCAAGCTGCCGTGCACGGCCAAGTCCCCGTCTGGAATATCACATAAGAAACAGTCAGCGCCCGTTTTTTGGACAAACCTGCCTCATCGGGTAAAAGGACGGGACGGGACAGGACGGGGTATGTTAGGGCGCCTGATTGATCCAGTTCATTAATTATTCCAAATATGCCTCTTATGACCTTTTTTTTCCCAAATGAAAATATAGAATTTACAAATATAGATTAAGAAGTGAAACGTAGACATGTAGCCAACTGGGAGAAGAGTTTGATGTCTGTTTATTCAGTCTAAAACAGGTGCGTTGCAGCAGAGAAGCTTCAAACACTTGCAGGACTCTAGCCCTGCAGGACCGGAGTTGCTACATACCCACCACTGGGAGGTTGTTTCAATAAACTGGTCAAGATGAAGGATTGATCTACTTATGGCCGTTTTCCATTAGTATCAGCTTGTCTCAGCCGTCTCGGCTCGGTTTGTAGGGTTTTCCACTCGCCTTTTGTTCCCGTTTACCGGTACTTTTTTTGTAACTCCTCAGCCCAGGTTCTTTTTCTTGCTCTCCCCTTGGCAAATTTATTTTTCCAAGGGCAGCTTCTACAGATGTAATGAACCCCTTGTATTTCTGGATTCTTATTTTAATTTTCTATGTTTTGGATAATTGTTCGTATTACACAGTTTATGCTGCTGGACCGGACCGGAGAGGACAAAAGAGAGACAGAAAGAGAACAGAAAAGAAAACAAGAGAAAGAGGTAAATGCATACGCGTATATACACATACTTATGTGCATACACACACATACACACATATATATAGCCAACGCAAGCCAACTCTAGATTCATGGTCCCTGTGGAGAACAAAGCCATTGACTGTGAGGAGCACCAGAACTAGCAAGTTAAGTCAGAAAGACAGAAAGAAAGCGACCTGCCGCTAATGACTAAACTTGCTGGATGACTCAGTCACTCAGCCCAGGTTCTAAGCGAGCTGAGTCGGGTTGTGTGTGACGTCGCCAGACTGCATGCTGCTATTGGTCAGGGGCGCGGCCAATCAGAGGTCAGGGAGGGACATCACTGGAAGAGTGAGTCCAACTTGTAAGTTGTTTACATTACATGACAAGCAATGGCGCAACAAAAGTCTGTTATGTGGTCCAACACTGAGGTGGAGACACTTCTTTGCTTGGTTGCTGAGGAAAGAATACAGAAGGAACCAGATGGAGCGAGAAGGAATGAAAAAATCTATCAAGAGCTTTCCGACTCAATGTCTATGGCTAACAACAGAGTTTTCAGCAGTGTCGGGAGAAGCTGAAAAAGCTCCAAAGTGACTATCGGCAGGTCAATGACCACGATGGTCGGAGTGGATCATACAGACGAGACTGGAAGTGGTTCCAACAGATGGATACAATTTATGGTCAGTGACCGGCGAGCCATAAACCAAGTAGCAGATTGACTCTAGGTCCTGTGTTGTTATAGAGCTTGTCGTGCACAACACTGATGTCACAGCGATTTCACACAAACCCCGCCCCTTTTAGACCTGGTACTAAACTGTAATGGAAAAGAAACCGGACCAAGCAGAAACGAGTTGAGGCAAGTTAAGTTGAGACGAGCTGATACTGATGGAAAAGAGGCGTTAGATGTCCTACGTTCAAGATAGAATATCAGCAGCATCGACTTTGTACATTTTGGGTAACTTCATCCAGACTTTGCATTTCCTGAACATTTTATAAAAAGTTTTAGAAGAGTAAAAAGCAGATTAGAATAAACATTGAATTTTGACTGAAAAAAATCTGAGATTTTCTTTGTGTGTGTGTGTGTGTGTGTGTGTGTGTGTGGGTGTGTGTGTATTTGTGTGTGTGTGTGTTATTGCCGGCTTTGGTGTGAGAGGAATGTGTTTTATGGAAGCAGACTCACTCACCTATCATCTCCAGGTGAGCAGATAATTTGGAAACACTTGCTCTGGCGAGCTCGTTGATTTTCTTGTTCAGTACGAGAGACAAAGAATGGACCTGGAGACGATGTCACAGACTGGTTAAAAACTGGTTTAACTGCAGCTTGAAGCATCAGAAAACAGTATAAAACCCACTTTCAGGTCCACTCTGACGTTGACGGGCTGCGCTGCCTCCTCCTCGCTCATGTCTGCTTCATACAACGAGTGTCCCGACACGGTGTGCGGCGACACCGACACCTTCACGGCATGATTGTTGGCCGTGGAGCCGATCCCAAAGAAGTCCAGAATCACCACCCACGTCTGCAGCGTGATCAGGACATCCAGGCAGTTAAAGTCCACGTCGACGCTTCGGCCCACGCTGTTGTAGCGAGTTTTGAACTCCGGGTGGTTCTGGTCCACCAGCAGCACGTTTATATGAACCAGTGAGTCATCGAAGTCTGGCGGCGGCTGAGGAGAGGATCTTTGGCGCGTAGGGGAAGGAGGTGGCGTGCTGGGGAAGTCTGGGTCCCTCTTGGACTTGCGACTGCTGGATGAAGCGGTGCTGGGGTGCCTCTGGTAGAGCTGGAAGACGTTCTTGGCCTCCTCGATGTGAGCAGGCAGCGAGCGGGGCATGTCTGGGAACAGAGCGTTAGATGCTGATGGACAGCTTTGGGAAAGATACTCCTTTGGACTGAAGCTGGAGGGTTTGGGAGCTCCACGAGACACCATCAGGTATTTGTATTTGGACTCGGGGTTCTGCTCCAGGAGATCTTCCATCAGCAGGGCGCGCAGAGCCAGCTGCACTCCCAGCAAGTGGGGGTGATCTTTGGTAAAGTCTCCCTCCAGATCTTGGAAGCGGACACTGACTAAGCCCTGGGAGCCCTGGGTCAGGTCTGCGCTGAGCTGGACCTGCAGCTCTGCCACATGCAGGGTGACTTTCAGCTGAGTGAAGGAGGGAGAGAGAGCAGGTTTCTGAGTCTGCAGAGACAACGGAGAGGTGAGGGACGCGTGGGAGAAGCTGATGCTGGGAGGGTCCCTGGCAAACAGCCCCCCCTGGGGGTCGGGAAAGCAGTGGGGTCTGGTGGACGAAGGAGTCGGTGGAGGCGGAGTGGGCGGCTGGCTGGGCGTGACGCGCTGCTCCTCAATCAGGGACAAATTGTCCAGCGTCTGCAGGACCTGCTCGTATACGGGCTTGCACAGGAACACCTGCCACACAAAATATTTCATCATCAGCAAATAAACAAACAGTTTTGTGCCCAGAAACATCCTGGATGGAAATTTTTACATGATGCCTCGGAACCGGAAAGCTGTGATCCAGCACGCTTTTTTGTTATATTTATCTATTTAAATTCATTATTTACATATTTAATGACTGAAACACAACTTTTTATGTAGCTTTTTATTCATTCTGTTATTTTGTAGATTTTTTATTTACTTTACAACTAAGCTTTAGCTTGGTTCTGTATTGTTCTTTTGTCATTAATGTTACATGTCTGTATGTCCAACCTTGGACGAGCTGGCTTGAACCTTGAATTTCCCCTCAGGGATAAATAAAGTATCTTTGATTTGATTTAACTATTAATTTTAATTGTACTTTTACACTTGTTGCTCTTCTTACTTCATATAGTTTTTAGTTTTATTTAATCTCAGTGTTTATTTTGCAATAACGTTGTTTAAAATGGGGGAAGGGTCCACAGCTGCACCGCCTGCGTGTTACAGACTTGATGCATGCTTTCACATCCGTCCCTAAAACTAAACAGGCTAAACTGAATTAACAGTAAAATCTGTCAGTAACAGGTTAGCTGTGAATTATACCTGAACAGGGTTGACAAACTTGCCCTGAACCCTCAGCAGGCCTGTGCTCTTGTATGGCTCCTCTGCGATGAGTAGGGTCAGCGGGGCATCTTCATCAACAGGAATTTTCTCCAGGGTAAACTGGATGGTAGTGTCTTTCAGGATGTGGAAAGCTGATGAAGGGAAAAAGAAAGGAGTGATCCATGCAACAAAGAGACTGAAGGCTCAAATTATTCACTTTATTTTATGAAATAGTCTCGATAAAAGAGCTTAAGGGATGTTCTCACCTTTTCCTCGACTGAGAGATTCGAAGAAGTCATGGCGAGTGAATTGTGCTTCGTCTTGGCTGATGCTGCCGATGCGGGACGGAGACAGAGTGTCTCCGTTGTCCCGTTTGGGTGCCCGCTTCAAAACCAAATGGCTGGCGTTTAGCGAGTACAGACGTATGTCCTTCACCAACACTTGCAGCCTCTCTCCGTCCGAGTCTTGGCCATTGACAAAGTTCTGGATAGTTATGCTTCCCAGGTGACCGACCAACAGCTCAGTGTGTCCAGGTTTCCGGGGGATGGACACAACTGGTGAATCAATGCTGATATTTAGCGTCAGCTTCACCAAAAAAGTGTCTAAAGTGGATTCAGGCTCCTCCACAGGAACATCTTCCTCATCCTCGAAGGAATACGCCCAGCTTTGACTCAGAGTTCTCCTCCGCAACGGCGTCTCAAAGAGTGAGACCATACCGCTGTACTCTGCCGTTTTGGTGGCGAGGACAGTGGACACTTTGGTGGCAGCACTTTTCAACATGGAGCGGAAGTTGTCCTCCACTTCGTTGGCCGACAGGCTGAGCTCCCGCAGGAACTTAGCAGAGTGGTTGTAGTGTAGCGACGCCATCTCCAGCTGCAAGGAACATTCGCCTTGGTATTTCTCCATCAAGCGAAAATTCAAAGCATCGGTTGGAGACTCCGGCGTGTCGGAGAGGAACGTTAACCGGTCAGGACTGGAGGAGCTGTCGTCCACGCTGCCGATGCTGACCACGAACTGGCTCCGGCCTCCCTCCTGGGTCAGGTCCACGAGCTGCATGGATCCCAGGGAACCGCTGATGTCCAGCCGGCTTCCTAGGGAAACGTTAACCTTGGTGTCCGTGATGCTGGCGGTGGCGATCTTCAGTCCTTTCTTCTCAGCGCCCAGGGCAGTGCCAGTGGACACCGTCCGAAGGAGAAGCAGGTTGAGGCGGTGGATCTCCACTGTCAGCTCCTTGTTCTGGTCATAGGTGGCCTGATAAGCCCGGTCCTCTTCGTCATTGCAAGGCTGTGTAGAGTTTTGCTGCGCTGAAGCGGTCCACGTGCTTTCCTCTTTTGGGAAAGACTTCTGGAGGAACTTGAGGAGCTCCACCATGGTCTCCGGGTTGAGAATGATATCCAAGTTGTTGACCTGCATGCTGGTGACCTGGAGGGAGCTATTGAGGTTCATGCTGGGGCAGTCTGAGCTCACAAACTGGTACTCGAGCTTAATGAGGGCTTCTTGGTCTTTGAGGATGGAAGTGAACGGGGAGACGTTACCAGCGGGCAGGTCAGAGGATAACTCGGGATGGCTTCCCTGAAATTCGGGGGATCTTCCATCACAGGATCCTGGAGAAGGAGGCTGGCTTTCCCGGAGGCTGCCTGTGGGTATGTCAAAGCTGAGATGCTTATGCGAAGCAACAAGGAGGTCAAAGTCTGAGCCATATGTCTGTAAAGTGTCCACCAGGAGAAGACCGTGGACGGTCAGAGACACTTCGGCGTCATAGGGCCGCTTTACGAAATGAGCATTTGTGCCAAAGACTTTGAGAACAGATATGTAGCGGCCATCGCTCTCCACGCCGAGCTGCATGTAGTTGATGTTAAATTCGGCTAACAGAAGGCGGGATTCCACCAGGACTTCTCGAGTGTGCTGCTCCAACGTCATCACACTCTGAGTCAGGTTCTTGGCCGAGCCCTGCAGCTTCCAGGAGCTGTCCTCCCGATGAAAGATCTTATCGTGGCGGAGGGGCAGAGGATCAGGAGACATCACAAGCGGATCTTTCTCCTGGCTTTCGTCCCCTTCGCTCGCGGACGAACCGCTCAGCCTAGCCAGACAACTCCTCAAGGCGGTCATCTTCTCGAGGTTGATATGGACCTTCAGATCCGGCAGCGTTCCCGACAGAACGGCTCCGGGCAGCTGGGGGTCCGACGTGTAGCGGAGTCTCTGCTCGAGCTGCAGCAGCACGTTGAACTTTTCGACCACATGCGTCGGCCCTACTTCACTCTCCTGGAGGTGTTTCCAGTTGTCTTTAAAGCGACCGACCATGATCTGCAGGTCCTTAAAGGACAGGGAGTATTTTTCATACAGCTTTCTGCTGTAGGCCTGTGGCCCCTCTGGAGATCGGAGGCTAGGAAGTTCGGGGCTTTTCCGCTGCATTTTTAAAGGCGCGTCAAGTTCAGGTGGAGGAGACTCTGTCGGGGTGGCCAGAGGAGTCTGGTACTCATCATCGCTCATGTCGTCCCTTTCGGGTTGAGCAGCTTTCGAGTTCACTGAGCTGTCATCTTCAAAGAAAAGGATGGTTAGTCGCTTTTAGTTAGGAGTCTAAAGTTTGTCTGTGTGAGGAATAGTTGCCTGTTTTACCTTGAGAGTTGGTCAGAAGTATCCTTCCTAAATCAACCACCACCAACATGGGGTCACCTGACTGGAAGTCATCAGGAAAAACCACCTGAGGTGCACAGATGTCCAGTTTCATGGTCCAACGTTTGCTGTTTTCCTACAGAGAAACACACCGGATGCTCAAGAAGGACTCCAAAAATATTTATTCTGCGTTTAATCTGGAACCAAATGTTTTCTAGGGGGGTGGGCGAAATCTGCTACATACACATATATATGTATATATATACATATATATACATATACATACACATACATACATATACATACACATACATACATACACATACACATACATACATACACATACACATATATACATACACATACACATATATACATACACATACACACATATATATATATATATATATATATATATATATATATATATATATATATATATATATATATATATATATATATATATAAATATATGTATAAAAACAAGCTTTCTGACAAAGTTGATAGGAAGGAAATGGGGACACAGATAAGGGCTTCACACCTTCACCAGCTGCATGGAGAAGTGGTTTAATCGTTCAGAACAGATCGATTAAAATGATTAGATGGAGTTTTTCAGTTCTGTAAATTCCACAGGTTTCTCTATTCTTTATTTTTATGTTAGAGCATTTAATCATTTGGTTGAAATCAAGGTGTTGTGGGGACAAACACCAGCAACAGGCAAGTGAAAGCCAACACACTGGTCATGACGAACAGCAGCATTGTGCATCCTCCTCTCGGATCGCTCGTCTCCAAGACAATTGGTTGTTGAGGATATTTAGGAGGAATTTTGACATTTTCAACCGAGGCCGAGGCACCAAGTATGAAGAGTCAGAAAACGTGCAGCTGACTCCACTGTACAGAAGAAAAAGACACCCTGGCTCGCCATGTTTTACAAACAAGAAAGCAGCCTGGTGAAGATCTTCATCATGGTGGACCTCATGGCCGATCCAGATAAACTCAGGGTCTACTTCTTCAGCCAATAAAACCATCACTGATTGGCTGTAGAGTCGTGCAGCAGCAACCAAAGTTTTTCTAAGTTCATGTGCCACATCACAAACCCCCGAGCGCACGTCTATGTGAATGAGCATGAAACGTCACATGCAGAAAAGCTGCTTGTCACTTAGCTGGAGGGGAAACTGATTTTCTCCTCATTACGCTGCATCAGAAGACAAACAGAGAAGGAACAACGACGCCCCCCATGTGTCAAGGACAGAAGACGTCGCTGACTTTCTCTGTCCTACAAACGGCGTCACGCAGGACGGCGTCACTAGGGTTGCACCGATCCACTTTTTGGGAGTTCCGGTCCGATATCTGCCGATACCAGATGTGTTTATGTGAACATTATTATGACTATGGTTATTACTGCTGTTATAACCGAAAGATTTTGTTAGGTTGTAATAAATAAATCCTTTCTGAAGTTACCTCACCGATCTACAGATCTAACAATTTCAACACGTTTTATTTTAATTTGGCACATTTTACCTAAATACAACTATAAATATGTGGTTTGGAAACAAAGATCTGGCTTTTAGTGGAACAAAAAATGTCACATTTTAACATGCAAGGCATTTATTTCTTTTAAAACATGTCCGAAGCATGTCATCACACACATCTGCGCTGACTTGACTAGTGTGGTATCGGTACACTTTTATTAATGCCAAGTATGAGTACACACGCTTGGTATTGAGCCGATACTGATATCGGTGCATCACTAGTCGTCACGGAGACGTCGTCACAACAACCAGACTTTCTCATTTATGTGGGCTCCTCTAAGTTTAGTAAGGAAAGTGGAAAACAGCCTCATACGAGTAAATCTGACGATATTCCACATTTTACTGGCAGATTCTGTGATTCCGTCCGCATCATACGGTCCTACATTTTTATTTCACAGTAGAATTTCTCTTACGATAAACTCTCCCACGAGCAGCTGGTCGATGGTTTGTCGGATCTCTGCCTTGGTTTGCATCTTCAGCTTGTTGTACTGCCTCCTGGCAGCCTCTGCAACTCTCAACTCCAGCTCCGACTGATACCCAAAACCTGGAGGGAAAAACGTGTTTTCAGTTACCGGCCCGTATTCTCCATAAATCTGAAACCTTCCTGCCTCTACATGATCTGAAATAACCTGCAGGTGGAAACAGGTGAATGCGTGCTGCAGTGATGTCACCACATCTCTGCAGGCTTTACCATCATCCAACAGTAGGAACATTACTATTCATTTATTTCATAATTAATCGCAGTGTCAAACACCATGATTAATTATTCATGAAAATCTCCAATCAGGATTATTTCACACCACTTTGCAGGGAACAAAAGAAGTTATGCAACATCCCCATGGTGCATTGCTTCTTGCCCCATGTAAGTTGCAGAAGCGGCAGAGTGGGAAAGTATGACTGAGGAAGACATATTTCCTCCAAGGTGTCAAAGTGGAAGGCAGCTCAACATCCTGTAAAAATGTTGCAGTAAAAGGAAGAAAAAGGCAAAAGTTTGATAAAAATAAGAGGTAAATGATTAGTTTACACAACGCAGCGCTAACATTAAAAGTTTCTGTGTGAATAGTTTTACATTAGACATCAGAAAAACATGACCAGTTCAGTCTGGTCTTTTCCCATTCCACCCATGATACTGGACTCCATGGTTTTAAGTTTTCAACCAGCCTGGCTACTGGTCTGACACTTGGCAGATTACCTCAGACTGGGAATGATCCTGTTTTATTTAGAGCTAAAACCACATGGGTGGGTTTGGAAGTGGTGCACAGCACCCACCACAAGCTGCATTAAAAGCAGGAGGTGAAGCAGAGGGATGCCCCCTGCTCTGGCAGCTGGTTCCACCATTATGCAACCATAAGGAGAAGAGTCTGGACTGGTTCTGGCAGTCCCATACATGGTGGTCTAACCTCCAATGGCTGCTGCGGCGGACATGGCCAGGCAGAGGAGGTTGGTGAGGATTAAAGGGACGTGTTGGGTTTGTTCCAGGAGCTGATTTATTCTTTGTTTATTATTATTTTTTAAATCAGCCTGGATAAAAGCGAACAGCTGATCTCAGAAGACGCGCCTTAATGCAAAGTTGTTGCCTCAGAATGGAAACAGTTCTTACCTGAGGTGTGAACTCTTCCCTTGTAGAAGAATTCAGTGACTTTCTTTATGGCTTGCGGGTTGTAGATGATGTTTAACGGACTAGTGTTGACTTCCAGCCTCCTCTCAAACTTCGACCTGGCAGGGTTACGCTCATACACCATCTCAAACACTGGAGGCGTGCATCCTGGCAGGAGACAATGAAAAGATGACGCCGCTTCTGCTTTATCAGATCAACGATGAAGGTTAAACAAAATCGCTTTGTGTTTACAGGCGCTTCAACAATGTATGAGATTTAGGGTGTCCAGATTAATGCAATCAGCTTATTGTTTGTTTTTCACTTTTTAGATTTGCTTCCTGAACAGATTGTTTGTTTTCACATGGAGTTTTTAGGGTTAAATGTCACATTAAAGTTCAGAAATGATTTATTGTGGTAAATCTCAAACACCTATCATTTCTAAGGGGGTGAGAATACTTTTATATCCTCTGTGAAACGCGAAGCGATAACTCATACTCCAGTTAACACGGTGCTTCTGATCAGTAACATAGAAACAGACATAAAACCAAACAAATACACGAGTCACAACTTGTTACAGGTCTTCAGATGAACGTTTCATGACACTGAGAAACAATGAACAAGGTCTTACCAGAAGCGCTGCTGGCCTGGCTCGCTGACTGGTTCACTGCAACGACGACTTTATCCTGCAACACAAGACGGCGGTTAGAAGCAGGGAACCGAGTAACAAGTAGAGTTAGATCCTCCATCACCGCTCACCGTTTTAGGAGACACCAGAACTGGGAAGATGGTCCCCTGAGTGGTCAAATCCCTCAGGAACAAGCTGCCCAGTTTAACAGACAGTAAGGAGGACTCTGAGCGAGGGAGGGACTCCACTATCACCTTCACCCCTGAGGAAGAGGAGTTACAGGAAATTCAGTTTAATCAGAACACATAAAGTCTGGTGTCACACTGCAGCCGTCTGCAGCCCCTTTTCCCAAATACCGCCAAAATACAACAATGGTGTCCATGTAGAATTTAATAAAACTAATAAATTTAAGTAAAAAATTAATTGTTTATCTTTCTTATTGAGTTTAACTCATCATAAACACCAGCCACCTCAATGCCAGGGTTTCTGACACATTCTGTATGGAGAAAAATATCGACTTGATATCATTGTGTGTGTATAAACTGTGTTAACTAATTCGTGCATAACAAAAAATTAATTTTACACAAAGTGCAAAAAAGCACAAACACCAATATTTTACACTCTAATCTTTTACCCCCGACCTCATAAATCTGATTTATGTTGTAAAAATGTTGGCAGACAAATCATTAAATATGTGTGCATGTATCTCTAGACCAGGGGTCGGCAACCCGCGGCTCTTTAGCGCCGCCCTAGTGGCTCCCTGGAGCTTTTTCAAAAATGTTTTTTTTTAAAAATGGAAAAAGATCTATATTTTTGTTTTGATCTGGTTCTGTAGGAGGACAAACATGACACAGACATTCTTAACGTTTTCCAATGCTGTAAAAATGTCTAGAATAAATATTAAAATTCATCATTTCTGTCAAGGAAGATTTGCGTCATAGCCTGCGACACACGTAGTCTATCAGCAGGGTGGGAGGAGGCAGGTGGCGTTGTAAACAAACCGGCGGCTGTGATGGGACATGGATCCCAAAGGGAAAAAGAGAAAAATAAACGGGGAGAACAGAGGATTCAACGTTTCTTGGACCGAATAATTTGCATTCATTGCCAATGCGGAAGGATTGCCTGCATGTTTGCTCTGTAGCGAGAAGTTGTCAAATAACAAAAAGAGTAATGTGGAAAGACATTTCCAGGGAAAGCATGCTACATTTGCAGCCAGTACCCAGTTGGGAGTGACACAAAAAGTGCGATTGCATTACTTCTGGAGAAATTAGAGAAGCGCAAAAGTAGATTTAAGTGGATTGCATCTCCAAACTCCACTGCTGCTGCAAGTTTTGTTGCAACCCGGGAGATAATAAAGCGTAGAAAACCGTACACAGATGGTGACTACATGAAGGAGTCAGTCATCAACATATCAGAACACGTATTTCCAGACTTCAAAAACAAAACCGAGATCATACAGAAAATCAAAGACATGCACCTCTCCGCTAAGACAGTGAAGGAAAGGACCATTAAAATGGCGGCAACATCACCGATCAGCACATCAAGGACATTAATTCAGCACAAGTTACATCTTACATGTTGAGAAGCTGACCAGTGATGTCCGACAACAGAAGTCACATTAAACGGGTAAGAACATAATCCTTCATGGACACAGACTGAGTAACAAAGTGGCTGTTTTTATAAAATGATTTCTGATTTTTGTCAGTATATATCTGGAATGACACGTGGTAATGGTGCTCAGGTCGGAGGATAGCTGCGTTGGTTGCGTGTCTAAAGAGAAGAGGATGCTGCTGCGTTTCACCCTTGCACTGACTTGCACAGAAATCAAACTGTATTAATTTGATTTATTGTTTTTTTTTTATAAATGCAGGCAGCGTTTTATTGCACTCTGTTTGTTGCCCAGGTAAGGGGTGCGTTATGCACATTCCATTTTGTTGTTTTTTTTTAATTCTCAAAATAAAAATGACATAAAAAAAAATCGGATTTCTTTATTAGATTTTTTTAATTTCATCAATGCAACGAAACATAATTCATTAATATTGTAATGAAGTTAAACATGAGACGGCATCGTACAACAGAGTAGTCACGTGGTGCGTCATTCTCTACAGGATGCGCTGCAGGGAAAATAAACATTTTATCATTAAGGCTCATTATGTATTTGTAGCCGACTTAGTCATTTTGATAGTAGGCTAATATAGCTAATATAGATACATAAAGCATGTGTTGCCTTCATGATAAGGCTTATATTAGGCTTTTATTTTTTTGCGGCTCCGGACATATTTGTTTTTTGTTTTTTTGGTCCAATATGGCTCTTTCAACATTTTGGGTTGCCGACCCCTGCTCTATACACACAAAGTTTACCACCAAACTGGTGCAAAACCGCTCATGCACCAGTTTAAAAGTGGTTTTGAGACTCTTTTCACACAGCTTCCTATGTGAACGTTGCGTTTAAGTGCTAGAGGAAAGCTGGGTCATCTGGGTTTTCATCAGATTTTCTTCTCTGGTTTTGTCAAATGTTTATTTTCTCTCCATAATTCTGGCTCATACCAAATGAGATCAGCACAGAGTTAAGGCCCGAACACAGAGAAATGCAGAGCCAGTAGAATTCTGTAAATATGATGTACTGGAGTTTACCTCTGTGAACTGTTTCTCTGTGGGAAGAAACTAGCTAACAGCAGCATGAAGCCAGTGCATCTCAAGCAGCATTTATCACAAAGCACGCCCATTGTCTCGGTAAAACCACCTGAGTTTTAGACTGAAAGTTGTTTCATTCAGGTCATGACAAAAACCACATCACCGCAGGACCTGGAGGCTGCTTGTGTGGCATCTTATGCTTATGCTTATGAGCAAAGAAAATCTCTGCCAGAAACGATGTAAAAACACAGCGGAAAAATCAAATCTGTGCTTTTAAGGGATGTCTCCATGTTACATAACTGTACTGGGACACCCTTTTTCCCCGTATCCTGTTTGCATTTCAGCGTACCTGAGAACTCCAACTGGATGACACCACTCTCGTGCAGCGTGTCGCCCCTCCTGTCCTGTTGGAAAAGTGTGACTCCGCCTTTCTCCAGTAAGAACTCCAGCCGGGCGAACATGTGATCTCGCCTGGTGAACGTGTTCAGAGTGTGAGAGTCCTCCAAAGGGTCAAACAAGTCTTCTGTCTCAGCTGGAGGAGCATTAAACAGAAAAGATGAGCGTTCAGGATTGCTGCATTTCATCAGTAGGTATCTAGTTTGTGAGATGAAACTTATTAAAGCAGAAACTTTCACTGAAGATCATATTAAATCAGTTCCATCTCTGGAACCAGACGAAAGTGTGTGACTGACCTAGAATATCCCAGGAGGATGGACTCGGCAAAAGCTCTTCAGGTCTGTCCAGGTCCTGGGAGTCTCTATACCAGCCCCCCCAACCTGGAAACCAGGACTGCAGGTACTGAATCATCCCTGAGCTGCCACTCTTTGGAATGGAAGAAGTGGGCAGAGGAGACTGGGGGTCACCGGTTGGCTCTCGCACCTTCTGGAAAAGGAAAGAAAAGAGAAGATGAAGAAAGTCAGGGATGGATGGATGGATGGATGCGTGGATGAATGGTTGGACACATGGATGGATGGGCGAATGGATGGATGGATGGGCGAATGGACGGATAGATGGACGGATTGACGGATGGACAGATTGACGGATGGATGGACGGATTGACGGATGGATGGACAGATTGACGGATGGATGGACGGATGGACGCGTGGATGAATGGTTGGACGCATGGATGGATGGATGGGCGAATGGATGGATGGATGGACGGATGGATGGATGGACGGATGGATGGATGGACGGATTGACGGATGGATGGACAGATTGACGGATGGATGGACGGATGGATGGACGGATGGATGGACGCGTGGATGAATGGTTGGACGCATGGATGGATGGATGGACGGATGGATGGATGGACGGATGGATGGATGGACGGATTGACGGATGGATGGACAGATTGACGGACGGATTGACGGATGGATGGACAGATTGACGGATGGATGGACGGATGGATGGACGGATGGACGCGTGGATGAATGGTTGGACGCATGGATGGATGGATGGGCGAATGGATGGATGGATGGAAGGATGGATGGATGGACGGATTGACGGATGGATGGACAGATTGACGGATGGATGGACGGATGGACGCGTGGATGGATGGATGGGCGAATGGATGGATGGATGGGCGAATGGATGGATGGATGGGCGAATGGATGGATGGATGGGCGAATGGATGGATGGACGGATTGACGGATGGATGGACGGATTGATGAACCGATGCTTTAGGCTTTAAGCAGTGAGGGGTGTAATGAGAAAAAAAAGTGAAATCATTTGCAGATGAGACACATCCGAACAAGGAAAACCATTAAAAGCGGAAATTATTGAAACATCTGAAAACTCTCCACCTGGTTTGTGAGATAATTGTAAAAGAAAAATGCAAAGCCTACATTTATTATGTAATTATAAAATAAACTTGGGATTTTTCCATGGCTGTCAACATTAAACTGTTAATGCAGAGATAAATGTGTCACCTTCATTTTAACCCATTCATGCATAAACAACACAGTTAGTACATGTGTCCCATTAAAGTCTGAATTTAGCATCATATTGACAAGAGTCTCAGATTTTGGGCAGGTATGTGCCTTTTCTCAGCAGTTACCACATTTCCACCAAGTCGTACATGGAAGGTTGCTGCAGGATGATACATCTGATCTATCACACCATTAACCACTCAGTCGTCGAGTGGGGAAAAGGGTCGCGAACACCAACATATGTTGTTGTGGGGGGGCGTAGCCCAAAACATTTGAGAACCACTGCTCCAAAGCATCAGCCAACATACCTCTGCCATCTCCTCCTGCTTACGAAACCAGTCATGGACAATTTCTCTGAGACTGTGCAGCTCTTCTAGCGTCTGCTCCTCTTCCACTCGTTCCAGCTCGATCTACATAGCATATGGGTACATTTGTGGTATTAAAAGAACATCCTTGAACCATAACCATGTTATGAGCTCATTTGTGACACGACAGAGTCAAATATTGAGGCAAGTTGTGACCTTTTGTCCAGAAAATACTCTGCAAACACTCTTCCTACCACAACATATTTACTGAAATGCTCATTTATAAGCGAGCTGCAGTGTGGTACCTCCTCATGTGGACTCAGCAGAACTCCTTTCAGCTTGGAGAAGTAGAGGCTGGTGTAGGTCTGTGCATCTCTGGCCCGCTGCAAAGCAAAGTTCCAGCTGCCTCGACGCCGCTGCTCCCTTATCTCGCTCAGGTTCGCCTGAATGGCGAACATCCACCACTCCCGGCAGCTGAAGGGGAAAACAATGCAGCAGGATCGAGCCGGATTTAAAAGTCGGAATGAAACATGCAGAAGCAGTAAAATCCTGATGTGGGAACTTTTGTTAGCTTAAGATAAGACTGATGATGAGTTTGTTTGTCCCTCGGCCTGACACAGTAACAAATTTTACCTCGCGATTAATTGTCTCAGAAATTATTGCGATATACGATACGATAATATTGCGCTAAGCGATTATTGTTGACATTTTGAGACCATTTTCAACAAAAATGACAATAATGCCATAATACTGCAAGTACATCATTTTAAAGATCAACATGCTTAAATTTCTAAAAGATCATTTAGCTGGATGTGCAGACTAGTTTATGCTCATCTAGTCCTCAGTCTGCTAAAACAGATCAGAATTTCTCTTGCGGTTTTGGCAATGTGGTTATCTGGAACATACAGTCTGTAAACACCATGTAACACAGTTACATAGTCTATGGTAAGCTCATATAAGGGGACATGTTTGGATCGGACCAGAGGTGGAATGGTAAAATGTCATTTTTCATGTCATTGTAAATTTGCAGAATTGCTGTTTGTAACGTATGTTAATCCAGGCAATTCATACTACTGTGAAATGTTTGCAACGTTTTTCAAATTGTTGCATTTTTAACAATATTAAAGCACAGCATCTATTTACCAACCATGCTGTCTGAGTGCACACCATGTTGCACTGTCCTGTTGGTAGTTAATCTGTCGGTTAAACTCTCCAATCAGCGTGGACGGTCGGAGAAGATGGAGCTAGCCTGCTTGTTAAGGTCTTTTTTTTTTACAGTTAATGGTTGTGTTTTAAGTAAAGATGGAAGCTTGTTTCTGTGTTTAGTTAATATTGTCTTGAAACAAACACTTAAGAGAGAAATGAAAATTGTTGCATCCAGCAAACTTATTGCAAACATTTTTTCTTATTGTGCGACTTATTGCGAGAGGCCTATTTGTCCCACTTACTTCCCACAAACTGGGACTTTGGGTCTCCACATTCTGTAAAGCATCCCCCTCTCCCTGCGATCCAGTTCTTTGAGGAAAGCCATAATCTGCTGGTACTGGACCTGAAAAAAACGAGGAACATGCAAACCGGAGAGAGAAACTTAGTAAATTCTGCTCTTTATGTGGTGATGGACAAACTTTCTTTGTGACTTGTGAAAGCTCGTGGTGGTTGCAGCTCAACACATTATCTCTCGTGTATGCAGAACATCCTTCCTCAGCTACACACACACACACACACACACACACACACACACACACACACACACACACACACACACACACACACACACACACACACAAAGCAGCAACTTTAAGTGTTAGAACATGATAGCTGATGCTATCCCAGTGTGACCTGACCTCTCTGGAAGGTTTTCCCAGTAATCAAAATCAAATCAAACTTTATTTCTTGAGCACTTTTCATGCCACGGGCAACACAAAGTGCTTTACAGGATAAAATCAAGTCATAAGGATTAAAACAAACAGTAGATAAAAAGGCATTTAAAAATAATAGACACAAGCTCTTCCCACACACTCACATACAAGGACAAAGAGCAAAGAACCCCCCCCACACCCACACCCACACACACATTCCCAGAAAAGCATAATTCCCTGAATACTGTCTCTTTAACTGAATTCTGGTTAATAAAACAACTAAAAACATTAAGTAAGTGATAAAAATTCTGACTTGGTGCTGATGTGAGGAAACAATACCTCGGGATCCATCCACACCAGGAGCCAGTCCCCCGCATGCTCATAGGGGCCGCTGCCACAGCAACCGCACAACTCCCAGGCAGCAAAGGGGCCACCCGCAGCCGTGAAGCTGCAGTGGTGGACCCTACACCACCCAAACAGCAGCGGTCGCCATGACAACAGCCCCCAGACCAAACAGGCAGGGCCCCCCGCGTGCTGGATCCCCATAAGGAAAACACTGGAGTTAAAACCAGAAGATGAATAACCTTAAGAAGCAGTAAGAAGTAAGAGCAACAAAAACAGAAAATATACATATATACATAGGACTTCACAATAATGTATTAAAAATAAGAAATCTAATAAAACAATTTAAAAATAAATTAATTAATAAATGAAGTAAATTAAGATAAGTAAATAAAGTAAAATAAAATTCAGTTAAATGCTAAGCTAAAAAGGTGTGTCTTGAGCCTCTTCTTAAAAACATAAACAGTCTCCGCGGCCCTGAGGCTCTCTGGCAGGCTGTTCCACAGTCGAGGACCATAACAACGGAAAGAGGTCTCACCGTATGTCTTAGTTCTGACTGTAGGAAACACTAAAAGGCCAGTACCAGAGGACCTCAGGGTCATAATTAAAAAGAACGTCAGATAAATAAGAAGGCCCAAGACCATTAAGGCATTTATAAACAAGTAAAAGAATCTTAAAATCAATCCTGAAACGCACAGGAAGCCAATGCAGCGATTTTAAAACTGGTGTAATGTGCTCCCGCCCCCTGGTCCTCGTCAGAACTCGTGCCGCTGAATTCTGTAGTAATTGTAGGCTGGAAAGAGACTTTTTAGGAAGACCAGAGAGCAGGGCATTACAGTAATCTCATCTACTGGAAATAAAAGCATCAGCACCTCTGTGCTGGCAAGAGAGAGAAATGGGCGGACTCTGGCAATATCTTTTAGATGATAAAAACCTGTTTTTGTTACATTTTTTATGTGTGGAATAAAATCCAGCTCAGAGTCAAGAACAACACCCAAATTTCTCACACACTGGGAGGGATTAAAATGTTGTAATTTTGATAAAAGGATCTCTCTCTTGCCTTTAGGACCGATAATTAAAACTTCAGTTTTGTCCTGGTTGAGCTGTAAAAAGTTTGCTGCCATCCATGACTTTATATCGGAAATACAGTTTAAAAGAATATTAAGTGGCTCTAAGTCATCAGGGGACACGGCGATGTAAAGCTGTGTATCATCGGCATAGCTGTGAAAATCAACGCCGTGTCTCCTGATGACGTCCCCAAGTGGCAACATATACAGGTTAAAAAGTAACGGGCCTAAAATTGATCCTTGGGGAACCCCACATTTTATTTCATAGGTTCGTGAGGAGCATGTATCCATACTTACAAAAAATTGTTGATTCGAGTAGGAATGAAACCACTTAAGAGCAATCCCTGAGAGGCCCACCAGACTTCTGAGTCTGTTTAATAAAATCTGATGATCTACTGTATCGAATGCGGCACTAAGATCCAGTAGAACAAGAACAGAAAGTTTCTGTGAGTCCAGGCTAGATCTAAGGTCACTAACAATTTTTAAGAGGGCCGTCTCTGTACTGTGGTTAGTCCTAAAACTAGATTGATTTTTTTCTAAAATGTTGTTTTCATTCAAAAACTCGTGTAATTGAGTAAAAACAACTTTTTCTATTATTTTACTTAAAAACAGTAAGTTGGATACAGGTCGGTAATAATCAACCATGTTTGGATCTAAGCCACTCTTCTTCAGAAGGGGCCTTACCACCGCCGTTTTAAAAGCAGAAGGGAAGACACCCATCTGAAGAGAGTAGTTTACTATGTCTAAAAGCTCACACTCAAAGAAATCATAAAAAGTTTTTAAAAGCGATGTGGGAATCGGGTCTAAAAGGCAGGTTGTTGGATTTAGCTGGGAGAAAACTCGACCAAGCATCTGTGCATCAACCAGAACAAAACTCTCCAGTGTTTCCTCAGATAAAAACAATGCTTCACATCGATTAATATCAACATTATGCTGAGATAAAAGATTGGATCTAATAGCATTGATCTTACTTCTGAAGTGGTCTGCAAAGTCCTCACATGCAGCATCTGATGGCTGCATGGGGGACTTGTTACTATCTGTGTTTATTAAACTATCAATGGTTTTAAAAAGAAATTTTTGATTATTTTTGTTATCTGTGATGAGGTTTGAAAAATAGAGTGTTCTTTCCAGTTTGATTTTGTTATCATAAATTTTAAGTTGCTCCTTTAAAATATCCTGATGGATTGTCAGTTTTGTTTTCCTCCATTTCCTCTCTGTTCTCCTGCAGCTTCTCTTTAACTCTTTTATTTCCTCGTTTCTCCATGGTGTTCTGAATTTAGTTCTTAATATTTTTGTTTTAACTGGAGCTGCTGAGTTAATTGCCGACTATAATTTGTTGTTAAAATGGTCGACGATAAAATCACATGATGCAGGAAAAATCTGAGCAGGAGTTCCAGATAAAATATTAATAAAATTTGCAGCCACTTCAGAAGTAATATATCGCCTCCTCACAGTCCTCACTGAAGCGTCCTGTTTTATAGAGCTGGTGATGTTAAAAAACACACAGTAGTGGTCTGACACAGCCAGGTCAACAACAGAGGACACACCAGTGGTCAGGCCATAAGCTATGACCAAGTCCAAGGTGTGTCCTCTGTTGTGGGTAGGTTGTGTAACATGCTGTTTAAAACCCATACTGTTTAAAATGTTTAAAAACTCTCTGGCATAAGGATCACCACTGTTATCAATGTGAAGGTTAAAATCACCAGTTATTAAAATCATATTATATTTAAGATATATGGTTGATATGAAACCAGAAAATTCTTTAATAAAGCATGAGGGAGGATTTGGTGGCCTATAAATAGTTCTGATAAAAACAGCACTAAGAACAGTGGATTTCTGCAGAAGTCATTCCAGGTGAAGTAGTTTGGACTGATGGCAGTTTGGGCTTTATGTGCGCAGAAGATGGCTGCATTTACAACACGCCAGCTGGATGAACGGCATGATGAGTGAACAAGTGAGGTGGTACACCTGAGACTTTACATAGAAAGGGGTTACAGGCTTGCTTCTGCAAGGAAATGTAAGAGTCTCCACCTCTGGCTAAAACAGCACCCAGTCCTACAGCCTCTCCCACAGCTGGCGAGTTTTGTCAGTCGATCTACGTTCCTACCCTCACCTATGGTCATGAGCTGTGGGTCGTGAGCGAAAGAACAAGATCTCGTATACAGGCAGCTGTAATGAGTTTCCTCCGCAGGGTGGCCGGGCTCTCCCTTAGAGATAGAGTGAGGAGCTTGGTCATCCAGGAGGAGAACAGAGTAGAGCCGCTGCTCCTCCGCATCGAGAGGAACCAGTTGAGGTGGCTCGGGCATCTGGTCAGGATGCCTCCTGGACCTCCCTGGTGAGGTGTTCCAGATTCGTCCCTCTGGGAGGAGACCCCAGGGAAGACCCAGAACACACTGGAGGGATTTTATCCCTTGGCTGGCCGGGGATCGCTTTGGGAAATCTGATCTCCATTCGCTGTTCAGCAGCTTGTATGGATCTAAAGTATTAATTAGTGTGTTTTTTTCTTTGAGTTCGCATTAAGGCCGTTCTCTCAGACATGTTTTTAGATGTCTTTAACTCTGTATTTTTTTTACTGGTGTGCAACCTGAAGGTGTTCATATGAACAGTCACCAGGTTTCCCCAAGATGATGTTCTCCATGAGCTCTCTCTCATTCTGGAATAATTACAACCTTCCTGGAGATATGATCCGTGTTTAATTGTTCTAGATGTTCCCAAGATTAGGAATTAAATTAGAGGGAATAATAACATAATGTCCAGTTCAATGGTTATCTTATTCATGAGTCATCCATCTTTTTGAATGTTATTTAAGTCTCCGGAAAAGCAGCTATGTTTAGAAAAACTCATTTCAAGACTGTTCACTCCTCTGAATGAAAGCTGCACATCTTAAATGAAACTGTGCTGTAAGTGGGTCATTTTATCCATTTTGTAGAGACACAAAAACCAAGGATATGTAACACAAGAAGCATGACTGCTTCAATTTTCCTGATTTAGCTGCAGGTGACATGATAATGACAAAATAACATCCATATGATGACAGGACATTAGATTCACAAATGCCTCAATTAAAGAAAAGGATCAAACTCTTTAGATGTCTTTATTTCTAAGCTGGAAGGTGTTTGCCTGCCTTTTCTTTTAACATCGTAGAGTACAAACCATAGACTGTATATAAAGAGATGGAGGTAGTCTCTGTGACATCACCCGTAGGTTTCTGAAGAGTTGAATTGAAGCTCGGTGGGCGGTTCCTACCGTCACCATGCTGGGAGCGTCATGGGCGTCGTCTCATCCGGAAAATACAAATATGGGCAAAGAGGTGGAGCTCAGAGGGAGCCGTGAGCGTCATGGTGGATGATTGACATTGAGCGAACTCCGAGCTTTCTGTAGCTAAAAGCTAACCGAGCTAACCCCGAGATAACGGGAGCTAACCAGATAATGGAGGTAAGCAGGCTAAAGCTAAGTCACGTTGTTAACCGGCTAAAAACTGCGGTTGTTCTACGTTCTTCTTACTTGAAGCCGGAGATCGGTACCTGTCAATCAAAAGGACACGCCCCTAAATATGCTGAATTTTGAGATTAAATTACTTTTAAATGGACAAGTTAGAAAAAAATTCACTCCCCCCACAATTTGTCATGAAGGTATACCTGACCTATAAACCGAAAATGGATTTTTGAACCAGGCTGTAAACATGTTTATTTCAGCTGTAAACATGTTTATTTCTGCTGTAAACATGTTTATTTCAGCTGTAAACATGTTTATTTCTGCTGTAAACATGTTTATTTCTGCTGTAAACATGTTTATTTCTGCCGTGAAGTTGGCCTTTTTAACATGAGAGTCTATGGGGACTTGCTCTGTTTTGCAGCCCCTAGTGGATGAAAGGGGAACTGCAGTTTTATGCACTTCCGCATAGGCTTCACTTTTAACCGCCGGAGGTTGCCGCTTGGTACAAACACAATAAAACATCTCTGAGTCATTATTGACGAAGCCTGGGTGTTCAGACACACCTGTGAAAGTCGCAGGGACATGGGCTCCAGCTGAACTTGGCCTTCAATGCGAGGGCTGTGTCGGGACCTCAGAGGCTCCTTGGAGGTATTTCTTCTCAGCAACACTGACGCACACACTGGTTCAAAGATGTACTGGTGCTCGCGACTCTGCATACACTGGGTCATGGCATCCTGTGCAGTAACAAAACAATCGAGTAAAGACATTCCTAAACGTTGGCTTTCACTTCCAGTTTCCTTTTAGCATCGTTGCAGTTTGTAAATCAAGACTATCTATTATTGTAGTAGAAGCCTGCATTATAACAGGACAGAGCAGAAAAGTGCTTCTACAGATGGATTGACTCTGGTTTACACTGAAAGATATCTGCACAAGACATACTGAAGCATCTTTAATGAAAAACTCAAAAGATTTTTCCTTTATGGCAACAAATCTTTAAAAAAAAAAAAAAAAGAGTTTGATGTGTAATCTAGGAAATGTATCATTTTCAATTAAATTGTCATATTACAATATAAATAAAATGCAAAGAAATCAAAGTGATACTTATCTAAATTAGCTTTCCTGATATAACATTATAATTACGTTCAAGTTATCAATAACGTATATTTCATTTGATACCAGAAAGAAACAGTTTTTTCCTTTAATCGACTGAAAATATTACAACATGTCACGTTTTGTCACAGTAAAAAAAAATAACAATAACTCAGTCTGGTTAGCTGTTATTTGATTTAACTTTATTTAAAATAAAACTACTAAACAGAAAACCCAAAGTTTAACACTGAGTGGTCTCCTGACAGTTTAATTTCACCTTAGAACTGACCTGGATCTGATTGGCTGGCAGCTTCCCGAGCATTTCACACTGTGTGTCCCAGTAGACACTGAAGTCTTTGATCTCAAGCTGCTTTTGTCGGTGAAGCTTCTGGGCCTGAAAATAAAACCATGATACGGCGTTACCATCAGAGTATTACATTTTTGGATGGATAGGCCATCACTTTCTGTCTGGTGCAACTTTATCTCCTCTTTCATCCCTCGTTCTCTTTGTCATTTACAAATTTGCTCGGCACAGCAAAGCAGCCAGACCATCATTCTGCTTGCTAAAATACTGGACAAGACAAGTTAAAATCAAATCAAATCAAATCAAATTAAAAATAAAAATAAAATTTGGTAATTCAATTTCTTTGCTTTCTAATCTTACTGATGATTCTCTGTCAGGGCAAAGCGATGAGCCACACCTCACTCTTGTTGGAAAAGACCACACCATAGCTGGATGCACCTTTTATACCCAAGCCTGACACCCTAACCTGTATACAATCAATCGGTCCATTTGTAGAATCCTCCATCACAGTTACTATTATGTACATTTTAAATCTGTCCAAACTTTCTTTCCTCAACAAATTCTTTAGTTTCTGTTTTTTAAATACAATTACGTTGATCAGTGATGACACTGAATATTCTTTATCATAATATTTGTATCTGTTTTGAAAGGTTCACAATACATTTTTAAGTTTAAAAAAAAAAACAAAAAAAAAAACAACTTCCCAACATTTCTTGCAGTGGAGTTTGATGTATGTTCACAGTTTATACATGGAAATCCGATATGCCAGTAACTAGTTATGTAAAATGTATGAATGTAGTAGGAATTTGAAATCTGAAACTTGACCACTGAATTACATGATCACATAAATATTTTTAAATGATCCTAGTAAACTAACAGCTTAATTTTAGTCGCTTGAGTTGTTTGTAGAGTCAACTCACCGACTCTTTGGAAGGATTCTGAGCAGATACGTTGTTGATGCAGACTCCAAAGGAAAAGGGCTTCTCTGGGTTGGAAATGTCATCCTCAAATCGAAGATGCACATTTTGGATCTTCAGCTACATAATGCAGAAATTCATAATTCAGTCTGCAAGTCCAGGTAAAACAATAATAGTGTTGTCAATAAACAACAATAATCCATAGTATGAAGGATGACAGCATGGACAACTCGTGGACTGTAATGTTTTAAGTTTCATCTCATGCTGGAATTCCTTCAGGAATTCTGAGATATTGTATCATATCTGGGAAGAATGTAAGTCAGTCACATGATCTCATTGTTTGATTCAGCGTGTATTGTTAGATGGCTTACCTCAATGTTTTCTACAATCCTGGTGACGACGGAAGCGGTGACCGAGTACCAGTAAGACTCTCCTCTCTGTTCACACTCACTCTGAAGAAGCAACACACAAATATAAAACCAGCATGTGTCGATAATAATTATGTTCTTGATGGATGGATATATGGATGGATGTGTGGATGGATTGATGGATGGATGGATGGATGGATTGATGGATGGACGGGTGGATGAATGGATGCATGGATATATGGACAGATGGACGCGTGGACGGATACAGATGGATGGAGGGATGGATGGATGTTTGGATGGATGGATGGATGGATGATAGACAAATCCATCGATGAATGGATGCATGGATGGACGGATGAATGGATGTTTGGATGGATGGATGGATGGATGGATGATAGACAGATCCATTGATGAATGGATGCATGGATGGACGGATGAATGGATGTTTGGATGGATGGATGGATGGATGATAGACAGATCCATTGATGAATGGATGCATGGATGGATGGATGAATGGATGCATGGATGAATGGATGGATAAATAGATGAATGGATGAATGGATGGATGGATGAATGGATGGACGCATGGACGGATACACATTGTCGGACGGATGGGCGGCTAGATGGATGGATGGATGAATGGATGTTTGGATGGATGGATGGATGGATGGATGGACAGATGGATATACAGATCCATCAATGAATGGATGGATGGATGGATGGATGAATGGATGTTTGGATGGATGGATGGATGGATGGATGGACAGATGGATATACAGATCCATCAATGAATGGATGGATGGATGGATGGATAGAAAGATCCATTGATGGATGGATGGATGGATGGATTGACATACTATTTACTGAGAAACAGAGGAAACCATTTCAGCAGCCACCTACTTTAAATCTCTCCTCCAGCGCCTTGAGGAGGCGTTTTTTGCGTTCCCGCTCTTCCTCCCTTTCTTTCTCTGCATCGTACTCCTGCAGCTGGGCGGGGCCGATGATCAGGTTGAGCTGGGACATGGAGATGACCCACGGGTCACTGTGAGGCCGGTAGAAAGGGATCTGGAGCGTGATCTTACCGATGAATCCTGGCAGAAATAACAAGTCGTGTAGAGGAGTGTTTAGTTGTTTCTTCATAATAGGAAGCAGAACTAGACGTAAAGTAAACCTGGACATTTACATTTATGTCTGACATGGAGAGGGTGAATTTTATTACAGAAAGATAAAAAACATTTTAAATATTGTCCCCTAATTTATTTTATCATCAAAACTTTTGTGTGTAAAAGTTGTGCCATTAGAAAAGTAACAACCAATACTGATCATTTCCGATTATTAATGATAATTACATTTTAATGCAAATATCGTTCGATAATATCAGAAGGCTGACATCTGTGGTTGCATTTCTTTGACCTCACAGTACTAAAGTAGGTTCACATGCCAAAATATAACCTTGAATATAAGTACAGATACATAAATATATGTTAATGTACTTAGATAAACAAGTTTTAAGTTCTGCACAGTGAGGAAAACTGCAAAGCAACTTTATTTATAATGCACTTTAAAAACAACAAAGTTGCTCAAGGTGCCACAACATGCTGAGTTAAAACTAAATAGCATAAATAACATGTAAAAGGATAATAAACATAAAATACTGGAAATAAAAGCTCCAAAATATCTGAGCAGCAGATAATTCAGTTTGTTCAGCAGGACTGGATGTACCGACACGCTCTGCAGCAAAGGCCTCTAATTTTTATCATCTGACAGACACTGTTCCTTACTGCATTAAGTTCAGACACAAGCTGCAGTGTGTGTTGGTTTGCTCTTCATACGCCACACATTAGAATGTTTAAATAACACATTTGGCAACGTCTTCCCTTTCTCTCTCCTCTGTGATCAAACCAACAGCAGAGTCGACAACTAAACAACATGAAGTCCATCTAACGAGACACACAGACGAAAAGCTTTCATTAAAGACGTTTTAGTCCGTCGCTGAGAGTGTTGAGGGTTAATTTATTTTCTGTTTCTGCAGCGTGTTCTACTTAGATATGACGTGAACAATCATCTAAACCAGAGCAGCGCTAACAGGAGCGATAAGCAGACAGATGATTGTGTCATTACTGAGAATTGTTGGTGTGTTTGTTGAGAACTGGACAATCACTGCAGATATTATAAAATAAATATTATTTATTGTTGAGTGGAGGCAGCTGTTGTTGTAAAAGATGTTTATCTGCAGAACATTTCAAGCCCATCTCAGACTAGTTTGGTTCGGTGAAAACTTTTGTTTTATTGCCTTTAAATAAAAGGAAATGTTGACCACATTGATGGTTGTGTCTCTTTTTTAAGCACAACCTCACCTTTATCATCTGGGTCTCATTTATAAAGCAATGTGTAGGATCTATACTAAAAATCATGATGTGCATATAAAGCAAAAACAGCAAATAATAATCAGATTAATACGGCAGATACGTGCACCTGCAAGAGTTTTAGCCTTTCCACATCGCAGCATGCGGTTCCATTACCAGTAAAACTGCACAAAACCTAAACATCTCAATGAAAAAGTGGAAATAAAACGAAGCAGCAGCTGCAACAAAATAGCTGCTCTGGAACAGAAAATGTCTTGTATCTCCATCATCCTGAAGC